>NC_143550.1:86220000-86536136 GCF_054136105.1 Typopeltis vanoorti
CTTTCAAAATACTCAAATACAGTAAACAAAGACATTCCAAGCCAGATTCCTATGAAGCCTCCGATGTAACTGAATAGCTCCACTTCCTAAAAAAAAAAAAAAAGTTTCTACAAATGAACAAATTATACGAAAGCTTATTAATTATCTTTAAAAACATTTTCTCAGTTTATATTCCATTTCCAATAATTATAAAATGGCGAATTTTCTGGATTGATCACTAATACCTTAATACGAAATAAGCGTAATTAGGTCCAATATAATATAAGTAATCTTATATTTTTATATTTTTATATCTTTTTAATTATTATTATTTTTACTTGGCACATCACTATACAGTACCACTGATTCATTCTGGGGTATCTGTTATAAATATTACTTACTTTTCTTTTTAAGCAGCTTTCGCAGCACTGAGAATATTAAGATGTAATGAGGTAATAAGTGTGATGTTGAGACGAAATGCGCTTAACTAACTGAACTGTGGTGTATTGAAATGAAGTGATAAATATGTATGCAATAAGAATATAAGTTTAACGTCAGAAGTAAATCATTTAAATCTTAGAAAATAATAAAAAATAAAGAATGTTAAACTATAAAAAGATAACATTTTAAGACTTTGTAAAGTGGATGATTTTAAGTGAAATTGGAATGGTTGGAGAATAAGGGCGTCACTTTTCTTATTTATGATAGTTACCGGTCCAATTCCATTTAACATATTTATCTTAATAACGAAGTGAGCAAGATCGCCATAGGTTTTCACTGTCTAGAATCTGATGACGAAATCTCCTAAGCTGCCAACACACCGTCATCATACATCTGGCTTGTCATGCACTGAGACATTTCAGTTCTTTCCATTTTTCAAATCCAAAAATTTCGATTTATTGTCTTTTTTTTATTTAATTTCATATATTGATGTTCAATCTTGTCATTTTCTCTTATTTATTCTATATCTTCTTTTTATTTCTAACGTCATGCTATTTTATATTCAATACTAAATGGTAGCATCATCCTCCAAAACAAAGATGTTCTATTATTTTTAACTCTTTCTAATAAAAAAAAATACCAATCATACTTATTTTATTCGTAATTTACATCCGTGTTCATTCTTGCCATTTTATTTATTCCATATTAATATATAGGCTACAGTTGGATATAGAAGATCCGTTGCACTCCATTCAATAAGCATAGATTTTTTTCTATCTAATTTTTGAAGCAACGTGAAATATTTTTCAGAAATACATATGATAATAAATCATTTGAAAACATTCGTTCAACTAATGTGTCCAACTAAAAAACCGACAATAGTTTATTTCTTTTTTTGTTGGAAAGGATATTTTTAGATTGCTTCTTTCTGTTTATTCCAAATGCATCTAATATATGCTTAAGTAATAAAGAAATCACGTCATATATATAGTGTATATATAGACTAACATTTTTAGGGTGTTGATATAATGTTGTGTTCTATATTAAAATTCGCTAAACAGCGGAGAAAGGAAATCTAGTAGAGTCTTATCAACTTGTTTCATATTTTTCTTTTACGTATAACATAGGTTATATCTACTCCGAGTGTGAATAATTCAAAAATATCAGTGGAGGAATGATATATAATCAGATTAAAGGTCTCTCTCTCTCTCTTACATATTAGTAAATACAGATTAGACAGATCTAAACATGATATCTGATTTTAGAAAGATAAGATCCTTTATTACGGGTTAAAACAAACGGAAGTTTTATGAAAGAATTCAAATGTGTAAGTAGAGCTGTTTATATCAACTACGGGACAAAGGGGAGTATTTGTAAATTAAATGTCTTCATACACTTATGAACAAATCACTGCACTATGACATCTACCCTGCCTGTTTCCTGCAAACCACACTGCATAGTTGACCGGAAATCGCCTAGTAATGTTAGTATCCTGATACCCATATCAGGATATTGACATTACTCATGACTCATGGATATCACTGTGTCCTGTGATCCCCCTTAAACACAGGTTGACCTCTAATTTACCTAAAGATTGTTTTGGATCAGGTATTGGTAATACCTGGTTCCTACATGGTAATAATCTGGTCCGATAAATCCGGACTCTTCCAGGAAGACAACACCCTTTGTCTCAGTTCTAAATGGACTCGTAGCGACCGAGTTACGACTGGCGTTGACCCACGAATGCTGCATTCATCATGCTCCCCTGACCGACTAATTCCTCTGATTTGAATCCCATCGAACATTCGAGGGAATCATGTGAAACGCGACATCGGCTCGTCGACGGTAATGCCTCGCTCCGATGCTGACCTCTGAGACTTTATTCTATCTAGGTGGTCCATAACACATTATGACCACTTCCATGGTCCTGGGGAGTCAATTTTATTTCTCCCAAAATGAGGACCAAGGCGATACTAGGTAAGGGTGTCAAGAAGTTTTGCCTCACATGTCTATATCCAGGACAGTTATACATGATAAGATTTTCTACTTTCTGTTGATTTCCTGGAACCCACAAATATTTTAAATCATTTATAAACCTTTCTTTGTGTATTGGTGAGATTCTGATTTTTAATTCGATAAATTCAACGAAGTTTTAAAAGGTTATTGTTACTATTTTTGAACTGATTCTGATGACTTAGTCATTATGAGGTACATTTGCTTTGATTATAATACTTTTAATGTTATTGTTATTGGCATACTTGTTTTAAAGTTTTTTTGTGAAATATTGTAGTTTGGGATTCGATTCAATCAAGATGTTGGCTGCATCCAAAGGAACGTTGTAGGGATATCATAAAAAAAAAAAAAAAAAAAACTATGAGCTCGACTGAGCGTCGTGACAGTTAATGAGTTGTGATACTAAATTAACCATTTCATCCGATTTGCTTGGTTGCAGCATTACAAAATCAGTTACTTAGTGGAAATATAATGCCAGTAATATATGAAGTCGGCTAACTGATCCTCTTCAGTTAAAAAAAAGCATGCAGCAGGTTTTTTGCGTCTTCGACTTAGTTCATACCCAGTCTTTCCAACTAAAGGATTTCATCGAAACCATTCGGGATAAGTACAAATGCATAAGCTCTTTTTCATTTTGAAAAGATACTCAGAGTTACCAAAGCATGCTGAATAGAACTACACTCCACTTCGAATCATACAGTAGTTATATATGTAACGAGATTTGTTTATATCCGAAGTGATATCATAACTGCACAGAGAATCAAACTCAGAATTTGAAATTTATTGACTCCTTCGAGTCAGGCTGATTCTTTCTTTTTTTTTTTTTTGTTCGTTTGTTTGTTTTTTCACACTATACTTCTTTCATCGTTTCTGGCATCGTTCTAACCCAAATATCGTTTAGAAGTCAATTTTTGATTAAATCTTTTGTGAGTTTTCCAAAACTCGGTGTCAGAAATATAAGCGAAAAAAAAAAAAAAACATTCCGCATCATAACCAAATTACGAGCACAAGATACAATACTATACTTATGGTATATCATCCGGTCTTCGCCAATGAATTCGGAACAGAATGAGTATCTTCAGGTTCAGGTCTTCGATTAAGGTAAAGTAACAAATACAAATCATAGTCTCCTATTTCTATCTCAGATGTATATAATGTTCTAGTTTGAACATAGATTCCTTCAGTATTTGTCCAAAACATGGATCACTTCTGACCTTGAGCTCCATATGAAGCTTTCTGAAGACTTTAAACAACTTTCCAATAACTTATATGTTTCAATGGTCCCGTTTGAAAATAAAAAAATAAATAACACAAGTTTCATTACTTACGTTAAGGGATATTAGATCCCATATTGTTTCATAGCCGAATAAGAAACTCAAAGAGTTTCATGCCGAATATAGAAACTATATAAAGTTCAACAAGTCGAAGCGTAAGCAAATACCTGGATATTCCATATGGTAGTGCAACATGGGACAACTCATAGTAAGGGTGGAGCAAGCTCCGATCACTGTTCTTGGTATTTACTCATAATGCGAAACCCAGCTCCTAGGAGCTGTATTACTGTTCGACATTATGAGAGAAGGTCATTACCCAGACCGCTTTCAACCTTATGAATAGGTGAAGCGGGCTCTAAAAATAAGACGATCCCGAAAGACCGCCCAACTCAGCGTTGTTGCACTCAATGACAGGCTCACCCCGTCACCGAGAAGAACTTCTCAGTATCGACTCTACCGAGTGGCAGGCTCACCCCACCACCAAGCAGAGCCATAATCTCAGCGGTGGCCCCACTCAGAGACAAGGAAACACCTATCCCCAAGCAGAGCCTCTCAGAACTCAAGCCTAACCCGCACCGGTTTCAATCCTCCTTTGGGTCTCATCAGTGAGCAGGTATACCTAGATAATACCAAGTTGTAGCGAACAGAACTTACATACCCTAGTATAAGAATTGCAAAGAAGGTGTCCTAATGAATTATTAATTATATGAAGAGCCAAAGGCTTCAATTCGGCGACGTGAAATTATTTAAGTTAAGGGATATTACATCCCATATTGTTTCACAGCCGAATAAGAAACTCAAAGAGTCTCATGCCAAATATAGAAACTATATAAAGTTCGGCGAGTCCAAGCGTAAACAAATACCTGTATATTCCATATGGTAGTGCAACATGGGGCAACCACAGTAAGGGTGACGCAAGCTCCGATCACTGTTCTTGGTATTTACTTATAATGTGAAACCCAGCTCCTAGGAGCTGTATTACTGTTCGACATTACCCAGACTGCTTTCAACCTTATGTATAGGTGAAGCGGGCTCTAAAAATAAGACGATCCCGAAAGACCGCCCAACTCAGCGTTGTTCCACTCAATGACAGGCTCACCTCGTCACCGAGAAGAACTTCTCAGCATTGACTCTACCGAGTGGCAGGCTCACCCCACCACCACCAAGCAGAGCCATAATCTCAGCGGTGGCCCCACTCAGAGACAAGCAAAAACCTCTCCCCCAAGCAGAGCCTCTCAGAACCCAAGCCTAACCCGCACCGGTTTCAATTCTCCTTTGGGTCTCATCAGTGAGCAGGTATACCTAGATAATACCAAGTTGTAGCGAACAGAACTTATATGCTCTAGTATAATAATTGCCAAGAAGGTGTCCTAATGAATTACTAATTATATGAAGAGCCAAAGGCTTCAATTCGGCGATGAAACAATATGGGATGTAATATCCCTTAACTTAAATAATTTCACGTCGCCGAACTAGTCTTTGGCTCTTCATTTTTTAAAAACAGCTAACGCCTTTTTATTCCCGTATACGGGGAGTAGGCGAGGCCATTAAGCCCTATCTAACTTTTGGAGACTGAGTGGGCAGTTCAATCTCCACTGGTACCAATCAGCGATAGATGGCCCAAGGCTATCACTAATTAAGCGGTACACAGTGAAGAGAGACTGCTCAAATGTGCCACCATCTCGTGGTCCCTCACCCTAACACAATATATTTAATGTCTGAAATAATGTGGGTTCTACGGTCGATTTTCTTGGTTTACGGGGCGAAAAACCAGAGTTTCCGGGAGGAAAAACCCGTTTGCCCGTGACAGAGATCGACTAACTCGGGAACCGGTCGAAAAAAAGGCTTAGAAAAATTTCCTCCAGTCGCCGTCTAGACTCGAAACCAAGTCTTCCTTCGTGCGGCCAAGCGCCGTAGTGTGCAAACGCCACATCCGCTGAGTTACACAGGCTCCTTGGCTCTTCATATAATTAGTAATTTATTATGAATCCTTCTTGGCAATTCTTATACTAGGGTATGTAAGTTCTGTTCGCTACAACTTGGTATTATCTAGGTCTCCCTGCTCACTGATGAGACCTAAAGGAGTATTGAAACCGGTGCGGGTTAGGCTTGGGTTCTGAGAGGTTCTGCTTGGGGATAGGTTTCTGTTTGTCTCTGAGTGGGACCACCGCTGAGATTATGGCTCTGCTTGGTGGTGGGTTGAGCCTGCCACTCGGTAGATCCAATGCTGAGAAGTTCTTCTCAGTGACGGGGTGAGCCTGTCATT
The DNA here is from genome assembly GCF_054136105.1 of Typopeltis vanoorti. Lineage (NCBI taxonomy): Eukaryota > Metazoa > Arthropoda > Arachnida > Uropygi > Thelyphonidae > Typopeltis > Typopeltis vanoorti. The sequence goes on from NC_143550.1 coordinate 86,225,974, forward strand.
GAGTGGAACAACGCTGAGTTCAGCGGTCTTTCGGGATTGTCTTATTTTTAGAGTCCGCTTCACCTATACATAAGGTTGAAACCGGTCTGAGTAATGACCTTCTCTCATAATGTCGAACAGTAATACAGCTCCAAGGAGCTGGGTTTCACATTATGGGTAAATACCGAGAACAGTGATCGGATCTTGCTCCACCCTTACTATGAGTTGGCCCATGTTGCACTACCATATGGAATATACAGGTATTTGCTAACGCTTGGACTCGCTGAACTTTATATAGTTTCTATATTCAGCATGAAACTCTTTGAGTTTCTTATTCGGCTATGAAACAATATGGGATGTAATATCCCTTAACTTAAATAATTTCACGTCGCCGAATTGAAGCCTTTTAGCTCTTCATATAATTAGTAAATTTCTTTACATTTATAATTATCACGATGAAATACTTTCGGCATTATTGAATAGCCACTGCAGACTGATGCTACACCTCTACCTATGGCTTAATTTACCTAGGCATATAGATATATGAACTGCACCATTATAATAAGGGACACAAGGTTGACAGTGAAACTTAAAAGTCATTCGTCTTTATTTAAATAGACACAGAGAAATGTGACGCTAAGTAGTCAAGTTTTTTCTTACCTTTATTTATCCTTTATTTCACCCTTAGTTTTCGCTTCAATTTGAAATCATGTTAATATTGTCATCCATTTTACATTAATAATGATCATTTAATGAGGGTAAATTGAAAAGAGAAAGGGTGTCGAATTTAGGTTGCTGTGCATAAAGTGAAATGTTCTTGTCAACTGTTCTTGACACGATATCTAATCTAGGGAGGTTTTATTAGTCAATTGCTTAAAAGCATAGTAATCTGTATCCCATGCAATGTTACTCACCTCGTATTTCGGTCTGTAAATGTAGGTTGTTAATTGCATCCTTTGAAAACTCATTTTAATGGCGAGGTCAACACAACTGAAATATAAATAAGAAGAAAAACAATATCATTTAAAACTATAATATTTCATTCTATGTCCTTAAATGTATACATTTAGTCAAAATAGAGTATAACTGGTTTTACATTTTTTAAACTTTCAGATTGGTACAAGATTTTATTTAACTGCTTCGGTTTCTGATTGATGAATATTTTAATCATAATTTCTGTTTCTGGTTGATAAATATTTTTGTTGCAGTTTCTGTTTCGTTTTTCCTTTTTTTTCCCTCTCCAGTTATTTAATGTTTTCATTGATTGCATCTCTCCTAAAATATGTACAAATTTCACATGTTTTCAGAAAGTTAATTAGTTTATTTCTATTGTATAAGTTGGTTACACTTCACCTATAATTGCTTAAATAATATAAATATACAAATTTTATGTGTATTTATCTACTTAGCGTAATATAACTGGAAATCGTGCCAGCAAATTTATATTTGAAATTATTTGATTATCGGCTTGTAACTATGATACTTGTAGAAAACCCAATTCTAGTTGGAAGAGAATAGATTTAGTTTTCACTAAGAAGGAATCATACAACCAGGTTAAATTACAAATCGATGAATCAGAAACAGATAAGAATCTAAAAATATTCCGAAACTGTCAACGCTCTAAAGGAGGATAAAAAGTAAAAGAATGATCATTTTAATTTCTTCAATGGGATATCTGATGGACTGAGAAATTTTTAAAAAGTACTGTTGCTGAAGAAATAAACCTAAAACGAATCAAAAATTAGTTGGTGAATATTATAAGAAAAGTGAAAATTACTTGTAACAATTACAGATGGAATGAGGATTTTCACAGCAGTTTTAGGATTTTGAGGAAATATTGTGACCGGACTAATAAATGTATATAGTTTCCTTAACCACAATATAAGGCAGTGCTAAAACAGAGAACTGTATAGATATATACTGGTGCCTAACAAAAAGGAAGAGTATAAATCGTAATGCCTCTATATATAAGAGAACGAAGGAATATTATTATTAACTATATAAATTAGTAATTAATTAATTCCAAATTAGATTTTCATTCGCACAAGAACAGATAATAGCAAAACAAAAATATAATCTATTACCGAATACTTTACCAGTCAGTGAACTGATATAGATACGGGGAGGGATTCACAGGATTCACATTAGATCTGTTGTTGTTACTGATGTTATTAATTAATGATCGTGATCAAGGGATTAAGAGTATAAGGTCAAAATCTGATATTTGATAAGACCTTCAAAACAGAAAGAAATACTTCACTAGTCCAAGAAACGGAATCTAAATTTAATTACTCAAAATGTATTGCTTATTAAGTGCCCGAGTTAAGCTCAATGATTTGAGAAAGGATAAACTTAAAATAGTAGAGGATGAGCAGCTTTTGGAGTAGTAAACAGTTCAAATATTAAAAGTTCTAAGCCGTACATTGAGGTTGGCACAACAGCAAATGAAGATTGCACCCATTAATCAAAATTAGACGAAAGTTGAAAATTCGTTAAAAAAAAAAATATTACAAGACTTTTAAAATATTAAGATATTAATAAACTGCAGAAAGTATTTTCAAGATTGATATCCGATGATAAAAATTTTTGTTTATCTTTTAAACTTGCATTAAAAAAAACATAGGAATATAATATACCTATTTACTCTTGTAATTAAACAGATTTTTAAAACAATTACTGCCTGGAGTATTTTTGCGATTCTATTAAAATATAGAGCCTGAAAAGTTCAATTTGATAAGTTTAATAATACATAAAGAGGATATTAAAGATCCATCACCTTTCGCTATTGATTCTTTAATGTCCTCATCATGCATTTTTGCTTTTATTCACAAATATGGCTTAATTTGTGTTTCGAATGGACTTCAGAGACAACGAATGACAAGAGAAAATTTTATTAATGCTTATAAAGTTGTCGACGGGTTTAGTGAACACACAAGGATACAGTCAAGAATACTTAAGACAATCCCTCCAGCCATAGGTCTGAATTTTCAGCTATGCCGATCCCGAGCTTGGATAAAAAAAAAATAGGTGGGGGGGATGGAGGTGGTGCCCAACCTCCCCCCGTAAAAAAGGCTCACGGCCGTTGAATCACCGTACGAAATGAATGAATGAATGAAGGCTTTACGTAGACTGAAATAGTAGGATATTTAGCAATATATTCCCATTAAAATTTATTAAAGGATATTATTTTAAATTAATGAAAGTAAGTATAGATTAGATTAATGAAATAGTATTTTATTTAAGCCGGTTAAACAAAAAATGAATTTCACGATTTCTTAAAAGTTTATGGAGGACATTAATTTTGAATAACTTGTGTCTCTTGCATTTGATACAAAGATACTTTTTACAATCAAGGCCATTTTGCCCATTTTATTGTGCGCGCACAAGCACACACACACACACACACACACATCATTGATTTTAAGTAAACTTTTCAACTCTTCTTGCTTGAGTATTGCTCGTTACTCTGTGGATAAATTCTGCATTACTATTAAATTTAATGCAGTGCTTTGGATTGGCAGATATTACTGTGTACGAGAACAAACTTCAATATGAAGGTAGGAATGAGTTTTCCACACGGTTGGATAGCTTTCTTAAACAGTGCAAAAAACATGAAATAGCAATTATTTATACAAACCCTTACTTGATATTTCAGAACACATTTTATGAAACGCAGTTATTGACACTTACATTTCAAAATAATCCTATAAACTGATTGTGATTAGTCTATAACTTACTACGAATAGATTTCAAATGATGTGTGGATCTTTGCACCTTATTTTCTTTTGTAACCCATAAACACTAGATATCTCCTCTCAAAAACAATGTCTCAAAACTAATTATAATCGGTTAAAAATTATAAACTGTTTATACTATGAAAGAAAATGCTGACCTATTTTTGACAAGAGCAGACCCTTTTTAACGATTTGACTTAACAGTTGAATTTAATAAAATGAAATTATTAAAATAAATTCATTAAGAATTTATTAAATACCAAATAATAAAGAATTGAAATGAAATTTATTTAAAACGAAGTATATTCATAAACATACCTGTATCTTGATGGTGAAAACAAGATAGTGAAACGATGGTAAAAAGAAAAAGATTTTAGGGCGGCCGAGATGGTATGCAATTTAAAGTGGTTAGTACAAGAGAGTAACTTCTTCTTCTTCTTCCTAACATGGAATATAGGCCATGTGGCCTGTTCCGGTCTCATGCCATCTCTTTTTTGGTCTTCCCATTCTTCTTTTTCCACTTATTTTGTATCTGTATAATATTTTTGGTAGTCTGCTGTTGTCCATTCGATTTAAATGTTCTAGCCATTTTTGTTTATACTGTCTTATGTAGTAATTAATTGGTTTTATTTTTAGGGATTGTAAGATTTCTTCATTTGTTTTGTACAAAAGAGTAACAAGTGCAGAAAATACATGAAGATTCAAATTTTTTTCCAAATTCATCTTTTCGGGTTTAACTTTTTCGTCATTGGTTTTAAACTTCCTGTCTATCTTCATGTATTAACTAACTTGCTGCTAGCTCGTATCCACCACTTTCGCTTGCATACCGTCCCGGCCCTAAACATGTCTTCATTCAAGTTGTTACCATCTTTATCTTCAAGATGCAAGTATGTTTATTAATAGCCTTCATTTTAAAACATATTAAATTCAACTATTAATAATCGTTAAACAATGGTGCTACATTGCCAAATGTAGCACCAGTTTTAACGACTATTAAACATTTAAGGAGCATGATGATTTTCAGTAACCTAAAGTATTAATATAAGCTGTTTATTTTCTGAAGCTGAATGACGCAGTTATCAAATGTATGTTGGGGGAAAGAGGTATATTTACTCTTCAAATGACTTGGTCATGTTAAACAAATATTCATAGAAAATGCTGTTGACATTTATCATAAATATAGCCAACACAAAACATTGCAATCATCTAGATAAATATCCAGGATATAAAGTGTTCACAAAATATTTCACGGTGCTAATATGGACATCTTTCTATGAAACTTTTCAATACAGATTTCAAACACATTTTCATTTCCATCTCAGCATTTTTGTAGGTAATATGTTCCAACGAAAATTAATATTATATATTGATTTAATACATTTACTAATAAAACGCAACTAAGTGAATGTATTTAATAAAGTATGCAATTTACTTACGAAGTATTTCTGCGTATCAAATCCCAAGGATTTTCTTTGCATTGTGGCTACAAAAAATAAAATAAAACAAACACATAAAAATAAAATCAGTTGCTTATTTTTCTGAAAAGTATTATAGGTATTACTAATCCATAAGGTCAAGAATGATAATATCAGATAAATCTGGCTAGTGGTCAGTCATATCCGTTCTCCAACCAATAGGCTGCATTTCGAATCCAGCCAAAGGAAATGAGGTTTGTTGGTTTTGATTGCCTTTAGGTGGGAGATGAATTTCATCACAAGGTGTGTGACTATCCCCACTTATTGAAAAAGCTGAAGTAACTTGAAAAACTTCCATTTGTTCTTTAGAGAAGGGTTTCTGGATTACATAAAAAATATAAATAAAATAATAATTATGATCATAGCAAAAAAATCTTTTGGCCATATACGATATAAACGTACTATAAGTTTAAAAAACTTTCTTTGATGGAAGTAACCCTAACCAAAGATAAATAAATAAATAAAAATAACTAGGTATTGGAAAATGAAGCAGAAATGACGGCCTGGCTGGCCGTGTGGTTACGTATCTGCTCTCCAGCTGGAGGGTTGCGGGTTCGAATCCCACCGTGGGCAGGGATGTCGGTGAAAATACAAGTGGTGGTAGTTGTGGGCGGTAGATGACGTTGGTTAGTTGCGATTCGTTGTAGTGAGTGGATTTAAGTAGTAGAGACAGAGAGTTGTAGAGTAGGTGCCATCACTCGATGTTTCTTTGGATTCCCTGGAGGCGTCACCTAATAATAAATATTTGCCAATTTTGAATTTCTAGTGATTTCAGGGGGAGGCGGGAGAAAGAGGCACAAACACCGGTTAGGAAAATTTTAGTAGCAATTCAGTCGTCAAATGTTTACATATAGACCTCAATTTTTTATGACTGTAATATTCGTGAATTATATATCATAAAGTAATTATCATCAGAAGTGTTTATTGCTCTGTGTTCTGCATATATGTAAGTAACAGTGGCATCACATGCCCATTTCGGTTGGGTGTGCTGTCGCGTGGGTTATGCAACCCGCGCTACAAACTTCACGACAATTTATCTGACCGTATGATTGCATTTTTATCGATGTACGGAAATTAATGTCTTTTAAGAGTGCATAGCATTAGCGCTCATCTTAATTGGGCCAATGCAATTAATTGTAGGATAAGTTTGAATACTTTAATTTATCAATAAATTGTAACCAACTCTGCGTAGAGTGGAGGACGATGTGTTTGTTTTAAGATATATTAGAAAACAAAAATGAAGGATAATGCTATTTTTAGTTGTATATGATTCAAAGGAATAAATATAATAGTAAATTTGAAAGAGGAAGACAAGGTTTACATCCTTCGACTAGAATCGTACAATCTGCAAAAGCTCTAGCAGAACGAGACATTCAGAAAATCGTCAACATATTTTCTATTGTAAATATGAGTATAAAAGTCATAATTTATGGAAACATTTTTATACATTAAAAACTTATCTATAGTGGTGTCAAAAATACGTCACTTCACACTTCATTCACGTAAAACATGAAACTCAGAAAACAAAACAGCAACTCATGACAAATGACAATGTTCAGTTTGATTGGTTGACACAATAACTAATCACAGCTACTGATTTCTGAGGTCACATCCTACCTCGCCTTCTGGGTTTAAAATCGCTGGAATGCTAAGAATTTGACTTGCTGGGCATTCTATATGTCTATTTAAACGGCTCGAATGTGTCTGTGTTAGTGAATAAAGACATCTTTGAGCACACTCGGGATATTACCGCGAATGGAATGTAATGTTCCCGCGTCGAAAATCGTCCTCTTCATTAAGCATTAATATATTGTGTTTAATTTTAGGAATAACACGAAGCCAGAAAACAATTAGCGGAGTCTTTCACAGGAATAAATGCAAAAATATAATATCAGTGATATTACTATTCCGTGAGTGTGCACCATACACCTAGCACATCCTGAACGTATGTACGTATGTCCCTGGTGAGTAGTTCTTTGGTAAATCCGTCAGCGTTATATAGCACCCCAAAGCGTTCGGTTCCAAACACCCGCAGTTCTTGTGACAATTTGGTAAAAAAAATAAGAAAAACCTGTTCCTGTTTTGGTGTTATATATGTTAGCAATTTAAACACAAATCATTCAACCACTTATCCGTTAGTAATAGTTAAAAATGAAAAACATTTCTGTTGCTAAATTATGAAATAGTCAAGATGATCAACAAAAACATTAAAGATTATATGTTTATGAAAATGACTATTTATTAACTTAAACGCTAATATTTCGCTGGTATTATATCCAGCATCTTCAGAGCATACAAACGAATTTTATTATAATAGCGAGACAACTGCAATCCGGTGTAACAGTGGGACTAGTATGCGTAATTGTAGCGTGCAACACAAAGACTAAAGATCTTAATTAGGCTCCATCTAATTTAAAAAATAAAAAAAAAGATATTAATTTGGTCTTAGGATGACTGTCTCCCAAATCTTTGGTAGATTTATGCAGCCATACTCGCTAAGGTTTAGAGTGTATTTCAGGGCTTCTGTTGATTCCAGGAACAACCTCTCTGACTTATAAAAGCTTCTGTGCAGTACTTTTGTTTCTTTACAATTGATCCTGTGTGCAGGGGTATCCAAAGCATGGTCTGCCAGACCCAACTTCCCATAGCGAAAGTGCCGGATATATTTTTTGTGTTCACCGAGGCGGATGTCCACATTTGTTCCTATCTGTCCACGTTAGGCTCGATGACACAAACAGGGCACTTCAGAGACTCCTGGATGAGATAAAGGAGACAATCTGTCCTTAGGTGAACGGTTGAGAGTTGCCAATTTCACATAAGATTTAAATATAGTGCGAACTTGGTGTTTGCTAAGCAACCTAGATATCTTTTCAGATGTCCCTTTAATGTATGGGATGATGATTTGTTGTAGTCTTCTGCGGTAGTTAGTGGGGAGGGGTATTTTTGGGGAGCATTTAGTATTTTATCTATCTTATGGGAATTATAGCCATTAGTTAGGAAGGTGTGACGCAGATGAGAAAGTTCAACAGTGAGAGCAATGTCATTGGAAAAAATTGCTCTAGCTGTATGAGTTAGTGTTTTTAAGATACTGTATTGTTCAGAATGATGATGGTGTGATTGTTTGTGTAAATATCTCCCTGTATATATGGGTTTTCTATAAACCGAGAATGATAAGGAACCTTCTGGAAGACGTGTGATCAGTGTGTCCAGGAAAGGCAGGCAGTCATTGGCTTCTAGTTCCATTGTAAAGTGGATTTTAGGGTGTTGGCTATTTAGATGCATTAAAATGTATTCAATGTGTCTGGGCCATGTGGCCAAATAGTAAACATATCATCAACATAGCGTAGCCAGAGACTAGGTTTGAGAGTGGCTGTGTTGATAGCTAGTTTTTCCAGATGTTCTATGTAGAGTTGGCTGGGGGGGGGAGACCCATAGCTGTCCCATCTAATTGTTTGTCTATTTTCCCTTTCCATGTAAAATAATCTGCCTGTACTGTGAATTTAAATAGCAGAAATATATCAGGGGGAAATTGTGAATTTAGTAAGTTAAGAATTTCAGTTAATGGTACATTCGTGAATAATGAGGCGATATCAAAACTCACCATTCAATCCACAACTTTTTAAGGTGTGGTTTTCTAAAATACTTTTAGGTAGGTAGAAGTTTTAACAAAAGAGGGAGAATTGTTTGTGCAAGTGGCTAGTAGTTTAGCTAAATATTTAGCAAGTTTTATGTGGGCCTGTTTATACTATCTACAATATGGCGTAAAGGTGTACCTTGTTTGTGAATTTTTGGAGCTCCATATATCCTGGGTGTTTTAACGTGGAGAGATTTGAGTTTGTTGAGTGTTTCTTTTGGCCACGAAATGACTTTGTTCAATTATTTGCACACCTTATTCTTTTGTGAGTTGGTGTGATCTCGATCTATAATTTGATATGTTCACTGATCATGGAGAAGTGCGTACATTTTGCTTTCATATTCTGTTGTATCCATCACTACAGTTGCGTTTCCTTTGTCTGATTTGGTTAAGAGCATAGATCAAAGTATAAGCAAAATCGTCCTTATTCGAAAATTGTTTTTGTCCACACAGTTCTCTCTAGTTATTTATTGTTATTTATTTATTTTTCATTTTTAGAAATGCATGTATATAAGAAATGACGTATTAATTCTTCGTCATATATCTTGTGCTCCGTTTAATTTTGAATGCACACTGATGATGCACTTGATAGTGTTTGTAATTCAGAAGTCCATCTGAGGAACTTGAAATTTTGCTAATTTAAATAACATTTGAGTGTAAATTGTGAAGTATAACTTCAAATTAGCATATTTCGGCATCTATGGATCTATAGAACAGAAACGGGGGCATGAGCAAAAACAAATAACATTTATAGAAAGATATACTCCTCTCTATTATCCACAGGTTTAGGTTTCATTTAAAAGTAATAATGATTGTGGAAAAAATTTCACCAGTCATTATTGCAAGCTAAGAAATTTGCAAATTTATCATTTTGAAGATCGTAATTTCCTATAAAAGGGTAATAAAAATTTATATTTTGTGTTTAATCATTCATGAAGATATGAAATAAAACCTCTTTGCTGCATATATGTTTTCCAGCCATTATGAAAAAAAGTTTAGATTTAAATTAAACAGCTAATATTTAACTTTTTTGTTTATTGTTGCTTACATTTTTTTGAAAATACTGAGTCTGTTCCATGTAATTTTCATAAGTTCTTGATCTGGAAATATAATAAAAATATATATACATATATAGCGTACTCATTGAATGACTAGACAAAAGGTCGTATAAAAATAAAGAGCAACTACAATAAAGTGCGTCATTTATTATCATTATAATTATGATACCCTTAAGTTAATATAACGTATGTATCGTCTACACAAATTTCTGAAGCACTGATGGTAGACATTTAATGTTGTAGCGTTGAGCTTGTCTGTATGTTTACCAGTAAGTCAAACCAGTGTCCTCTGAATTTCATTTCTAAGTTCGAAAACAAAAACAGTCCCTTGGTGCGAAAACCATCAAATTCGACAAATATATATCGTGGTGGATTAGAAAGTGAGAAACTGTTTAACGTACAATGTGCATGCACATTGTCGTGTTGCAACAGCCAGCCGCTTATTGGGTACTACTCTCCTCTCAAGAGGAAGCAATACTGAAGAAACACCTGAAAAAAGAGTTCATAAGGTGTTTGTTCTGGAGAGTTTCATCGGCTATTTCACCAAACTATATAACCATTTGACCCTTCGGAACAATTGCTTATGAATAATTCTATGAATGTTAAAGAGAGTGTAGCATTGTTTTATCTCTGAAGACTTCTTCAGCCGAATTTTTCACTATCTTGGAGACATTTTGTGGTTGTGGAACATATTTTTGAATCCTACCACCTAGAAATCGCGTGAACCACTCAAAACCTTATGCATGTGATACGCGGCATGTATGTTCCTTAAAAAGGAAGATGGTGAAGATTAGCAATTAAAAATTTGATTACTGTTGCGTGAAACTATTCTGGACCGCTTGGTATTGTTGAATACTTGGGCATGGTGGTCTTGCCTTCGCGATAGCTGAACTGCAGTTGAACAACGGTCTAATAAGCCAGATGAGTATGGCTGAACATTATTTTCTTGGATTTTAGTATCTTCTTTTACTCTCATCATATCATTGCTCCAAGATTTCCAATATAATTCATTTCACTAGGTGTCTAGTAATCTGTTTGTTGTTTGGATTAAGCATGACTTATTATATGACTGGACAGAGTTCAGTTCCTGAATACCAGTAAGCAAGATTTCTAATATGTTCGTCTCTGCTGTTTTGTATATTTCTGTTTCTTTGTAATACGGTAATACAGGAGATACTGCAACCACGTCAACGGCACTTCAGGAAACCGTATTTTGGTTATTCTGAGGAAGCAAGGTCATAGTATGGTTGTAGGTGTGAATGTGATAAGAATTTTGTGTTTGCGAAAATAAGAATTTTCGCAAAATTGGTAGAAATGGAGCTAATGTATATAGGAGCGAAACACAATCTTTTATTTCATTATTATGAATATCATAGCATATTTGTAGATATAACAAAAGTTTCGTAATGACATTTGTTTTCTCGTGGATATTCTTTTGGAATATGGCTGAAAGAAATTTCATTTCTTCAGCATTTTTCTTGATTATAGTTCATTACATGTAGGCTCGAACTCCTAATGTAAATCTCATTCCTAGATTGTCTATGATTAAGATGATGATACTGAGCATGTAAATAACATTCTCAGTGTTGTTTGGTTTTTCTGTATATATGTATTCTACTCATCAGTGAAACTGAAGAATGAAATATTATGACGTCTGAGAAGGAAAGAAAACCAAGAAAATCTTGATTTCTTTGAATTTTTGGAATTTTCATTTTAATTATGATTTCCTAGAGCATCCTCATCATAATAAAAATATCGGTGTATCTTGCCTAGAATCTTGGTTTTGACGGCTGAGCGCTCAAGGCACATTTCAGCACATTTCTGAAAAGGGAAGTAACATCGAAGTTTACCATGGTCTGATCTACTCGAAGTGGATGCTTTATCATAGAAACAAAATGTTCGATGGTGAGGATATAAGGTGAAGCCCGTTAATCAGTTTATAATGATTTCGGTAAATGCATTGGCAACTTATAAGAAAGTGAGTCAGTATTTTCAACAATTCGGCTGAGTGAATAATTTCGCCTGTGTATGTGAAATACACACCATTCGAGCAAGGAATTACTCGATGAAGTAATCGTTCGCACACCAACCAACTTGCTGCGGGTTGAAATACTTCGGTGCATATGTATGTCTGCGACTGCCTTCATATTGCAGATAAACTTCATAGCACAGCTTGAGACCACCGTCCATCCTGCTTATTAGTGACCTCACGTGCTTATAGAAGTTTCGTGTTTGATCTCCAGAACAACATTTATAGATTAAAAAAAAAGAAATTTTAACTCATCCACGATGCTAATACCATATGTGTTTACCCTTTTGTGACCGGAGTGACATAAATAATGTCTGTTTGAATAAAATGAGTATATGTTCCTCCCTGAAACTATTTTATGAAAACTAGTTCTAGGGAGGAACCCGCAAATTGCCCTTGAGCAACAACATGCACGATTTACTTATAAAACATGCCATAGTATTAACCACTGTATGCTAGAAATAATGTAAAGAAATGCACGGATACTTGGAGAATTGTAGACGTATGGCTAGCTAGATGAAAAGCTATTCTCCTAACTGGCATTTGATTGTATATTTCCAAAGTGTGTTACATGAACACACTTTGGAAATATTCGACCCGCGTACATGATTAAACTGGAATATATCCTATGTTCTAAAAAAGTTAGATAGTTTGACGTAATGTACGCGTTTATATAATAAACACTAAATGCAAATATGAATCTTAAACATTATTATGTTCAAATTGCTTTTGCATTTAATATTTACAAATCAAAGGTCATGTAATATGAATGAATAATCGACGTCCTTTTATCTGCTATCTACGTCTTCTAGACCAGCATTTCGTAAACTTTTTGAGATTCTCCAACCTTTAGGTAACGTGTCGTAAAAATTATTGAAAAGGAATTATGAAAGGAAACGTTACCTGCAAAATATTCTAATGAAGAATACATATGGTATATATATTAAAATCATAAAATACCATAACTGTTTTACAAATTAATATTTCACCCATTCACTGATATTTTTTCAGAAAAATACACTTAATACAAATTATAAATGTACGTATATATGCTCTGGAGAAGCCCACAAGATTTTTACGGTCTTCTCGGTATCGTGGAATATACTTTACGAAACACTGTTCTAGATAGGAAAAACCACATCGAGGATTGGGAAGAATTGCTCTAAACGGTTGTAGAATACGATCCATTAAGAGAATATAAAAATGCTACTCACTCACAATCTGGCTTGCATTTTGAAGCACATTTGTTTTCTTTCTTATCTAAACCTTTAAAAGCATTTCCTGAAAGAAAAATTTCAAGATGAAGATAAACATTTATCAGATGTTACAAAATAAATTAAGCGATGACATCAATATTATGCAATATATATATATATATATATATATATATATATATATATATATATATATATATATATATATATATATATATATATATATATATATATATATATATATATATATATATATATATATATATATATATATATATATATATATATATATTGAATTATATAAACATTGAATTATCTAAACAAACTGGAAATTTCAGGTACAAATTGCCTCACATAATCGATACATAAAAACGTTGTATTTTTTCAAGTTGTTCCAACTGGCGTGCCATTCTTTATTGCAATTGTGCGTGCAGGTTCACGTGAACGCCAATACTGAACAACTGCAGCATGGCTATCTGGGATGTTATAACTTAAATTGTTGTTTAAGTGGACTGGGTTCAGCAGGATTTCCCTTGATTCTACAATTTTCCTCTCAAACTCATCATCACAGCGAAAGATATTTTCTGATCTATTCCAGCAAACGGAGTGGCTTTGTTGGTCATCATTAGGATTATTTGAAAAATGAACATGACTGGATAACGCCGTTGCATGATATCGTTTGTAAGAGATGTCTCTCTTATGCTCTTCTATTCGTTGTTCAATAGATTTGTTTGTTTGTCCAAAGTATGGGATATTGCAATCGCACCACAATTTATATACACCGTTGCATGACATCTCTTACAAAAGATCTCATGCAGCGGCGTTATCCAGTCATGTTCTTTTTTCAAATAATCCTAATGATGACCAACAAAGCCACTCCGTTTGCTGGAATAGTTCAGAAAATATCTTTTTTTCTTTTTGTTTTTGTTTTTGTTTTTTGTTTTTTTATATTTTCAATAAATTATGTTGATTTATTTATTTATAATCAGTAAAAATTGTCAAGGTTCCACAATTTTTATCAAGGTGAAAAGGGTTCCGTGATTAAAATACCAGGAACCGCTTCTCTAATATAACACTATGGTTTAGAATGAAATCTCCTCTCAATCAATAAGACATTTCATTACTGACTAACGATAACTAAAAATGTCTCCTGGTATATAAGCCAAGCGTAGTCTGTAAAGCACATTAGTTCATAACTATTAGAGTCCGCGAATCAAAATATAAAGTGTGCATTGCTGATTTCAAATAGTATTTGCTATTCTGAGGCCTTGCTAATGCAATTACGTGCTTCTCCTTCCCATCCTATTTACCATCACCTATAGCCAGATAATTTTTCATTCCACCTTCAATGGACAAAGTCCAATGGTATACTCATACTATACTGACTAAGGAAAACCTCTTTTTACTACCAAAATACCTCATTTCTGATGATTCATATATACTCTTTCATCATCGAAATATCGTGACAGTTCTGAGCAACCTACATATTAAAACTTCTCCGGGGCCAGCTGTTTTCAATATTTGTAATGCAGAGTTACCATCCGTTAGCATGCAGAGATAAGCTGCCTTTTTTACACTCCTTTATTTTTAACTTATCCCTTTAAATCCTAATATTCTGATGTCATATAGTTCACAAATTAGCAATTATTAATTCCATTAATAGAAATACCTTATTTTATTCTTCTTAGACTCTTACACTAATCAGCAAGGAAACGGTATACAGTACGTATAGAATCATTTTTGTGTGACTTTCTACCTATAGTGAAATACTGTTGCAGTTGGAATAAAGATTGTCTTTGTATTACTTATTAGTTTTTAACCATTTTCTCTGGTCCCAGAAATTATTCTGTAGGGACTGAGCATGGAACTATTTGAAGATACTTCAGCCTTTCTATAAGCGGAGTGTCGCCTAGCACAAGGTGATAAAATTCACCTACCACCAAAATGTAGTTACAAACATTCATGCTTAATGGAGGGATTCGAAGTTATAGCCTGTTGGTTACAGAGTGCATAGGTTAACCACTCGGCTAATCACTCTGGCAACAATTGCCCTCATTGCAATAGCCATCAATTGCCCTCATGTCATATTTTCGAAGGTAGTGGAAAAGTTGTATTGCCTATAGTCACTTCAGAAGTTGAAGGTTCAAGGGGTTCTCCATTATTCTGATAATTAAATATGTTGTTAAAAATGACAAAACGTTATGAATAAGATATTAGTTTGTTTCTGGTGCAAACAAACGCAATTTTCAGAATACCTAAAATCACTCCTCAGATATTATTCTTCATAAATTCTATGTAAGAAAAATAACATTCTCGATACTATTCCTTCGTAATTCAAATCTATGTGCGCATTATTTGAATTTAATATATTGAATATCACATTATTAAGTGTAAAAATATAACATTACTCTTTAAAATGGAACGGAAAGCTTACTGAAACCCACCCTCTTGAAAAATGTGTTTTAAACAAAAAAAAACATTATAATTCCGAATAAGCATTTCAGAGATGTGAAATCAAACCCATCGACCAACAAACGTGTACAAGAAAGGCACAAAGTTGTATATTTATCTTAGATAGAGAAATCTAAATTAATATCTCGAAATCGTACTTACGAAAAGTACCATTCTTGTGTTTACCTTTCCAGTCTTCATTTTTGCCATCTAAAGAAAATGCAACTTATTATTTACTTATTTACAAAAGTCATATTTACTTATTATTGTAATAAATGAATATAAAGAAACAAATTTTCATTACAGCTATAAATATTTGCAATAGATTAAAGAGACTCTGTTGGCAATAATCATGAATATCTATTTCACAGATATTATGTGTAGTCTCAATATAAAGATAAAACCGTGCGATAATTTTTTAAGACACTCCTTAATTCAGTCGGTACCGACCATGCCCGCCGTTTGAGTGAGAAGAATTAGATTGGAATATATTTTGACTTTTATGACAGTGAATGTTTAACTGAATTCGAGATAATAGCCTAACACTGAGGTGGCAAGGTTTTTCTTTGGATATATATCACACTGGAATATATCATCACGCAAAACAGACAAAAGTACATAATAAAAATAATAGCATAGTATGGATATAATGGTTAACCTCTTACTCTGACAGAATTCTAGTACGTTGCTGTGTGGCTCTATTCCTAACATTACGACTTGTGATGATCTGCTGTTGAAATCTACATGTCTCCAGGAATTAAAATATTAAAAGCTTAAAAATATACACTTCTTGTAAAGAAGTCAACAGACACCATAGTTCGAGAAACAAAGAGACATAGTATCTAACTTAATGAGATGCGAGACTTCCTTTAGCTGCGATGCAATGATGTGGCATAAAATCCCACAAGTGTACGATAGCGATCAAAGATTATGTTTGGACCATTCTTCCTGTACACATGTAATGAGGTCTTGGACTGTTGTGAGGAGGAGAACGTCCTTTGACCTCACCTGACTCTCTAGTTCATACCACAGATGTTCACTAGGGTTGATATCAGGGTTCTGTGGAAGACAGTCAAGTGTGGTGATTTATGTCCACAAACCACGGAGTTGCAGCAGCATCCTTAAGACACTGTGTGTTATCTTGATGAAAGAGACAATGGTCGGTTCTGTAGAAAGGCCACAAAATAGGAGGCATTACGTCCGAGAATGTTTAGATATCTCACGGAGTTCAATGTTCTTGTCCCCCCACGAAGCTAAACCAGAAAAAACAGGACCATAGCATCCCAACACCACCTCCGAATTTTATAGTTGGAGATACGCACTCCGATATAAGACGTTTGCAGGGCATCCGCCTCGTCCACACACAACTATCTGCTCGGTAGCGGTGTAGAATGATTCTTCGCTCCATAACACAGCTTTCCAAGTTTCCACATCCAACTGCACACGCTCTTTTGCACCTCTGAAGACGATGCTACATGTTGGTTGGGATAACATGGGGCTTCATATTGCGGTCCTACCATGTAAACCCACGTTGTGAGACGATGTTCTGAATGTGGTTTTGCATATTCGTGTTCCAACTGATGCTCTGTACTCCGCATTCAACGTGTCAGTCGAAGAATGCCGGTTTCTACATATTATCCTTCCTGGCACTATATTGCCATGTTCGGTGAGTGTGGTTGGTTGTGCACTGCAGACACCACTTGTAGTCTCCCTGCGCTTCCAACCCAGAAGGGTATCGCTGTTGCTGGCTTGGGATAGCCGACTTGGAATAAGTAATAAGTAATCTATAAGTTTTCAAAGCTTGAAAACTTATAACTTACTTATAACAAAGTTATAAGTTTTAAAAGCATACGGTGGTCAACCACGTGACAGGGGAACAAAGGAAGTTGCCATTTTAGTAGTCACACTATCTATCCCAATGGCTTTAAGGCCCACAACCTTCCAAGCATGCTTGGATTTCGTAACCGAAATACGAGGATAGAATGGTCACCCCTATGCCTCAAAGTTCTTGGCTGTATCCTGTGTGTTCATGGGGACGGTTTGCCTGCTTGCGGGATGAAAAACACCAGATAAACTGGCGGAAAAAACCCTACCGCCCGCGCCCAAGACCGGCTAACTTTGGCTATGGCTGAGGAAGATCCTTCAGCTCCTCACGTCTCCGACGGGAATCGAACCTAGGACACTCCTTCCCCAGGCATATGGTTGAGAAGCGCAAAGCCACTAGGCCAACCGCACGGACTAGTAGTCACACTAGGATCACCAAAACCAGAAAGATGAAGTGCTATAAATGCTAGGAAGACTTTAACGAGGTAAGAAAACTATATAACATACAGAAACTTCCAGAAAAATATGCATTTTTCTCTTCGTATTGTCCGAGGCCAATTGGCAGCGAAATTCGAATGCAAAGCGTGACGAGTGGAAGTTCCCACATTATACAAAAAACAAAGGAGTGTCACCTTCAACGGCAGGCGGGAAACTGCCAACACAACAAACAAAAGCAGGCAGCAAACAGCTAACGCAGCAATCGGCAGCATAGGCGATAGAAAAACAAGGAAAACTGTAATGTAAACTCAGACGAGCCCACTTTGAATGTATTATTAGAAAATAGATTACAAAACTTAAAGACTGTTTAATTGTATTTGTTAGAGAACTATTTGAAAAAATACCATAAATTGCTGAAAACGTCGATCAATATGAGGAATTCATTACATTTAATAACAGTTCTGTAGAAGATGTATTGCAGACCGTTAGAGAAATTAAAAATGGCGCTAAAGAGCCAACAGAAAGACAGCATAAATTAATTAAAGAGACAACGGAACTACGGCAAGAATTAAATTCTTTAAAGCAACAATACAAACACCTAAACCAACAACAGTATAAAAATGATCTCTACATAGATAGTCTCCCAGAATTGCTACTGAACATTTTAAAGACATCGTAATTCATCTAAGCCAGAAAATTGCTGCTCTCATAGAATCAAAAGATATCCAGTCTATACATCGATTACCTCAAAAAAGGAAAACAGAAGTTTTCCTCGATCCCACCCCGTCGTGGTGCGACTCACTAACAGCCCAATAAAAGTTAACCTCATAAAAGTTAGCTAGCAGTATTAAAAAACCAGTATCCAAGGATCTGAATGAAACTCACGACAATACCCCAATCTACTTGTCCATGTACTTAACATATTATCAGAAACTATTCTAGTATATAAGGAAAGTAAAAAGAGAAAAAAATATTAGTTTATATGGATAAGAGAGCAAAATATCCCTTAAAAAGACAGAAGATGCAAAGCCAATCCGAATAAAATTCGTAGATCTCAACAGGCTGCCACATTGAAAGAACACTGACGAGTCGTAAAGAAGGGAACAACATACCAACCTAGATGAACGTAGACCACCAAGCAGATGTAATCATCCCAGATCATGACAACTGCCACATTCTAAATTCAATAACAGAAATGAAAAAAATGACTAATCTCAAAAAACGACTACCTATTCTTCATATCAACATCAGAAGCATTCAAAAATACCGCTGACCCTGCAAGCTTATTTGAAGGAAGACATAGACAACATAGACATTTCGATACTAACAGAAGTATCCTCAACAAACGAAGAGGCAACCATTTACGTAATGCCAACAGCAGAAACACTGCAGATTAACTAAACGAGGCGGTGGTATAATAATATTTAACAAAGATAAATTAGAAGTAATAGAAATAAACTACAAAATAAACTACAAATTTGCAGAAAATATAAGCATCGAAGTTAAGCGCAATATACCGATCACCCAATTTAAGCACCACAAAATTTCTTGCTGAATAAAGCAGATGGCTTTCTACCGCGGAAGAAGGCACCACGGAATACCTTATAATAATTGGTGACATGAATATAAACATTATGAGCATAAATTGTGAGCACAACATAGCACATTACCTAGATCTCTTATCAGCATATAATCTAACCCCATACATACATACAGACGTATACACGAGAAGAGATACTGTAGTCGAACATACAATCACCTTATTTTATATTGACCAAAGAAAGATAAGGGCCACCCTTCCAAACAGCTATACAGCAGCCGTCATAACTTGTAAATTGTCAGACTATTATATCACTTCGTTACAGTAACATACTGAACCAGAAGCCTTAAATCTCACTGAAACTACAAAACTGTATAATAGCATCATAAACGAAACTATAGTAAATGACGAAATTAGACAAACGGATTGTATGCAGATAGCAGCGCCTTTAGACTCTGCTGATACTGTATAAAATCATCT
Source organism: Typopeltis vanoorti (assembly GCF_054136105.1). NCBI lineage: Eukaryota > Metazoa > Arthropoda > Arachnida > Uropygi > Thelyphonidae > Typopeltis > Typopeltis vanoorti. Next base: position 86,245,830 of record NC_143550.1, read on the forward strand.
TAAACTTACATTTAATAAATATATACAACAAAACATTAAGAAATTAAAAATACGCTCCAAACCAGACGGAATCCATTAATAACAGATAATATATTAATAGACATACAAAGAAAAGATGCCATATGGAAACAACTTAAGAGGTCACATAACAATACAGTTTTACAAGCTAAATACAAAATAAAACGGAATCACTAAACAACACAAATTAGAACTATTACAACTGCAAAAAGAAACTACTATGGAAACAAAAAAATTAAACACAGTTCAGAGCGACTGATTATTTAAATGCTGGACAATATACATAAAACCACTGCCACATAAACAATAACACGCAGCTTTTCTTGCGATTCGAAATCCATCAAAGAGTTAACAAACAACACTTTAATCCATACTTCGCGAACTCTGTCCAAAAACTGCAGGAAGCATTTTCTCCTCACAAAAAGAAACATTCTCCACTAGGACCACGAGCAGCTCAGTCAATGCTGTTCCTCAGAGTAACAAAAGAAGAATTGTCACTTGCAATCCATCAAATTAACCCAAACAAAGATCCAGGAATAGACGGAATTATAACAAAAGACACCTAAAAACATTCAACTAGCCAATGTCCTGTTATACAAAAACTGTTAAATAAATTCATCGAAATCTAAGAAGTGTATTAGTCATTTTTATTGATCTAACAAAAGTGTTTGACACACTAACATACAAAACCTTGTGGAACAAACTAACACATATCAGAATCGGAGGTCGTTTACTCCAGTGGTCCAAAGTATACATGAAAAACAGAAAATACATCACAAGTATAGAATCAGGATACAGCAAAGAAGTACCGGTAACCTGGGGTACCACAAGGAGCTGTTATATCTCTCATTTTGTTTAACATATACACACGCGATATTAGCCATCTTCCCTTAAAAAGTAAAAACCTTTCAATACGCAGACGACACGGACATAGTATCCATTCACAACAACGCAAATATAAACGACATCAATCCGGTCACTAACTGGCTACCTAAAAACTCTTATACAGTATATATATATATATATATATATATATATATATATATATATATATATATATATATATATATATATATATATATATATATATATATATATGACGATTCATTCACTCGGTTGAAATACATATTGTAAAATGCGTTGAATCACTTAAACCAAGAGTTAGGTTAAAAAAAAAAAAAAAAGAGGGTTTAATAGTAAAACACGACTAGTTTCGGCTTAAAACAGCCTTCATCAGGTGACATTACAAAAGAAAAGAAAAAACACTAAACACTGAAGGTTAAAAAAACTATGAACAACATAAAGAGTCTCTATACATAATTAGCATGAAAACGTTGTAGTTGTTGAAAAAAAGTTTAATTTTCTTGACCATAAAGCTCTGGAATGAATTTTAATGAGATCATATTGATCAAGAGCATATAATAAACAACTATGTTATACAAACTAGTTTCACCAACTAAGACTGTTGGCATCTTCAGGGTACATAATTGATGTAAGGCACTAAAAAGTAAAAAACTGTTACAAACTATAATCAACCGATTCCAATTATATTAAACAAAGAACAGAGGCGCGTACAATACATGCATAGAGCATGCACGCTCACGCTTGCTGTTATTTAGGAACGTTCTATAGTTGGCACTGTAATTCAGTTCCGGTGAGTTCAGAGACCTAATAAGGGGTCTTCCAGATCACGAGCAAGATTAATCCTTGGTTCCTGTTAAGGTTTTGTATACAGCGGGCAGCTGCTATGGCATCTTTAAAAATTCGGGAGCGAAAGTCCTCCTCTATGTAAGGAATTGTGCTTCTATCCCACTCTATGGTATGGTTCGTTCTTGAGAAATGAAAAGCTAACCCCGATTTTTCTTCTCTTATATTATTTACGTCACATATGTGTAATTTTTGCCTAATTTCAAAGCTCCTTGAAGTTTGGCCGATGTAATTCAAGCCGCACGAGCAGGATATGTTGTGAACTCCAGCATATTTGGAGAAAGGATGGCTATCTTTTGGAGATCTTAAGAATTGCCTAATCGTTTCTGTAGGTTTAAAGGCTACTCTTATTTTATGTGGTCTATGGAGTCTTGCAATCTTATCGAAAAAGTAAGGAATGGCGATGGTAGAAATATAACGTATATCATCTCATTGTCTTTGTCGGGGTTCAGAGAAAAGTATCTTGTGGACGAGTCTTCGAGGAAATTCAGTCATGGTAAGGTTGGTAGACATCAGGGGTAGTTCTTCCTGGAGGTCTTGCTGATCTGTTGTAAGGAGAGCTGCACAGTCCTTAAGCATGTGTACAATACTAAGTTTCTGAGAAATGTGGGGGGAGGAAGCGAAATGTAAATAATATCCTGTATTGGTAGGTTTGAGGTAAACTGAGAGGTTGATACCACCATTCGTAAACTTCTTAACCAAAGTGTCCAGAAATGATAATTGGTTATCATTTCTGGACACAAACAATAAAGATATCTTTCACGTATCTCCACCGTACTGTCGGTTTAGGGTTTGTTTGAGATAAGATTTTACTTTCAAAATCCTCCATAAAGAGATCAGCACAAGATGGAGAGATGGGGTCTACCCATTACACTCTGGAAAAAAAGGAGCATTGCGTAGTTTGAAGAAAAAGAAAGACATTATTATATTGAAAGTAGATAAGGGAAATTCCACAATGATTTTAAACACCAGTGATTAGATCCACCACTAAAGAATCACAATGACACCAGCAATTTAATACGGCACATGGTGAACTGGTCTATAGACTTAAAACGAAGATTGAAATCCATGCATCCACTAATACCAAGACTATATGGTGCTCCTAAGGTACACAAAAATGGAATACCACTACGCCCGATTGTAGATAGAATTAATTCGCCCACTTATCTGTTATCTAAACACTTGGTAGGCCTCCTCAAACCACACATCCATAATTCGGATACTTATATACGAAATTCGCAACATTTCGTTGAGAAACTTAACAACATCTCTATCTCCAATACGGATCCAATCGCCAGCCTGGATGTTATATCTCTATTCACTAACATCCCTGTGGAGGACGTTATCAACATTTTGGGAAGTTTGCTCCCACACGCCATTACTTCTCTGTTCCGTCATTGTTTAACATTAAACTTTTTCATATGGAATAAAACCATATATCAGCAATTGACTTGCCTTGCAATGGGTATCCCCCTCTCCCCATCTTGTGCTGATCTCTTTATGGAGAATTTTGAAAGTAAACTTTTATCTCAAACAGACCCTAAACCCACAGCATGGTGTACGTGAACGATATCTTTATTGTTTGGAACTACCCAAAAAAGGACCTGTTCGACTTTCTTAACAATATTAACTCTCTACACCACACAATCAAATTCACCCTAGAACTTGAAAAAGATAACAAATATCATTTCTGGGCACTTTAATTAAGAAGCCTTGCGAATGGTGGTATCAACCTCTCAGTTTAACACAAACCTACCAATACAGGACGTTATTTACATTTCACTTCCTCCCACCACAGAAACTTAGTATTGTACACGTGCTGAATAACCGTGCCTCTATCCTTATAACAGACCAGCAAGACCTCCAGGAAGAACTATCCCTATATCTACCTGCCTTACCATGAATGGATTTCCTCTGAGACTCGTCCACAAGATACTTTTCTCTGAACTCCGACAAAGACAACGAGATGATGTACGTTATATTTCTACCATCGCCATTCCTTACTTAGGGACAGTTTCCAATAAGATTACTACACTCCTTAGACCATATAAAATAAGAGTGACCTTTAAACCCACAGAAACGATTAGACAATTCTTAAGATCTCCAAAAGATAGCCATCCTTTCTCCAAATATGCTGGTGTTTATAACATACCATGCTCGTGCGGCTTGAATTACATCAGCCAAACTTAAAGAAGCCTTGATATTAGGCAAAAAGAACACATATGCGACGTAAATAATATCAGAGAAGAAAAATCGGGGTTAGCTTTTCATTTCTCAATAACATAGAGTGGGATAGAAGCACAATTCCTTACATAGAGGAGGACTTCCGCTCCCGAATTTTTAAAGATGCCACAGCAGTTGCCCGCTGTATACAAAACCCTAACAGGAACCAAGGACCAATCTTGCCTGTGATCTGGAAGACCCTTATTAGATCTCTCAACTCACCAGAACTGAATTACAGTGCCAACTATAGAACGTTCCTAAATAACAACAACAGCGATTATGCACTCTCTATGCATGTATTGTACGCGCTCGTGTCTTTGTGTAATATAATTAGAATCGGTTGATTATAGTTTGTAACAGTTTTTTACTTTTTAGTGCCTTACATCAGTTATGTACCCTGAAGATGCCAACAGTCTTAGTTGGTGAAACTAGTTTGCATAACATAGTTGTTTGTTATATGCACTTGATCAATATAATCCCATTAAAAGTCATTCCACGTTGTAGTTGTATTTAAAGCTGTTCTTTCGTTTGTTGCATTGTTGGGAGATTGCGTGCTTGGTGCATCACGTGAACGCCAGTAAATGATTAGAGCTGAATGACTATCTGGAAGGTTGTAGCTCAAGTTATTATTTAGATGTTCAGGGTTCAGGATGATTTCCCTAGATTCTATGATTTTTCTCTCCAATTTATCATGACAGCGAAATATGTTAGTAGATCTGTTCCAGCGGACTGTATAACTTGGGTTTTCATCATTAGTCAAGGTTCTAAAAAAATACAATATCAGAATTTTGTTCACTCCACTGCCAAAAATGCGCTCCTTAATAAGCTACCTAAAACCATGTCATCATCATCTTAAATATCCTGGTCTATACAAAATATGGTGTTATTGTGATATTCCTTATTTTGGCCAGACGGACAAATCAATTGAATTACGTATGCAGGAACACATGAGGGATATTGCTTAATATCCCTCATGTGTTCCCCAAGAGACAGCGAGACAGTGCCTTATCAAGCCACATCCTTTTCTCGGCTGACCCTAATGATGAAAACCCAAGTCATACAGTCCGCTGTGCTAGATCTACCAACATCTTGCGTTGCCATGATGAATTGGATAAAACAATCGTAGAATCTATGGAAATCATCCTCAACCCTGAACATCTAAATAATAACTTGAACTACAACCTCCCAGATTGTCATTCAGCTGTAATCATCTCCTGAACGCCAGTACATGATCTACCAGCACGCACTTTCCCAACAATACAAATAACGAAAGAACAGCTTTAAATATAACCACAACGTTTTAATTCAATTATGTATAGACTCTCTATGATGTTCTTAGTTTATTTAAGCTTCAGTGTTTAGTGTTTTTTCTTTTCTTTTATAATGTCACCTGATGAATGCTGTTGTAAGCCGAAACTAGTCGTGTTTTACTATTAAACGCTCTTTTTTTACCTAACTCGGGTTAAGTCATTCAACTCATTTTAGAATATATATATATATATATATATATATATATATATATATATATATATATATATAATAACTTGAGCTACAACCTCCTACAAACTATATATATATATATTTTTTTTTTTATGTTATTTTTTTATTTTTTTATGCATTTTTATGTTGTTCCCACCAACGAAAGTTTATTAGTAAACCTATAGTACATTTGTACCGTGGGTGGGCTCAGAATTTCTTTTTTTTTTTACTTTCACATAGTCCAGAAGCCATGCTCTATAGTTCAAATATGGAACTTTTTCAAACCACCCAAGGTGTGTGTGTGTGTGTGTGTGTGTGTGTGTGTGTGTGTGTGTGTGTGTGTGTGTGTGTGTGTGTGTGTGTGTGTGTGTGTGTGTGTGTGTGTGTGTGTGTGTGTGTGTGTGCGTGCGTGCGTGCGTGCGTGCGTGCCAGCGTGCGCGTAGAATGTTCAGAAGAAAAAATTTGTCTTTCATTTCTGTCCCGGAAAAAGTGGAAATTATTAAGCATTAGGAAAAATGTTTACAGCTCAGCTTCAATAGGACACTGGGAACATGATTCGTTGCTAAGCGACCTATTATGTACGCTATAAGCGAGTCACAGAATTTGTAATGATGTAATTTCTCTTATTTGAATTATGTTTTCTGAAGCATTGTTGTAACTGTGTGGGCAATATATTATAGCTGCTCTAAAAATTAATAATCACTTTCATTTTGAGATATTTTTGAAGCATTACACTATTTTAAATAATATCAAATTTATAATATCAGAGAGAATCACTTCGGAAACACAATACGATACATATTCATGTTAGATTGAAAATTCGAACTTATGATCTAGAAATCTTACTTAAACTAGAGTTCTTCCAGCGTTCAACTTTGTCTTTGCAGTCTATAAAAAAGTAAAGTCCTCTTTACTTATTATTGTAATTAATGATTTTAAAAAAATAAATTTCATTATAGTTATAAATATTTACTACAGATTAAAGAGACTGTTGATATAATGATAAATATCTATTTTACAAATATTATTATTATTATTATTATTATTATTTATTCACATAATTGATACATAGTCAAAATAAGATTTAAACACCATTATTTAAACAGCAAATATTATTTAAACAACATAATTTAAACAGCAAATATTATTTAAACAACATAATTTAAACAGCAAATATTATTTAAACAACGTTATTTAAACAGCAAATATTATTTAAACAACAATTTGACTAGTGATACAGAACAATTCAGATTCTACCCAAGAATCTAAGAATAGTCCGTCAGGTAGCGTCGTAAAATATGACTGTTCCAAGTAATGCTGTTTTTTTGTAGATCATATGGGGCTCACTTCGTTGATGTTTAATTGCTGTAAATTATTGTGTTCCAAATGCCGATCAGTTTGTATTCTAAAGTCCCAAGAGATTTTTTGATTTTCCAACGCTATCCCTATTTTATGCTGCCTCCAGTTATTAGATGTAGGAAAGCCATATTTTTTCATACATGCCAATGATCTATTTTGGCCACTCGATCATGGCAGTATTTATAGTCAGTTTGAGCTATCTTGCTGCAGGCACTGATTAGATATTCTACAGTCTCATCTCTCTGATCGAAAAATACTCTGCATTCATTGTTATTGTTGATGTTAAAAATTTTTGCTTTCATTGCATTAGTTTGTATTGCCTGTTCATGAGCTGTTAGAATAAATTCTTCTGTTTCTTTTTTAATATGTCCATATTGTAGCCGTTGCGACTTCTTGTTTACGTCAATTTTGTCCTCAGTATCTCAAAGAAATTGGACATGCAAGGGTTTATTTTTCCAGCGCATATATCGGTTATTTTGCTGTTCTTCTTTGTAATCGGATTTGTTTCCTGTTGATATAGAAGGCCCTCTTGTGTAATTGCTTGAAGCATTGGCTCAGAGTAATTGTCAATGTAACATTATTATTATTTTTTTTTTTTTATTATTTTTTATATATTATATTATTATTATACATTGCAATGGCAGAACACAAAATACTGACAGCAAAACATTTATGTCACTATGCAGCCTTGCTAAAACATTATTTCGATGCTAACTACAGGACAGTTTGAAATACATACCGTATAACAAGACCGCAGACTACTAATTATATCACATATAAATACAATAATCACTACGGAAAGGCAACGCGAAACTTCTACATCCCAGACATGTTAAACAAATTACCTTTTGAATACAGAAACCTTACAAACTACAATAGCCTGAAAAGAGCTCTAAGGACATACTACGAACGAGAAACACGCACCCAAAATACCATACAAACTTAATGAAACAATATATTCGTTCAGACTTCCAGTTTAGCGATGCATCAATACATTCCATGTCATGTCATCGTGTGTGTGTGTGTGTGTGTGTGTGTGTGTGTGTGTGTGTGTGTGTGTGTGTGTGTGTGTGTGTGTGTGTGTGTGTGTGTGTGTGTGTGTGTGTGTGTGTGTGTGTGTGTGTGTGTGTGTGTGTGTGTGTACGCGCGCGCGCGCGCGCACGAATTTCTCAATCATAGATTTCGTAGCATCCCAACACAGCAAAAAAAAAAATAAATAAATAAATAATAACCAACTGGTGCCATCCTCAGATAAGCTTACATATAAGCTTCGAGGATGAAAGCAAAGAAATTAGTTCTCATCCAAGATGTATCATATGTAACCAAATGCATGTAATGTACGTATCACATGAAAACCAATGTATGTAATGTATGTATTATGCATTATATGTAAACCCATGTACGTAATGTAAATATCACATGTAAACAAATGTAAATAATGTATCATACGTAAACAAATGAATGTAATGCATATAATAATTGTAACAAATGTATGTAATGTATAAAATAACTGTAACAAATGTATGTAATGTAAAAAAAAAAAAATTCTGTTAAAAGTAAATCATGAGTTTACACCGTATGTTTGTGAAAAATAAGGAAACATAATATTTATATTGCATATGTGTAAATACTGTTGTATAATCACACCTTTTCAAACTTGAAAAAAAAATAGTAAACCACAACATGTAATATTATACAACTTATGTAACTCTGAACAATATAATTGTAAACTATTATTATGATTGTTATAAATATAAAAAAAGAACTGTTATCATCATTACTATTTAAATCTCATTATATGTAGCACAAAGTGCTGAACCTTGTAAAATAATATACTGTATAGATGATCATTGTACATATGTAAATATTTGAAAGAACAATAAAAAAAATAAATAAATAAAATAAAAAATTATTATTATTATTATTATTATTATTTTATTCACATAATTGATACACAGTCAAAACAAGATATCATGCAAATAAAAATTTGAGTGGTGATTCAGAACAATTCAGATTCTACCAAAGAATCTAAGAATAGTCCGTAAGGTAGCGTCGTAAAATATGGACTGTTCCAAGTAATGTGTTTTTTGTAGGTCATATGAGATCACTTCATTGATTTTTAATTTCTGTAAATAGTTGTACAGCTTCTTTGAAGTTGCATCAAGTGCACCGACAGTCGGTCAACTTCCATTGCCAGATCTCTATATTTAGTAATATTTTCCAGTTCTTTGTTGTTAATGTTGTTATCACTGGGTATTGCAATATGGATAATCCAAACCTGTCGATATTCAATAATTGTGATGTCAGGTCTATTGTGTTTCAAATGCCGATCAGTTTGAATTCTAAAGTCCCAGAGAATGTTTGCTGTTTCGTTTTCCAACACAGTCTCTATTTTATGCTGCCACCAGTTATCAGAAGTAGGAAAGCCATATTTTTTGCATACATGCCAATGAACTATTTTGGCCACTTGATCATGGCGGTATTTATAATCAGTTCGAGCTATTTTGCTGCAGGCACTGATCAGATGTTCTACAGTCTCATCATTCTGATCGCATAATCTGCATTTGCTGTTATTATTGATGTTGAAAATTTTTGCTTTGATTGCATTAGTTTGTAATGCAAACCTGTTCTTGGGCTGCTGGAATAAATCCTTCTGTTTCTTTTTTAATGTATCCGTATTGAAGCCATTGCGATGTCTTGTTCAGGTCAATTTTGTCCTCAGCATCTCGAAGAAATTGGCTATGCAAGGGTTTATTTTTCCAGCGCATATATCGGATATTTTGTTGGTCCTCTTTGTAATCGGATTTGTTTCCTGTTGCTTTTAGAAGGCCCTCTTATTTAATTATTTGAAGCATTCGCTCAGAACTATTGTCGATGTAATTTCTTAAGCCAATTTCTTCTTCTTCCACAGTCTGTCTCACTTGCAGCAGACCCTCCACCTATTCTCTGTAGGTACAACCGGTCAACATCACTTGGCGGTAGTGCATGATGCATAGTCATAAGTTTTCTAGTTTTGCGGTCTAGTTTGTCCAGGTCTTCTTTTTTCCAATTAATTATGCCAGCTGCGTATCTGATCACTGGTATAGCCCAAGCATTCATTGCTTTAATCGTGTTTAATCCATTTAGTTTTGTTTTCAGAATATTTCTAACTCTTTTGATGTATTCTGATGCTGCTTGTTGTTTAACTTTCGAGTGGAAAATATCATTGTCTTCTAATATTCCTAAGTATTTATAGTGTTCGTCACCTGAAATTGCTTTTATATATTTCTCTTGACCAAAATTAAAAATGTTAGTGTCATTAATATTTACTCGTTTAATAGATAAAATTCCGCATTTATCTAAACCAAATTCCATTTTGATGTCCTGACTGAAAATACGAACTGTGTTCAATAAAGAATCTATTTGCTGGGCCGATTTTCCATATTGCTTCAAGTCATCCATATACAACAGATGGGAAATTTTAATATTACACTTCGGAATTTCATATCCAAGTTTTGTTTTCTTCAGAATCATAGACAAAGTTATCAAAGAAATGTTGAAGGAGTAATGGTGTCAAGGAATCTCCTTGGAAAATTCCACGTTTAATGCTGATAACTCCAAATCGTTCATTATTCACTATTAATGTTGTTTTCCATGATTTCATAGCAGTAGCCAGAAAAGAAGATATGTTTTTGCTAATTCCAAATATTTTTTGTGATTTTAGGATCCAGGAGTGTGGGAAGGAATCGAATGCTTTCTTGTAGTCTATCCATACCATGTTTAAATTAGTTTTTCGTCTTTTTGAGTTTCTGAGAATCATTTTATTAATAAGGATCTGGTCTTTTGTTCCTCTATATTTTTGAAAATTGCCTTTTTGTTCAATCGGATAAATCTGATTGTCTGATAAGTAGTGGTGTATGGAATTTGCTACGATTGCAGTGAACAGCTTAAGTATAGTTGGTAGGCATGTTATTGTACGATAGTTACTTGGGTCTTAACCCTTATCCTTATCTTTCATGAAGAGAAAAGTGCGCCCAGATATCATCCAGTCTTCCACTGAGCCAGACTGCAACAAATAATTAAATTGTTCTGCCATTCGATCATGTATACTGGTTAGATGTTTTAACCAAAATCCATGTAGTTCGTCTTTGCCAGGTGCACTCCAGTTTTTTAATTTTCTAACTTGTGCACTGACCATTTCTTTAGTGAAAATGACATTTTGCATTTGTTTTTGTTTGATTTCTGATTCTATTTCCTTAATCCATGAAGCATCTTTATTGTGTTCAATAGGATTATCCCAGATTGATTTCCAAAATGTGAGTATTTCTTCTTTTCCGGGTGAATGATGGTTTGCATATGTATTTCTCTGGAGAGACTGAAAGAACTGACGTTGGTTATGTCGAAATTGCATATTTTATACATATTGTTTATTCTTGCTTCATATCTTTTAATTTTCTGTACAGTCGCTGTAATTCTTTGTTTTAGCTCTTTGGTGACAATTATTATTATTATTATTATTATTATTATTATTATTATTATTATTATTATTATTATTATTATTATTATTATTATATGTATTTTCAATATAAAGGTTAAAACTTATGATTGGTTAAGCCACTCTTAGTTAGAAGTATCAATGGAACTAAGTTCAATCAGTATTGAGGCTATCACTAATGTTTTGACAAGTTTTAGTATTTAGACCTTAAAGACGATTGTAGTTTCATCAATGCGTTGTAATTTTTTCCATCAAGGCAATTAGCAATATTAACTATTCATCCGTGTAATTAAATAGAAAAATCCAAATGTAGATGATCTTTTGTTTAGTTAATTAAAAAACATAATGTTATTATTGTTCAAATGTTATTTTTCACAATATTTTACTCGGAAGAGTTGAACTTTTTTTTCATATCCGTTTATTTAGAACGAAACACTATACTACTATCGCAAAGATTTTAGCCAACATGCTTTCAATATAGTCAGTCAATCAGAAACATCTTTATATCAGTTTAAAAGTGATGTATCTGAACTATTTGGGAGATAGTCTTCGTTATTCTTGTAGAATGTCCAGAGTTAAAACATCATATATTCGATTATTTATAAAAATAGAAGTGATATCTACTGTGATTTTGATAGGTTTTCTGACGTATTATTATATCTTTTGGTTCGATAAAGTATAGATCCACTTTGGAAATGTCGAAAACGACATACTTAAATTTTCAGCTAGTAGTTGAAAATCTACTATTTTTATTCCAATGATGAATCCTATAGAACAAAATGATCACAACAAAATGGCTCTTTATTCGTAGGTAAAAATTGCTGTAATAATTAATACCATCGATAAAGTAAAATGTCGAAAATAAGCACTTATACATTTTGACATATTATCCCCAAACGTCTCTGTCCATTACGTTTTATTTGTTAACTATATTACTCTCAGTAAAGTTTAAATTACTTTCATACATAGTATTCATATAATATCCATAGTAATAAAAATAATAATATATCCATAGTAATAAAAATAATAATATATCCATAGTAATAAAAATAATAATATATCCATAGTAATAAAAATAATAATATATCCATAGTAATAAAAATAATAATATATCCATAGCAATAAAAATAATAATATATCCATAGCAATAAAAATAGTATTCCCTTAAATATCTGCTATAAATTACAGCATAATATGACTTTCCAAATTGAAGTAATGTTGCTGTGATTGCAATGAACTAATACTCTCTTATTGATATATACGGAGCGGGTGTGAAATGGGAGGCGGGGAGAGAGAAAAAAAAAGATTAGTTTGTTTGGATTTAGTTGAATTATGATTGAAGCGTGTGAGGACTATGAAGCTAGAGTATTGTATAATTAAACCGCACGCATTTTCCAGCCAGTTTTGAGTGACTTTACTTTAATCATAATTTTAAGATAACGCCGTTATGTTAGCCTTATGCCTAAATATATATTCTTGTATCGTAATTTCATAAGTTTTCGTTGCTGGTTTACGAGATGAAAAACCAAAGTTTTCCAAGATTCCTCTTCTACCTCTCGGCTAATTCACCTTCAGTAGAAAACCCCTGATAAAATTTCTTCTTTTCTTTCTGACAAGAAGAAATGTTCGTCAAAAAAGACTGAGCTACAGACATGTACAGAAATCATAATATGATTTCTAAGCCTTTAGAAAAATTGAAGCATCATGATTACTTCGTTTCGTATGTTATTGCCACGAAGCATTGACACTTAAAATAAAAATCTTTCCATATGTACTACTTAATTATGTTTTTTATTTATTTTTATGTGGCAATGCTAGTCTCTATTATTTCGAAATTTTAATTTACGTTTCTAAAATAAACTAAAAAAAAAGCTAAGTAAAGAATTTCGAATATCCTCCACCTTAGAACAGGGTGCGTGCTAATTTTGTAATTTGCCTTACAATGTATAAAAAGACATAAACAGGAAAAGTTACATTAGAGAAAATATAAAAATGGACCTTAACACCCGATAGATATTAAATAACCGTCACTAAATTACTAAGGAAATTTAAGGAAGTTTTATATGAACTTATAAAAAAATACAAAAACAAATAACGTTAGACTTTCTATAAAGAAGTATTTAGTGAGATTCATTACTCGAATAGTATTTTCCTAGTTTAGTTATTAAATGAAATTACTTACTGAAATACTACACACAATACCATTTTAATATTACTTCTTTTAATCTTTCACACAGTTAACAACAACAACAAAATATCATTTTAAAGTTATTTCTTATAAAGAAATTTTGTTTATAAGCGGGCTCCAAAACTACCTGACTTGGTTAAGTCTTTATTAACACCTGATTGTTGACTCTTCAGTTAACACTCAACTCCCGACGCCAACTTTTTTAGTTTATATAATCAACTGAATATTTTTATTATATTTATATACACTAACGTATATTGAGTGAATATAAATAAATTGAAGAATCATAAAAAACAAAGCATTTACCTTGATGTTTTTCTTGAAACGACTTTTCGTTTCCGTGCAAACACGATTTGTTTTCATCTTTTTGGGTGAAACACGCAGATATGCAAGTCTAGTAAGATAAAAAAAAATTTAAAAAGTAATATGTAGTTTAAAATTATTGACAAGTATTCTAATAAAATCGTAAACTCGGAAAATTACTTCATTGTGAAGCTTCTTTCTTTGATATCTTTGACTGTGATGATCATTGTAAAATGATCATTTGTCAATTAATTCCTTTCAAAGATCACTTCAAGAAAGAAGTGAAATTGGGAGAAAAGTCCTTTTCTTTTGGTTACTTGTAAAAGCTAATATTATTTGATTCACTCATCATATATCTGTAACTGGTAATTGAATTAATCGTGAGCGAGAGTGATTATGTAAAAAATAATTAATAGCTGAGGTATGTCGTTAGCTTCATTTACATCAATTTACTGAGAATATTTAAGTGAACTGATCATCGCAATACAGAGTACCAAAGTGTAAGTATAGTACGTATAACAGAGAGATTGTCATAAAATATACACGACTGAAAATATGATATACTAGCCTTACTCTCATGGTTTAATTCCTTCAGCCGTAATTCCAGCCAACCAATCCTAACCTTACCTAACATCACTGTGCGAATTTTGTGAATTCATTCCCGTCTTCCCATCTTTTCCCCTCAATTCTTGGGAATTATTTACAAGGATCGTGACTATTTTTCGGATATCCTCTTTGAAGTGGAAGCCTTGTCCCTAAACAGATAATCAAATAGATAAATATTTTAAGTTTATAGGATACAAAAATCAGATTTGTAAATATCTTAAAATAGTTTTCTGTGCAGTGTGTATTCTACACTGCGATCAATGTTCGTTCTTCTTTTCAAAACATGCTTTAATCAAAGCAATGGGTGTACGTCCGTAAGTGGTTATGATCCATAATCTAATTTTCTGGAAATAATTCCGATCCTCTCGACAAATGTCGATAATCATTCGATGCAATTTATCCACATTATCATTTTATAAGCCCATCTCTAACCCAAACGAGTTTTCCGTGTACAATCCCCTTTATAACAACAAACAAACAAACAAACAAAAGAAACCACTTTCCTGCATTTTACTTTAAATTCAAGCATGTTTAATGATTAACAATTTCAGAGTTTTCCATTATGAGCTCTCCTCATCTCTGATACATCCAAATTTTATCCTTGGTTATTATTTAAGTCATCGTTCTTTAGGATTTGTTAATAAAGATTACCATATGGAAAGACTTTTATTGGGATTATATTGATCAAGTGCATATAATAAACAACTAAGTTATACCAACTAGTTTCAACAACTAAGTCTGTTGGCATCTTCAGGGTACATAACTAATGTAAGGCACTAAAAAGTAAAAAACTGTTACAAACTATAATCAACCGATTCCAATTATATTACACAAAGAACAGAGAACGTACAATACATGAATAGAGCGTGCATAATCGCTGTTGTTGTTATTTAAGAACGTTCTATAGTTGGCACTATAATTCAGTTCTGGCGAGATGAAGGATCTGATAAGGGTCTTCCAGATCACGGACAGGATTCGTCCTTGGTTCCTATTAAGGTTTTGCATACAGCGGGAAACTCTTGTGGCCTTCTTAAAAATTCGGGAGCGTAAGTCCTCCTCCATTAAGGAATTGTGCTTCTATCCCACTCTATGGTATGGTTCGTTCTTGAGAAATGAAAAGCTAATCCCGATTTTTCTTCTCTGTTATTATTGACGTCACCTATGTGTTCTTTTTGCCTAATTTCAAGGCTCCTTGAAGTTTGGTCGATGTAATTCAAGCCGCACAAGCATGGTATGTTATAAACACCAGCATACCAGCATATTTGGAGAAAGGATGGCTATCATTTGGAGATCTTAAGAATTGTCTAATCGTTTCTGTGGGTTTAAAGGCCACTCTTATTTTATATGGTCTAAGGAGTGTAGCAATCTTATTGGAAACTGTCCCTAAGTATGGAATGACGATGGTAGAAATATAACGTACATCATCTTGTTGTCTTTGTCGGGGTTCAGAGAAAAGTATCATGTGGACGAGTCTTCGACTCATGGTAAGGTTGGTGGATATCAGGGATAGTTCTTCCTGGAGGTCTTGTTGATCTGTTCTAAGGAGAGAGGCACAGTTCTTCAACATGTGTACAATACTATGTTTCTGAGAAATGTGGGGGGAGGAAGTGAAATGTAAATAACGTCCTGTATTGGTAGGTTTGCAGTAAACTGAGAGGTTAATACCACCATTCACAAGCGTCTTAACTAAAGTGCCCAGAAATTATAATTGGTTATCTTCTTCAAGTTCTATAGTGAATTTAGTTGTGTGGTGTAGAGAGTTGATTTTGTTAAGAAAGAATATCTTTTGTTAAGAATATCTCCTGATATTCTCCTCCATTTGTATTTCTAAACTATTTCTAACACGAATTCCTTTGATGTTAGAAGCATTCCGAACATTAATTCTGTGATAAATTCTTAACTGTCTCCATCCATGTGGTTCTGAGATAAAAAAGCAGTTTTTCATCAAAAAGGCAAAAGTCAGTTAAGGAATTTATTTTTTCTGAAATTTGAATCGACGAAAATCAGAAAAATTATTATAGATTTCCCATAATAATTATTATATGTTTCCTATAATAATAATAATGTGATATTTTGAAAAGTAAAACAACTTTCGAAAGCAAGTTTTTTTTTCTTAAGAAGCTTCAGAGATACACTAACATAGGGAGTTTTTGTCCATGAAAACACTAAAACTTTAACGGACACTTTAACTTAAACGAACTGTTATAGTCTGAGAATAAGTTTAGTCTGAATATAACTGAAACGCAGTATTATTTCTGTAGCACTAATATGAACTGAAAATGTGGCAAGTATTTTGTGATGTAGTTCAATTTCAAATAACCAGTTTATGCTTTCCCTTATTTGAACTTCCACTAGATCATATGAATTCCTGAATGAATTTGAATACTAAAATAACAATACATCAAACGCATGCATGCAAGCACAAAGATTGACAAATGAAATAAATGATATATACTTAACTCAGAAAGAAGTAAAGGGACTCTCCCACGGGAAAGGTACATTGAGCCATGCAACGAGTTACATGTTTGTAGCCGATTTAAATTGAAGGAATATGATGCTCCTACGTCAGTACAAATGTCTCCGGGTGAAATGGTTCTGAGAAAGGAAGAGACGGAGTTTGAAAGAGGCATTGTGATGGAATGCTATGCTGACAAATTGGACCATCTAGGTCATCAACGAGTCCGTGATACCATATTAAGATGGAAGCGCACAGAGTCAAATGCAAGTGCTCCCCGCAGTGAGCTACTCACCACACTCACCGAACGTTACCGTAGGGTGCTACGAAGGATAATATGTATAAACCGCCAATCGTCGAATGACAACTTGAATGCAGAATTCCGGGCACTGCCCGGAACACAAATATGTAGAAAAAACATTAAACAACGACGATCACAACACGGGTTGCATGGTAGGACCGCAATATGCACACCCACATTACACCAACCAACATGCTGCGTCGTTTTCAGTGGTGCAAAGAGCGTGTACGGTGGGACGTGGAAGCTTGAAATGGAAGCTTGAAGCCTATATTATGTAGCGACTAATTACGCTACACCCTATACCAACGCGATGGACGGAGTTGGGTGTGGCAGCTGCCCGTTGACCGTTTCTTACTACTAACAGAGTGTATAACCGAAGTATGAAATGCGGAGGTGGGAGTGTAATGATATGATCCTGTTTTTCCAGGTTTCCCTCTAGCCTCTCTTTGTGGTGTGCTACTAATATTAAACTCCGAGAGTATCTAAACATTCTGGATAATGCAATTCTTTCTGCTTCGTGGCGTTTATACAGAACTGACCATTGTCTCTTTCGCCAAGAACGTGTTATAAGGCTGTTGCTCTAACGGAGTGATTTGTGAACATGAACTTCACCACATTTGACTTGCCTCCACAGAGCCCTGATCTCAATTCTATTGAACATCTGTAGGATAAACTGAAGCGTCGGGCGAGGTCAAAGGCCGGCCGTCCCACAACAGACTAGGACCTTATTACATGCCAAAAGGAAGAATGGTCGAAAATTCCCATTGATCGCTGTTGTACGCTTATGAAAAATATGCCCGTAGGATTGTTGCTGCCATCACAGCAAAAGGAGGTCCTATATCTTATTAAGGTGCACGCCATGGCTGTTTATTCCTCACACTACGGTATCCGTTGACTTCTTTCCAAAGAGTACACATTCTTTTATAAAAGTTTACTCACCTGATAAGAAATAATGTTACTGTTTTTCTTCTCATTTTTGTAATCGGAACATTGTGTTGGGTATGGTTCAGGGAGTAGATACTTCTTGGTCTTTAGCAAGAAAATTAGAAAGATAAATAAATAAATAGAAACGAATAATAGCCAATCCACCAATTAATTGCAAAACTATAACTGCTGTTAATCGAATTATGTATCTCGAATGATATGTCTATGGTTTCCATGTTATATGTTTGGAATATCACGATGAAATATAGTTATTATTACAAGATCTCCATGAAGTTGAATTAGATGCATTAGCCAGGTCTACGCTCCACTGTACAAACGATTCCCACGATTCACTGTCTAGTAGAATTTTAATTCTTTCTCTGAAAAATGTGAATATTTTTTTTCAAAAAATAATAAAATTTATTTATTATTTATTCTGTAGTCCAGCAATGCAATCAATAGAATTGTTCTATATGAAAATGAAGTAGAGCAGACTCAAAATCAGTTCGAAACGGTGATATTAATTAAATAAGAATAAAGTTCCATACATGAAATTCGAAGAATTGTGATTCTTAGTTAATTTTGTTCGAAAACCTATGGAAGAAATGAATATTTGAAAAATAAAAGAAATCAGTTTGTTGGGAAAAAAAATCCGTTCTTAGGAAAATTAAAAAATAATATGGTAAAGGGTAGGGTAGAGTATTCAAATATATACTAATATTATAGATATATAGGAACACACGACCGTATATTTCCGATTGGTAAAGACCTAAGTTCGATATTTTTCTATAGGCGATTTCATTTGAAGATGAAACACTCAGGTTTTTTATTATTATTTTGCGTACAGGCAAATCGTCCTTCAGAACACGCATGTTACAAACAAAAAATACTGTTGATGGTGGTTAATGGTAATAGATGGAGGTGATGGTAGTTGTGTGTAGTTGGGAAGACAGATGTGTGTAGCGGAATGGAATAGGGTATCCTCCAGTGAATAGTCCTTGGAAGTGTCACATAAATATACATTGCACCTATTCACTCCATTTCAACTTAATATAGTTGAAATGGAGTAGATATGTGCTTTTTTTTAAATATTAAAAATTTAAATATGAAAATCTAAACAATTTCTTGACTTTCATATAAATATTATGGAAGTTAGAAACCAATTTTTAAAGTGAAAAATTTATTTATGGAACGGTTTTGACAAACTGAATAACGGCTTATTTAACATTTTAACAGATTTTATGAAGTGAATGAGAACTAGCAATGATATAAGAAATTTTTCAGGTTTTTCTTCATGCTTTTCTTACTTTAGGTGACTGATGCAATACAATTTATTTCAGATGGATGATGATAAGTGAGTTTTCGTGCGTAATATATCCTTATATATTATTTAAAAATAATAAATACTAATTGAAGATTTAAATGAATAATGCAGAAAGCATTCATTTGATTTTACTGTGAATTTGAATTTACTGAACAGAGACATTTTATGACGTACCTCGCGCACAAAAATTGTATAACTATGAAAAGGCCGGAGAGAAAATCCTTCTTTGAATGGATTTGCTTTTTCATATGGATCATGAATCACTATAAAGGCAGAAGCCCTCTCGGGAAAGGAAATATACTTGTCCAGGTTCAAGTTTATTTCTAAAGTAATATCTGAAAAAAATTAGATTATTTCATAAAAAGTTTATTTACACTATGATAACTAAAAGACATGGAATTTAAATATTGTCGATGGTAAATCGGATTATTGAAATGAATAGCGATGTGAAATTCTTTCTTTAATTTTGCAAATTATCATTACCAGAAATCGAGGAGAATACATGTGATCATGATTGTATCTTTTTTCCTGCACGTGTAGGAGTGCAGATATACGATGCTGGACGGCATGAAAAAAAAAGATATAATGACTAAACTAAATAGCATATATTAATATAATATATCTAGTATTAAAAAAGGTTACAGCGTGTTAACAGAATGAACAAGGACAGAATAACTCAACAAGTTCTTGGATACATCCCTAGAGTAAGGTGACTGCCAGGAAGACTAGCTATGAAATGGTTTGAGACATAACAGGCTACTAGGCCTTCCGCTGAGAGGATCACGATGAGATGTGCAGCGCATCTTCATATTATTTCAGTTTGACTGAATTGAATCAACAGCTCACAAATATCAATTTAATCAAATATCAATTCTTGTGAACATCAAAGAAAGTTTATTGTTAAGATATCGCTTGCATCTTAATGAGAAATCATGCATAAAGATAAATAGAACAACTACTTATGTTTGGTTTGAAATTCAAATAATTTGTGGTAAATGTACTTTGTGCTCGTAATATGTCCATATGACATTTTGCCTAAAATCATCTTCTTGTCAGCAAGTTTAGCGCCATTTCCATCCGATGTGTCAACTGTAGGATTAATGTATATACACTCGACTTACGGCAGTGATCTCAAAAACAAGTTCACCGAATACCGATTACTGTAACCGACAGGGAAGGGCGTTATTGTTGTCTCCAAGACATATTATTTGAGAAATATATTTTCTCAGGCTAGCTTGCATTGAACAAAGAATATAGATGAAACAGTAAGTGACGTGACCGCAGAATGCGTGAATGGTGTTTGGAAGAACCTGCTGATATTTCTTTCTTATGCGGTTCCCATGCAAAAAAGCGTATTAGTAAACTTATAGTAGATTTGTACCGTGAGTCGGCTATGGATTTTTTCCCATTTTTTTATTTATTTTTATTTCTTTTTAAATAGTCCGGAAACCTTACTCTTGAGACCAAACACGCCACTTTTTCTAACCACTTCAGGCTTTCAATAAGCGGGACGATGGTCTCACACCGGGCAATGAAATTCATCTGCCATCTAAATACATCTTCATGCATTCATAGGATTCGACAAACACACTGCCTTTCAAGAGGCTTCTGCCAAGATAATCTGTTTGGTTGGAGTTGGAACTCAGTATGCAAAGATTTATCAAGTTAGACAAAATGACGCAAGCTGAAATTGCTTGCTATAGAGAAATTTATAAAAAAAAATTAAAAAGCAGGCTGTGCAGAGTAAGTTGGACACAATGTATATAATTTTAAAGAAACTCACAACTACTCGCATTTCATCCATGAAATGCGAGTAGATCTTCCGCAGGTTACTCATCTAGTGATCCATCCTCAGAACATTCTGTTGCAATTCCTGAATTTGAAGAATTTCTTATTGGTGAAGTAGCCTTCCTATATACGAGTATATGTGAATAGAGAGTAATTCAATTTTGTAAATTTTAGAGTTGTAAATTTTAACGGCATATTCTATCCTGTCACATAAACTGCGGGATATTTCATCCAAATTAATTCGGTTTTGATGAGAGTTTAAACCTTTTATTTGTCAGATGTAATTGCAAACGCTCCATTTCCATTCCATTTACTATTGCATTTTAAGCTTACAGACCTCAACAAGAAACGTGGCGTTTTTGAAACCTAATTAGTGTTGTTATAGTGCTATGAAATCGCTATGAATAATGTTTTAGGTTTTCAAATTTATCTCTTGAAATTGATTGAATTCTCATGAAATTAATCTTGAAATCTCCATTATATATATATATATATATATATATATATATATATATATATATATATATATATATATATATATTTAGAAATCATGCTAACTCTCTCTCTCTCTCTCTCTCTCTCTCTCTCTCTCTATATATATATATATATATATATGTATATATATATATATATATATATATATATATATATATATATATATATATATATATAAGATACAGAAATATCATTATGTCAAGTTTAACCATTTCCTTTAAAAATACAAGGAACGCTTTTCAGCCTGAGTCTAATGTCCGAGTAGGTATTTCTATGTTTATTAATCCGTTAATTTATTTAATCATCTTATTGGGTGTAGCTGGGTTACTCATTCTTTTAATTCTTCATTTTATATAAACTCAATGTTCTTTTTGGTTCCGCTGTAGAAAGGAATGTAGTATGGCGTAATTACTGTTATTGTGTAACTTTTGCAAAATCATTTTTTGTATTCGAACAAACAATCATATAATCTATATGGTAACGAAATCTGCTTTGAATATCATTCTATACATAATAATTATATACTGATTTCATACATCCCTATACTAAGAAAATGAAAATTAAATGATTTCTCATCCATACCTTCGTGTATGGAAATTGTATCCTTTTGTCCTTTAGCAAGAGAATTTACTGTTATGCATTGATGTAACTCTTGTTGAAGCCCTTCCTTTCTAACCTTTTTAAAGCATTTCCTGAAAAAAATAATATCTGTGTACATTTTTCGAAACTAGATTAGTTTTTAAAATTCCGAATCACAAAAGCATTATATGCTAATTAAAATATTTCATGCGCTAATTAAATTACTAGCGTCACAGTATCACAGTTTAGCCCTTTGGAAAGACTTGAGTTCTTATTCCGTCTAGGAGACGCGAAGAATTTTCAACGAAGGTGAATTACAGGTCTTCTGAGGAAAGGAAAGCGCTTATCCTACCGGAAATTGTGATTTTTCATTCATCCTCCAGTCAAACTAGCCACTAGAAGACACGTAAATTACACATAAAAATGAACATTTAGAAATCATGCTAACTTTGCAGGTCATGGACATTAATGGTCTATATGTACCACTAAATATTATTGTTGTTTCATGAACTTAGCCTGTCTTCCACATAATGTTGCAATTCTTCTTGTGTGTTAATTAGCATTATTTATGAGATATTACATTTTTGCTCTAGAAACAGACCAACGGTTTCATTGTAACTATATGAATAGCTTCGGAATCTTGGTTACAGGACATTATGCGACAACTGGTATAAATCAAAGAAAATAAAATCACTTACTTGGCTCGTTAGAAATTTTAACACATTGTCACTCTTAATCCATTTGAACTTAATCCATGTTAATCTGCCTAATTTGTGTAGATCATATAAAAGTATTGTCATTATTTCTTGATTCTTAAGGAGTTGCACTTAAATATGTATCATCGCTGCCTGGTTTTAGATGCTTTTGATTTAACTGGATACGCAATAAGCGGAATTTTGGATTTGTTTCACATCATATTACGATTCTGCCTGCGGTATCCGGAGAGTTCATCGAAAAGGCAATTCATCGTATGCACATCAAACGACAATTCGTTGAAAATACAATTCATCGAAAAAACAGTTCACTGAAAATTTAAAATTTTTGAAAATGTTATGAGAAAATTGATTCATTCAGAACAAAAACTGAACCGTGCAGAGTGAGAAATCAATGCTACTTTAATAGGGAAAAATTATAGAACAATATGGTTTCTTATAGACTTTCTTGTCCGATGTTTCATTTCTGTTCATGGGACTGATTTGCCTATTTCCGGGAGGAAACGCCCAGCCATCTCCGTATTATGCCTGCTAACTTACCTTTAGCTGAACAGGACTGATAAAAATTAAGCGCGTCGTAAATGGGATTACACCTACCCAGGTCTTTCTAACTAAACGGCTTCGTTTATACCGATTGAACTACGCAGGCTCCATTATTATCATTGTTGTTGCTAGTAGTAATATGCGACTTCAATACAGCAATTATTATGGGATGAATCTTACTCAGATTGCTATTTGAAACTTTTATAAGAAAATGTCGAACTGTTCCAGTTTTTAGTTCAGCTATATTCGAGGCGACAAAGAAATAACGTCTCCAAATTATGTGCTGTATTACCGACTCTCTGACTTAGCGGAATTAGTAGAAGTTGCCAGTACAAGAAGCTGTCTGCATTGTTCAGTTTTTGTTCTAAATTACTTTTATCATAACATTATCGAAAACGTAAAATTTTCGGTGAATCGTTTTTTCGATGAATTGTCGTTCGATGAATTGCCTTTTCGATGAATTTTCATGGAATCCATTTTGAATCATGCTTAAAACACATGACTTTCAGTCATGTGTTTTAAGCATGAACGAGTCAATGCGTCCTTGGTAACGATGAGGCTGACATGGATTAGTTTTTATGGTTGTATGACCTAAAATTACTGAACATTTTTGATCAAAATATCTTATCATGATGCAGTTCCTGAACTACGTTTTCGTGAACACTTCATACGGCATCATTTGTTATATCTTTTAGAATATGTAAACACTTCCTTCTGTGTATAATGATGATACAGCTCTTCATGTGCATATTACTTGTGTTTAATTGATTTCAGTATTTAATATAAGTCAATTTGTATTTTAGCTATTATGTCATAAGACAAGTTAACTTGTGTTCGAAATAGAGAGCAGAACATCCCAAAATATGAAGAGGGCCTCAACGTTGAGTATAGAGAATACCAGAATGCAAGTGATGAAGGTTTTCGTTGAACATTTAAATTTGATATGTTACTGATCATATTTTCCAAGAAATGTTTGCCAGGATCCCATTATGATCATATATATGAACATTAAAAAGAGAGAAGAAGAAAAAAAAGAAGTATTATCTAAACGCTCTGCATTAAGTGTATCTTGTCAGTAGTTATTTCTTCTCTCAGAGCTCTTGTAAACAGATTTATAATGCACAATTGGGCTATAATGTCAGCGCTTTCAAAAATCAGATCTTTGATATATATTTCTAGGAAATCAATTCCCTTTTTATTCTTAATTGGTTTCAATAGCTGCTGTTGTTTATGAGTATTTGGGAAGCTGCAAATATATCTCTTTAGTTCAGAAGAGCAATTACAAAGATGTTTAATGAATTTATTACTTTTAATTTTTAAGAACTGCTTTAGATGCATAAATAAGTTATATCTTAGTGACTCATAGCAGGGAGATACATATTTTAGGAGTGCTTGTTATCATTTCTGTTTGTATAACATAATGTTTAAAGAATAAGAAATATATATTATTGCATGAACAAAACTATAAGGAATATCATTTGCAGTGAGTGAAATATCATTAATGTACAGAAGAAATTGAAAGATCCGAGTCCTAGAGCATTGCAAGAAGTTGATGAAAATCTGTTCACATTCACTCACCATCAGAAAGTGATCAGAGAGGAAAATGGGTATCCAGTTACAAAATCGAAGAGGAATATAATGTGCTAAAAGATTTCTCCTATTTGTGCCTGACTTGCTCAAGTACTTGGGAATTATTTAATGCAGAAATAAACCTTTGTTTTTCTCTAAATCTTTCCATCGCGTCTGTCTCAAAATGGATTACTTAAGATAGAAAGAAGCTTTACACTCTAGCAGTAGTGGTGGAAGTTGGCTATCAGTAGCAGTTGTCTATCACCAAAGAGACAAGAAGCTTTCAAGGTTTGCAAAAATAGATGTTAATTCATTTCTTTATTATTTTAAGACAAGTGTAATGAGAGAAACTGGCTAGTAGTTGGATATCAATGATTTGTTCCGCTTTTCCGAAAGACTGGATAAATAATAATTATCAAGTTTTAAGATATAACTGTAGAGAAAAAGCATTGTTGAATTAAAACTAGACGTAAGTTCTCTGGAGAAGAATTTCGAAGGTGATTGGAGTAGATTTTGTAATATTCAATTTGTTGTATAGTTTCAATATTTTTAGATGTTTAGTGAGATCGAATGTGATATATGGTGTACACTAGCACAGCATTTTAGTGATCACCAATATAGCCCTCTTTGCATACGCATATTGCCAAGAAATCATGTACAGTATCTTTCAGTGACGTAAGAACGAAACCATCAGGTTCTCCTACCTTGATTTGTAATCTGAATTGTTATCTATACTTCCTGACTTACTACTAAATATGCTGAAATAAAAACAGCAGCTCACCGCTAGCCAAAGTCTACATTCAGACTCGTTGAATTCATTTTTTTCTCAATTCTGCTTTTCTCTTCACCTCGCGAGTACATTCATGAATATATACAATAATATTAAAATTTACACCGTTATTTAATAGACGTTCAGTAAAAGTGAAAATAAATAAACTACATATGTTTAAAAATATATGATTATATCAATCACTTCTCAGTTTGGGTTTCTGCCGTATAGAAAGAGATGATCACTTATTTTAATATGTAAAATTTAAAGAAATAAAAATTTTCAGCAATCAGTGAATTATAAATGTATTCTGGAATGCCTACAGACTAAGATAAAAGGAGAATCAATTTCTCACCAAAAAAATCCAAGTGATGGTAAATAATAAAATCAGATAAGGCTAACAAATCAAGTCACTTACTCAAATGGTGACTTTGTGCAGTTTATAACCGTCACCATTTCCTTCAAATAATACCTAGACATGGCCTTTACTAGTCCTAACCGTCGTCGACGAGGACGATATTTTTTTTTGGAGTCATCATTATTGATTGTCAAAAATAATTCTTGTTCTGTTATCTGCGTAGTAAATAAAAATATAATATTTCTGAACATGCACTGATCTAAATATGAATACATTATTTGAAAAATCATAGAAGCTGTTTATTTAACTTACGTTTTTATACAGCATACCATAATTTAAAAGAATATATAAAATATATAACATAATATTCACGTAATAATATTCCTTTGTTATATTTTGTCCACCATTAATTTACTTCTCTGGGACAGTAGTTGCATATACACACTTCCTGGAAAAAAATCAACGGACACTCCCATGGGCAAAGTGCATCGTGCCATGTAACGAATCACGTGCTTGTAGCCGGTATAAATTGTAGAAATATGATGCTCTCAAGTCAGTGCCACTATGCTCGTGCGAAAGGAACTGATGCGAGAAGAGAGCTGACGAGTTTGAAAGAGGCGTTGTGATAGGATGTCATGTAGCAACCTATCTGTTCCGCAAATTGCTACCACGATCCCAAAACACTCACCAAAATTGACTAAACTCGTAGGATGCTACGAAGGAGAATATGTAAAAACCGCCATTCGTCGGGCGACACGTTCAAAGCGGAGTTCAGGGCATCGACCGGAACGCGAATCTATAATTAAAAACATTCAGAACCGAGGCTAACAATATGATTTTCCATGCTGTAGGACCGCGATATGCATGCCGCACACTAACCGAACCAACATGCAGCGTCGTCTTCAGTAGTGAAAGAGCGTGCAAAGTGGAACGTGGAAGCTTAGAAAACTGTTATGAGCGGCGAATCAGGCTACAGCCTACACTGAGTAGATGGATGCGTGTAGCAGATGCCCTGGGAATGTCTCTTACATGCGTGCGTAACCTTAGCTATGAAATTCGGAGGTGGCGGTGTGATGGTATGGTCCTGTTTCTCCTGGTTTGGCATCAGACCTCTGTTTGTGGTCCATGAACACTGAACTCCGAGAGGAATCTGAACAATCTAGAAAATGCAATGCTTCCTACTTTGTGGCGTTTCTAATGAAATGACCATTGTCTCTTTCAGCAAGGCAACGCACCGTGTCATAATGCTGCTGAAACTGCATGGTCAGTGTATATCAACGTCATCACACTTGACTGACCTCCACAGAGCTCTGATCTCAACCATGTTTAACATAACTGTGATTAACTGCAGCGCCGGGTGAGGTCAAGAGACGTCTGTTCTACAACAGTCCTGGACATCGTTGCATGTTTACAGGAAGAATTGTCCAAAATTATCATTCATGGCTATCGTACGATTGCGATAAGTATACCCCGTAGGATTACTGCACTCGTCACAGCAAACGAAGGCAATACACCTTACTAAGGTGGGTGCATGGCTGCATGTTCCTCACACTATGGTGTCCATTGACATCTTTCCAAGCAGTGTATTTAAAGAATAGTTGCATGTCTTCGTCCAATGTAAAATTAACACGCTGTTTCTTGGAGGAGGGAAGCGGAATTGAAAAATTTCCGTGTTTGTTTTCTAGAGCCGAGTTTCTATATTAGCTAACCTTTAGTACGACATACTAATAGGAATATCGTTCGGTTTAGAAACATTTGATGGTAGATTTCACGTAGAAAATTGCACAATCCATTTGGATTAGAACACCAAATAGTGGAAGTTTTTGACTTCCATTTTGTGTTGCTAATTCTAGTGTTTTTATTAGTACTGGGGATTGGTTATAGGATATACAATCCCACATCATAGAGAACTTCATCAAACCAACTTCCAGCCTGCTAATATTTAGCCAAATTACATCTACGCCCACAGTCGAATCCGACTGAAGTCATCGAATCTGACAAATGTCTTCAGGGGAGATTCTTAGTCACAACGTACTGATTGGAGAGCGAAAGCGTTAACTATTCATTATTTACTTGGTGTAACAATGAAAAGTGAACACCTAGAAGCCCACTTCCAAACCTTAAGCTAAAATAATTCTACTGGTTTCCTTTGAAAAAGGCATTAAAAGACGATTTAAGTTCACGGACAATTCATCACGGAAAATTCATTGCGTGGATAATTCATCGCAGGAAAATTCATCGCAAGCAAAATTCATCACAGAAATATTCATCGCGCGAACTATTGATCGCTGAAAATGTTATTCGCTAAAAAATTGAAATGAATTGCACTGATACCCATGAATAAAAAGTAAATGTAAATGCAATGCGATGATAAATTTCATAAAATATACTTCTATTATGTATCTATGTATTAGTCCGCGCTGTTAGCCGAGTGGCTAGTTGCTTCATAACGATATACCTGAGAAAGACGTGTCCTGGGTTCGATTCCCGTCGTTGCCGTGAGAAGTGTAAGATCTTTCTCAGACATAGCCAAGTCTTGGGCGAGAACTGCAGAATTTTCTTCACAGTTTATGTGGGGTTTTTCCTCCCCAAGCGAGTAAACCGACCCTGGGAACATAACGCTTCTACAGACATGGGATACACTGGGAGGCATAGAACAATACACCTTCTCCTCGTATAACGGTTGCTGTTATACTTTTATAAATATTAATATTCCATCAACAGAATCTGTAGAATCAAAGTAAGAAAGAATATTTATACCATTTTAAGACGAAGCAGAAATTCGGAAGCTCACCAATCAATAAAATATTACTTTCACTGCATAAGAATTAAAAATATTATTAAAATCTAAATAAATAATGCATAGCTCATCCTTCTTTTACCTTTACGGTGTCGAGGGTTTCTATTCCTTATAACCCCAACCATTATACGAGGATAAAGTAGTTGGCCCTATGCCTCCCAGTGTAACCTGTGTCTGTAGAAGCGTTTTATTCTCAAGGATGATTTGCCTGCTTGCGAGAGGGGAAAACCCCACAAACTGAGGAGAAAAAACTTGCAGTCCTTGCCCAAGACTGGCTTACTTGACTATGTCTGAGAAAGATGCTAATCTCCTCATGTGTCAGCGACCGGAATCGAACCCAGGACACTCCTTTCCCAGGCATATGGTTGTGAAGCAACCAACCACTCGGTTAACCGAGTGGACTAATACATAGATACATAATAAAATTATATTTTGTGAAATTTATCTTGCACTGCATTTACTTTTCATATATCGGTATCAATGCATTATCATTTCAATTTTTTAGCGATTAAAATTTTCAGCGATTTTGTTCTGCGATCAATAGTTCGCGAGATGAATTTTCCTCGCGATGAATTGTCCGATCAAGCACGTTTTAGGGAGTGACACGGCTGCAAGTCGTTAATATAAAGAGTGTCCCAAAATTCATGCAAGAAGTAATTTTGATAGAAAACACAGGTTTTTAATTAAAATTTGTAATTTCTTATTGATTCATAAAGTACACAGTATAGGGTTATGCATGGAATAGCATATCAGGTAAATGGCCTCCGCGGATCTGCTGGCATATACTCACCCTTTTGTCGAAATTTTTCATGACCGTTTTGCATAAATGTGGCTGAATTTCATTGATACAGCGCTCAATTTCCTCCTTCAAGGCGTGGGTGGTCGTGGGCTTGTTGGCATAAAACCTAGACTTCA
This sequence comes from Typopeltis vanoorti, assembly GCF_054136105.1. NCBI lineage: Eukaryota > Metazoa > Arthropoda > Arachnida > Uropygi > Thelyphonidae > Typopeltis > Typopeltis vanoorti. The sequence goes on from NC_143550.1 coordinate 86,275,720, forward strand.
AAAAACCCCAAAGAAAAAAGTCCAAAGCGTTAAGTTACATGATCTGGGCGGCCAATTCTGATCACCAAAACGGGAAATTACACGACCAGGAAATGACTCATGCAGTAATTTAATTGTTTCTCGGGCTGTATGGCACGTGGCATTGTCTTGTTGAAACCAGACGTCGTCCACATTCATATCTTGCAATTTAGGCACAAAAAAATGGATTATCATGTCGCGATAGCGATCACCATTAACTGTTATTGCCTTACCAGCCGCATTTTCGAAGAAGAATGGACCGACGATGCCTCCAGCCCAATATCCGCGCCAAACAGTGACTCGTTGTGGATGCATTTGTTTCTCAACAATCACTCGTGGATTTTCTGAACCCCAATTGCGACAATTTTGTCGATTAACGAAGCCATCAAGATGAAAATGAGCCTCATCGCTGAAGATGATTTTGTTCGAAAAATAAGCATCCACTTGTTGTTGTTGTTCCATAATCCATTCAACGAACTCTCTTCGCTGTGTGTGATCAGTAGGCTTCAGTTCTTGAGTCAATTGAACTTTGTAAGCATAAAGATGCAAATCTTTCGTGAGAATACGCTGTAGAGAGCTTCTCGAAATGCCCAATTCAAGACCACGGTGCCGAATTGATGTTCGTGGAATCTCAGCAACACTCTCACGAACTGCTTCGATGTTTTCTGTTGAATGACTTGTTGAAGGACGGCCAGAGTGTATAAGATCATTAATTGATCCAGTTTCCTTGAATTTTTTAATTAATCTTTTCACAGTTGATGAAGTTAAATCACTATTCCGACCATATTTTGTACGAAAATTGCGAACTGTAGCTGCCAAACCTTCATTATTTTTAAAATATTGCTTAACAATGAAAATGCGTTGTTCTTTCGTGTAGCGCTCCATTTTTAATAACCCTGAACTGTCAGCTCTCACGCCGTCTTTTTTTTCTCGTTGGCAACACTTTACCTCAGAAATGGCGCTAAATTTAAATCTTGCGTGAATTTTGGGACACCCTACAAATTAAGCATTTGCTTATAATGTTGCGTCAATTGCCCTTTTGTTGGAAAGATCAGGGTTCAGATCAAAACTAGGTCACTAGTCTTCTTTAAAATGAATTTAACTGAAGGTAGAAATTCTGGCCTCCTCCAGTCTTATATCCTCCAATCTGACAAAAATTGAAATCTTTCATATTACAAAATAGGCAAACTAACAAGAGAACACATTTCATGTATTCTATTGCCGATTTGCCTGTAATTTCAAACACCGCACTAATTTCAAATCACGCATTCTCATGAGCAATCGAAAGTTATTCGTTTTTATTATTATTATTATTATTATACTCATTTCTATGAGTAATCTGAAGTGCATTACGATGGTTTATTCTCTTCGCGTTGATACTATTGAATGGCACTCGTTGCTGTGTTACTTTTACGTAAACCAGTTTCCTTATGTGAAAGTTAATAATTGCACATTCAGTTACTGAGATATAGAAATAAGCCTTTTTATTTTTATTTAAAGATATCTCTTATGGAAGTAACAGGGTTTTTGCTCATGAGAACTCTTCTTTTCACCCCACAAAAGTAGCAAACTGGTCTGAGGAAGGACATTTAACAGATAATACTTTTCCTTTGCTTTAATTGCTTCAGAAGGAAATCAAACCAACCCAAATCCAACTAATTGAATCTTCTCTTATGATTTCTTTTATATCTTAAGTAATCATTTCTCGGTCGTTTCCAAGCATAATTTTATGTCATCGAGAAGTAACAGTCATTCTGCTATATTCGTTGTTACAGCAACTGCTTTTGTTTGTATACCAATACACGAAATAAGTTAATGAATATGAGATACAATGGTTGTAGTATGCTGCTCCAAATCCAGTGATTCTCATAATGTTAACATGAAGCGAAAACCGTAAATGGAAGTCATTTTTTCCCATGTATCGTGAAGTTATCCGAACAACAATGACAGTCTTTCCATTAAAATATGAAATCGAAATGAAATATCATTCAGCCGCCACTCGATTCCAAATCATCAGAACTTCCTTTTACTGTATTACAAATAAATGAGTAAACAAAAAATCCCAAGGGTATATATTATTGTGGCATAATGAACCTCTTAGCGTTATGAAATTCTTCAAGCAATGAAGTCGTTTTATTGAAATACTCAATTTTGTTGCATTTTTATGAAATGCTTTGAAGGATAAAAAGAATGAAGACATTTTGTTCATATTCGATTGTAGACTTAAATATTGAATCAAAGTTACTGATCTTGAACCGATAACAAAAAAGACAAATGACATCTACATCCTTTCCTCTGTCCTGGTCTCAACTGTATAAGTATAGCGTGTGAATTACAACCTGCCAGCTGTTGAACTGTGACCCATTAACATTAATATAATATTAAGATAATACTAACTACATTGTTATAACATTAATCAGATTTTATTAAGTCAAGTTATATGGTCAAGATAGTAGGTTTTTGACAGAAAACCTTAAAGGAAGGATGAGATATTTAATTACAATGTATTATTTCATTGATCTGACAGCTATAGAGCTTCCACAGCTCATTTTCCAGTTGTCAAGAAGCCTTTTGATTGGATTCTCATTGAGAAAGAAAGACCTTTATAAGGCTTTGCAATGAAGGTTACTTAGCCATTACAAGGGTAGTTTTTCCTTCAAGGGTAACTTCTTGTGAAACAAACCAGATAACGAACATATGCAATTTACAGGTAAAAATTCATTTTCATCTAATAATAGTAATATGTTGTTGTAATAAAATCTTGCTATGACTAAACGCATGAGTTTTAAGGATATTATATCTTCATACGTTAAATTGATTAATTAATCTGAACCATTATTATATGCTTCCCATCTTCATCACAACGTAATAAAACTATAGCGATAATATATTTCATTCATTTCATCTAAATGACTGTCTGTTTTGAAACATGATGTACGATGGTCAAAGCAAAACAGAAGTAGCAAAGATAATGAGGAAGAAATAAATACTATTGTAATCGAGTGAATGTAATGTGGAAAAGTATAAAATCACAGTTCTAAGAAATAAACTTGGATAATTTAAAATAATAGTATAATAAATAAATGCTATAAAATGAAGTCATTATTCTTGAAAGGTTGTGTTGTGTCGCTTTATATCATTGCCTATGAGGACAGTTATGAGGTTTCCACTTTTGTTGGATGAAAAGCCCCAGTTTCTGTGATTTAAAATAAATCAACTCCGTATAAGACCGACGGACTCACCTTCAATTGAAAAGTCTCTAGACAGGATTTTGAAGGGAATATGACATATTAAAAAGCAGATTTGGTTTGCTTTGTGAGGGGAAGCAATTAGTTATTGCGCGAATATAAACTGCAGACTCCCTGATAACAGAAGATGGAAATATCTTGTGCAAAGAAGACAGCTAGGGGCAAAACCAGCACCAATATGTGTTTACCAGGATTAACGATGTGGTAGATAGATTGGATTCGTTGTGAAATTCAAAAGTATGTTAATCCATATTTGCTGAAATCGCATCGCTAACAAGGAAACTAAAAGTCAAACAGTTATCTTCGCCTTAAAATCTGTAGAATGTCTGGTTATACCATATTGGCTCTCTCAAAGTATCTAATATTCTGCATAAGTATCATAATAGGGGGGGAATGACAAGAGTTCTGTCTATGATTCTAAGAGTGGAAAAATTCTGCTTTAAGCATGGTATAGAAGTGCTGAACGGATTGAATTTATTTATTTTTATTTTTATTTATTTATTTATTTGATAGAAAATAACTGTTTTGTAATAGCTGATCCATTTTAAGTAGAAACCCGTGAAGAGTTTTAGAAATTATGTCATAGAAATTATGTAACAGACAGTCATTTAGATGAAATGAATGAAATATATTATCGCTATAGTTTTATTACGTTGTGATGAAGATCATAGGATGCCTTATTTGGAACAACCCTCCCCGGGAAATTTCTGCTCTTCTGCAGCTGTCTCGGTCAACTGTAAATGATGTTGTTGTTGTGAAGTTGTGAAATGGAAACACCTAGGAGCAATCAGGACATGCATGACGAGTACCGAAGTTTGACATTCGAAAAATTCACCTGTTCTCGGTTGAAGCACTTGTAACCGAGTTCAGAAATGCCTCTGTAAGCAACGTCAGCACCAAACCTCATGTGGAACTGAAGAACATGGGTTTTCATGGACGCACAGCTGCGCCAATATCAGCGCTGCACCAAGAGTCGGATGGAGCAAAGTTTCGCTGCCATTTGACTGAATCCACAGTGGTGAATTCTGCAGAGCGAGAATCACGCTTCCCCATCTGAGTCCAATGGACTAGTCTGAGTTTGATAGCTGCTAAGAGAAAGCTTTTTTTTTGCCCGTATTGTATTGTGGAAACTGTAGTGAAGTTTGATGGTGGACGCATCATGGTCTGAGGAAGTTTTTCATGGCTCGGGCTCGACCTTCTAGTTACAATAACCGGGAAGCTTAACGCTGCGGCCTATAGTGCCATTCTTGAGAATTTAGGGCTCCCAAATTGTGACAACAGTTTGGAGAAGGCCATTTTGGAGAATGTCATTGTCAACACGACAATGCCCCTAATACAAAGCGAAGTCAGTGCAGGAATGGTTTCATGAGATAGGCTGAAGAACTTGACTAGCCTCTAGAATGTCCTGATGTCAACCCTTTCAAATAATGCAGGATGAATTGGAATATCAATTGATTCATATGCTGTGATTCATATGCAATTTTCTTTGAGAATGGCATAAATAGCATAGCAACTACGAGTATAATACTTATTTTAATATACTCACAAATATACATACTCGTGTGCGCGTACACACACACACACACACACACACACACACACACACACATGGCCGGCTTTACTATTTAAGAAAACTAGGCAACTGCCTAGGGCGCAAGCCATGAAGGGGCGCAAAAACTTCAAGCTATGCTTTATTCATACTTTACTAATATATCAAAATTAAAAAGTTATATATGATTTAGGTATCGATTAATTTTCCTTATCCCTCACACCTCACACTATTTTACTATTTAACTCTTGATTCTTTTTAGTTCCTCACCAAAATTATTTGAACTTACCGTTATTTAAAATTCAGTTAAGATAAATATTTTACAACGTTAACATTTTAAAATATTAAATTTCGATATTTTATAACCTTTTTTTTTTGTAAATGAATTATAACAGAGAATTTTCAAATTAATTAAAAAAGAAAATAAAAAAGCCCTATTAATTTAACCTGAAAGATAATTTTATTTTGTTTAATGTCAATTAGAAACATTTTAGTTTATGTGGGGATTTTCCAAACAATGTGTGGAGAAAGTGGGGATTTTCGGGAAAGAGGCTTTGCGACCGGAACTTTGCCGAGTCGTGTGACGACGTGGCACAGTGATAGTAGGTCTACTCTAATAAGCGCCGGGAACAAAAACATAATAAATAAAAAAATATCTTTTGTTTCAAATATCATTGAAAAATAATCTGTTCAGAATATTTGTGAAAGACGAACGTGTAACGTGATTCAATATCTCCAAAAGTTGCTCCAAGTATCGAGCGATTGAGTCAGGTGAGTTCATTTTATTTTCAATAATCAATATAAAAAATTAATTTGTTAAAAATAATTAAAAAAAACATTTATTAATTTTTTTTGTAGCCTGTGTAGCTCAGTGGATGTGGCGTTTGCACACCACCGCGCTTGGCCGCACGAAGGAAGTCTTGGTTTCGAGTCTAGTCGGCGACTAGAGGAAATTTTTCTAAGCCTTTTTTCGACCGGTTCCCGAGTTAGTCGATCTCTGGCACGGGCAAGCAGGTTTTTCCTCCCGGAATCTCGGGTTTTTCGTCCTGTAAACTCAAGAAAATCGACCGTAGAACCCACATTATTTCAGACATTAAATATATTGTGTTAGGGTTAGGGACCACGAGATGGCGGCATATTTGAGCCGTCTCTCTTCACTGCGTACCGCTTAATTAGCGATAGCCTTGGGCCATCTGTCTCTGATTGAGTACCAGTGGAGATTGAACTGCCCACTCAGTCTCCAAAAGTTAGATAGGGCTAAATGGCCTCGCCTACTCCCGTATATACGGGAATAAAAAGGCGTTAGCTGATTTTTTTTTTTTTTATTAATTTTTCAAGTTAAATTTTGTGTCCAAAATGAATTAACGATAAATTAATTAATAAAAACGTGTGAGTAATTAATAATAAGTCTGTGACTTTTTTTTTTAATATTTTTATTTTTATTTTTATAAGAAAGTTTATTTATAAAAGTATAATTTTTTAGTTAACTATGGCTGATAAAAAACGACCATCTGGAGAAAACCAGAAAAAACTAAAGAACTAGCGAAGCAAGAGGGTTCTTTCTTGAAATATCTCTGCACAAGAGAAACAACTATTAAAGATGAACATGATAATTCTTTTGCCGAAGATACGAAAAATGAATGTTGTGGGTCTCTTATTAACGATAACGATCCAAGAATAGATGTGCAAAATAAAGGAAACGAAGATACTAAAGACAAACCAGAAGACGATACTACTATTCTTGTATTAAATTACAGTGATCCCGCGGATTGGCCTTCTCATTTTAACGATAATTTTCGACAAATCTTAGTACAAAATGGACACCATAGCAGATAGTGTCATGCGATTTCCCCAAAGATTCACAAAAAGATTTTCCTCTTTACACTACAAGAGGATACTACCGAACAATGAAGTAGTGTACCGTCAATTGTTAATATATTCAGTACCAATGGCTGCAGGTTTTTGTTTTTGATGTAAACTATTCAGGAAAAAAAAACTACATCAACTCTACAAAAATCAGGAGTCAAAGACTGGGAAAATATTGGAGTAATCCTTTCTTCACATGAGAGGAGTACTGCTCATTTAGAAAACTATCAAACTTGGAAAGAACTGGAATTAATCGTAGAAACAACTCTTGATAATTTCAATCAGCAACAAACAGAGAAGAAGAAGAATGCTGGCGTCAAATATTTGAATGTTTGATTGCTTTAGTTAGAGTACTTGGCACACAAAATCTTGCATTTCGCGGTACTAACGAAAGGTTTTACACTGCGAGTAACGGTAATTTTTTGAAGTTTGTTGAATATATAGCTCTCTTTGATCCTGTAATGAAAGAACATGTACGTAGATTCAAACGTCAAGAAAGAATGATCCATTATTTAGGAAACGATGCTCAAAATGAGCTTATACAAATCTTGGCAAAAGCTATAAAGAATAATATCTTATCCCTCTTAAAATCGGCAAAATATTATTCAGTGATTTTGGATTGCACTCCAAACGTTAGCCATATTGAACAGCTGACAATGATTGCACGTTTGTTGATATTGTCATTCCATCAGATAGTGAGATGTCCAAGCCTGAGGTAATAGTAAGAGAACATTTTTTAGGATTTGTTCCTCTAGAGGAAATTACAGGTTCATTCATAACAGAAACTTTAATTGAACATCTAAGGCAAATGGAATTACCGATCGAGAATCTCCGTGGTTCAAGGATATGATAACGGAAGTAATATGAAGGTCAAAGAAAATGGTCCTCAAAAGAGAGATCTAGATATAAATCCTCAGATTATTCCTTGTAGTTCACACTCTTTAAATTTAGTGGTAAATGACGCTTTTAGGTGTTGTTTAGATGCAACTAGCTTCTCTACTTTAGTTCAACAGATTTCTAACTATTTCTCTGCATCTACTCATTGTTGGCGAATTCTTTCTACTTGTATCTCGGACTTGATTATTAAACCGTTGAGTAACACAAAATGGGGGAGCCGTATCGACGCTTTAAAACCACTAAGGTATCATCTTGTCAGTATATCTGATGCACTCATGCAAATTTTTGATGACCCAAGATTAAATAATTCAACTAGAAATACCACCCGACATGAAGCAAAAGCCGTTGCTGATTCCATTTTTAAATTTAAGTTCATAGTGTCCCTTGTCGTGTGGTACAACATCCTTTATGAAGTAAATATTTCAAGCAAAATGATACAGATAAAAGAGGCTGATTTAAATTCAGTTACGAAGCAACTACAAGTAACCAAAGAATACCTTCTAGAATGTAGAACTGATAAGGGTTTTGAAAAACGTTTGACTGATGCTGTTGAAATATTAAAAGAACTGGAGATTCAACCGAATTTTGAAATAGAAAGAAACAGAAAGAGAAGACAAAGACGGCAGTTCGAATATGAATGTCAAGATGAGGCTTTGCAAGATCCTTAGCAGAAGTTCAAAATAGAATTTTACTATTGTGTCTTGGATATGGATATACAGTCAATTGAAGAGAGTGTTCCAACAACTACAGCAGCGTAATGTTCTATTTGGATTTCTTTATGATATATATAATATCACTGAAAAAAAAAAAACTGCTGATTTACTAAACAATTGCAGAAATCTTGAAAATATTTTGACTCATAATGCTAATAAAGATATTGATGCCGAGGATCTCTGCAGTGAACTTCAAGCAATAGCTCGAAGACTTACAAAATCCATGCCACCACAAGAAGTCTTTATAGTACAGCAAAAGCTTGTCGACTGCATACCCAACGTTTTTATTGCACTAAGAATTCTCCTGACACTTCCAGTTTCGGTAGCAAGTGGAGAACGTAGTTTCTCAAAGTTAAAACTTGGTAAAACATATTTGCACTCAACAATTGTCCCAAAACAGATTTGGTAACAATTTCAATCGAACACGAGCTAGATTTAAAGGAAATGGTAGAATTTTTTTCAAAATTGAAGGCAAGAAAAATTAAAATTTGATTTTCATATATTATACATATTGTATATTATTAATAAAGCATGCAAAAATAATTTTTATTTTTTATAATTAAAATTTCATTTTAAAAACTATCCAACTTGTTGAATAAGGGGCGCACTTGTAAACTTTGTCTAGGGCGCAAAATAACCTGGCACTGGCATTACACACACACACACACACACACACACACACACACACACACACACACACACACACACACACACACACAAAATGTAATCCACACACTGTGTGAATTACATTTTCTAAAACTAGTTGGATACTGAAAGAGTACTTTACATTTGTTTGGCAGCTCGTGTTGCTAAATGGCGGTAGAGAGTAGCGTTTTAATACCCGTTGAAAAGGAGGATGATGGCAAACACTTTCCCGCGGGAATCTGCAAGAGAAAAAAAAAAGGAATGTGTGTAAAGTTCGAGGTAAAAAAATGATTGCGTGCATGCCTATGCGTGTGTATGTGTGCGTTTGTGCTGCAACATTTGTACGAGTTCACTGTTTACTATAATTAGAGATTGGAATTAGAAACCACAGTGAAATATATTAACGTTAATTTGAAACAAATGCATTTATTAACTTCAATAAGTACTATATTGACTATAATTTGAAATTAGAAATACTCTATTTATTGTAATTTTTCCTGTTTCATAATAAAAGGTATATTTATGGCATTATTAGTATAAATAGCTTTAGAACAGTTATGTAAAATATAAAGTCAATTATCAATTCTTTAGAAAGCATCTCCACTTTGAGGTGTCTTGAGGCATTTTCAGAAAAAGGTTTTTCAGAAAAAAGATTGGAGGAAAATTTGTTCTTCATGAATAGCTGGTGTTTTTCTGCATTACTTTATGATGGCCGTTTACCTCTTCCTTTCTGTGCTTCTGTGGCGCATTAGCATTATCATCATGAGAGACGTCCAGGGAGTCATAAACTCATTGAGAACAATCATAGACATCATATCGACTCTCTCTATTAAACCTTTTCTTAAAGTTTTTACACTAGATACACTCATCATTTCAACTGGCAAACTGCCGCTCTCTCACTCACTGCTCTATCCGAGAAAAATCTAGCACTCACTGTTTTCTTAACAGTGCACAAACTAAGATAAAAAGCCAAACGGCTATTTTTTCTGGCGAAGTTAATTAAATTAAGGGGATAAATATCTCTTATTATTTTACAGCCAGTATGCGAAACTCTGAGATTGAAAACTACGATATAAGAGTTTCATGCCGAAGAACTATCGGCGAATCCAAGCGTAAGTGAACACCTGGTATTACAACACCAAGGCAACTCGAAGCAAAGGTGGAGCAAGCTCCCTCACTATCCTTGATATTTTTTCATAATGTAAAACCCAGCTCCTAGGAGATGTAATATTGCCTTACATTGAAAAGGTTGAAACCGATCTGGGAAGTGACCTCTCCTCATAATGTAAGGCAGTATTACATCTCCTAGGAGCTGTGTTTTACATTATGAAAAAATATCAACGATAGTGAGGGAACTTGCTCCACCTTTGCTTCGATTTGCTTTGGTGTTGTACTACCAGTTGTTCACTTACGCTTGGATTCGCCGATAGTTCTTCGGCATGAAACTCTTACATCGAAGTTTTCGATCTCAGAGTTTCGCATACTGGCTGTAAAACAATAAGGGATTTTTCTCCCCATAATTTAGTAGACAAACTAATTTCCAAGGATACAGGCTTGTCCTTTCACAACCTTCCCAATAATGAACATTTCATCAACCTATGTCCTATAGCACACTGCTCCTTGAACTGTGTTTGGTAGAACCATAGGGTTCTTCGAAATCTTGACGAGTGATTTCCAAGAGCACACAAACCATAATAACTAGTATTAGGTGTACTTACTGAAAATATAATCTCGAGCAAGTGAAAAAAACACTATTTTTATTAAATTAACTTATTTCTAGAACAGTTATGTTACGCTATTATTTGTGAACTACAAATCAAGGAAGCAAAACACATCACGTGTTCTTGATTATAATATTTTGTAAGTAACCGTTCATTGTCCTAATTCCTTTCCCATAATTTTTATTCAAGTTTTCATTTTTTACCGAAAAATAGAAATATTTTTATATAGGATTTCACAGTTTCAGAGCATTTAAGAAATACTGCAAAAATACATTTCAGACGTTTATAATCATCACACTTCTTTTTTCTGTTTACCAGTGCTTGCTCAATCTGTCTTCATAATCTCCATTCCGTAACCCCAATATCATTTTTGTAACTATTCTTTGCATCCTTCACACAGTTTCTTTATTCCATCGGAAATCAGGTAATTGTATGTAGTCCAAGTACTGTCGGTTAGGTAAATTGGTAAATCGACTTTCTTATCATTACATGTCTAAATAAGGATGTCAGTGTCATAATTATCCTCTGAGTTGTATTTGCAAATTTTGCTGTGATCTCTACTCCTATATTCACATTCTATGTGTTTTATTCCCTCATTCCCGCTGACAATCTAATATGATCCTAGCAAAGTTCCCTTATGCGCGAATAAAGATAACTCGCAATGGCTTAGAGTTCATTTCGAACAAAATAACCAGAAGACATAATTTCAATAGCACTGAGTTCACGTTAAAACTCACTTTAAGTTGAAAAGCCTTATAAATATTCATTGCTTCCCATACGATATTCTAAGCCCGGTCTTCTCAGCCGAAGATTAAATACTGTGACATTCTCCATACTGTGCTAAGGAGGATCTACTGAAAAAGGGCGAGTGACATTTCATTTATATAGCTGCAAATTAAACAAGTATTTGACAACTATTCCAGAATTAAATTAAATAATATAGTTTACTTATAATAATAATTAAATATACTAGCATTCGCTTCCTCTCTGGACTGAGTGAAATAATATAATATTTATTTTACCTAATTTAAATAATTAATATATTAGTTAGATTAAAAGGGAAATATAATAATAATTAGTGATTCCTATTTCTTCACGAAGAATAATTTAATACATTGCATAATACATTGTGAAAATTCTAAAATCCAGATCTACAAATTATCACAGTCAGATCTTGTAATCTAATAAGAAGAGTTATATTACGTTGGTAAAAGTCCAGTAATGAAAGTCGTTATCAGCTAATTAATTTGAGTTTTTTAGGTAAGAAAAAGAAATCCTACAACTTACGTGTTTTGGTTACAGATGGTGAATGCCGGTGGCTGGATCTCGCTTGGTCTGCTCACTTGAACGTCAACAACAACAGGATAAGAATAATATATCATCATAAACGTATACGTTTGATAACTAAACCCACATAAGCAAAAGAGAAAGAAAACCAATTTATAAAGTCTTTTCCTCTTGATCCTTTCTTCTGGTGAGGCCGAACTAATCTTCTGCTTAGGAGTACCTGAGATTGAACATATGCGCGCATCCCACTTCCTAGATTTTCCAATTTCATTCCGTTGGGTATTGTTCCCAACAGCTACAAAAGCTCGTGGATACTTTCTAAGCATCGCGTTTCTTGACTATGTAATAAAAATGGTATTTTATGATTACATTTCAAGTCAATACTCGATTTAAGACCAAATCATTCTGACAGTAATGTTGATTCTCAGAGATAGTGAGAGATGGTAAGAACCTCTATCTTATGATAGTGTTAATGTCAGTGCTGCTTTATTTAATGAATTTTTGTAATGTTATTTTCATTATTTAGAATAACTGCTATGGAAACTTTACCCACCTCTTTCTTGTAACCGTAAACATCAGTTGCAACATGAAAGTTCTATTGATCCGAATATATTTGGATATACCGACAGTTGAATGATGATTACATTTCTGCGAAAAACATAAGTTGCTCCACAAAGTATTCGCTTATACTGAATGTCAAAAGTCTTTCGTATAACAGAGTGCTTTATCAAAATTTCTTCATGCAATATTTCCAATGGAGTTAAAATCCTCCAATCTTTGAAGCTTTTGCCGGTTATTTTCCTATCACATATTTAAAATGATGAAAGGTATCACCTTTGGCTTTTACCTTTGAAGTTCAAAGGTTAGTTAATTACAGAATTTTTAGAATATAAATTATACGTTTCAATTTGTTTACTCATTCTCGTCTCAAATCTCTAATTCTCTTGGATACTACAAAAGCACAGATGAAACATTTCCTTAAATTTATGGTCATTGGCTTCACTAATCGTAGAAAAACCTAATCAACAGAGAGAAAAAAAACTCGTATAATCGCGCTTTATAATTCTCTCTCTTTTAAAGTTTCGCTACCAAAGAGCTGTGTCGAACATTTGTATTATCCATATTAACAGGCAGGATCGTGCTCATATTAGGAACTTGGAAGGCAAAAACCTTTTGATCGGTGGAAATTCACATATACCTTTTTTCAAACGTGAACCAATGACCATAAAACATCCATGCCCACAGCGGGATTCGAAGCCTCATATATATTATGTAAACAGCAAGGTTTTCACTTCCAGAAACTGGAATTTTTCATAAAATGCAACAAGCAAGCAGATGAGCAGATGCAACAAGCAAGCAGATGAGCACACACATGCAATTGTCAAAATACTCTAACCTCACATCAATACTTTACTGACTCTGCTTTAATCTTTTCAGTAATTCCATATTTTATGCAAGTTACATATTCTGTTAGAAGCTTAATGGAGTGAACAACACGCAGAAATTATTAAAAATCCTTTAAAATATTATTATTATTATTAGTTAACAACTCCAGGGAGTCCAAAGACTCATCGAGGGAGGGCTCCTACTCTATAACTCTCCATTTCCACCAACCACAACTACATTCATCACCTACACTAACTCCATTTACCGCCAACCACCACCACCACCACTAGTATTTTCACAGATAATCACAAACATCCATGCCCACGGCGGGATTCGAACCCTCAGCCTTTTGACTGAAGAGCGGATACGCTTGCCACGCGGCCAGCCAGGCCGGTATTAAATATTAAAAATAATATTTAATTTGTCTTAATTAGGTGAAGCGCCCTCTGTGGGCAATTACTGGCGGCTTAGGATGTGAACTGGGATCGAGAAGTATTAGTGTTTCCAATATTGTAGGATGTTTCATGAAGTCATATTCCAAAAAGTCAGTTGAATTCCAAAAACAGTCTTTACTCTTCTAAATTTACTGCGATAGCGCCCTTGACTCCATATAATCTAATTGATTCTATGAGCTATATCTAAGGGATGATCTGCAAAGCCAGACTGACCAGTCACAAATACAGATATATATTTTTTTGGTTCTTCCATGCAGATATTAACCGATCTTCCTGTCTGCCTATAATAGGCCATCTTGCAGGAACAGGACACTTTATATACTCCAAGCACACAGAGGGGGGAGGGAGGGGGAAGAGGGTGCTAATGTAGAACAGACATGGCTAGCCAGCTTTCGGTGGGACGGGAAGGCTGTGTAGACAGATTGTATTTCTTTAACATTCTGGATATTTTGAATAATGAATAATTAATTTTGAATAATGCCTCGGACCTAGAGAATAATGATAGCATTATTAAAATCTTTATGAATTTCAAAACGATTTGAGTATTAGAAGGTCAAGGATTGGAAGAAGAATTGATGATAAAGTTCTGCTGTAAGAGAGGACCAGTTAAACAAAGTTCATAGGATCTCGTATTGGTTAGTGTTTTAAAGATGCCATAATGTTGAGATGGGTGGGTGTTATGGGAACGTTTGTGAATGTATGTTCCTGTGTGAGTGGGCTTCCTGTATACTGAAAAGGACAGGTTTCCATTGGGCATGGGAGGTTACAGAGGCGTCTTAGAAAGACTAAATTATTATTAGTTTCTTTTTCCATGGTCACCGGATTCTAGGGTGAAGCCTATTTAGGTAAGAGAGGAAGGAGTCTAATATGTCTTGGCCATGAGGCCAAATGGAGAGCACATCATCTACATATTTTAATCAGATAGAACGTTGGAGAGGAGCTGAGTGAAGAGCTTGTTTTTCAAAATATTTCAATAAAATATTGCCAAGGAGGGATGAGAAAGAAGATTTCTAGATGAACTCTCTATAATTCTGTGCTTCCAAGAAAAATATACAGAACGGATAACAAAGAAAAAGGGATCAGTAAAATAAAGAGTAAAAATGTTTTATAAGTTATCAGGTGTCATTTTAAGGGAATATTGGTGAACAGCGAGGTGATGTTAAAGTTAACCAAAATATATCTATTATTTAACGTTAAATTCTCAACAGAAGTTTTAAAATGAGTTGAGGTTTTTTTTTTCTTTATATATATGAAAGGAGTATGACCAGTGAGGGGGGGGGTTAAGAAAGCTTGCTGTTTTGCTGATTTGTAGCATGAGGAATCTGTAGTATCTACTATTAGTCTTAGGTGATGAAATATGTTCGTGTATTAGGGGGGGGGGGGATGAGGTGGCCTCATTCACCTTATAGGTGTAAAGAGCAATAAGTCAAGTAGTCATTGGGTGGATGAGAGGTTTGAGGGTTATTTTTTATTATTAGTTTTGTTTTTTGCGTGTGATATCAGGAGGCCAAGAAGAAACGTTTTGGAGGACAAGTTTCTATTTTTTTTATCTGAAATAATGGAAAAACTAAATATTATTTTTAATCCTTTCTCAGTGTTATTCACTCCATTAAGCCTCTAATATGGGTTCCTCCAAGCACTTAAGCCTTATCACACAAGTTACCCCTTATTTTACTGCCTAAACAACACACGAACTTTAGGAACAGGCTCCTTATCCTCAAATGCTTGCAATCTGAAAGCTACATATTTCTTTTATTTTCAATTTAGTATTGTCTTTATAAAATAGAATAAAATGCAAATAGAAGGACAATAAATCATTCGCAGGGAGTTTGTGGAATCGGAATATAACGGAAAAATTATTTCAATGATCGTTTTCCAACGGCAAACTTATCGTGAGCTGTTTACAAACTCTCATTATATATACAGTCAATATTGAATACACTTAACTCTTCTATTGAACCGACCCATCCTTTACGTGACAACAGCTTCTCTATATCTGACTGATTGTATTTTATCGTGAATTAAGCTGTAATACGATGCCATCTTGGAAAACATTTACAATTCAAAAAAATAAAAGATGGATGATTTTTGGCTGATGTTATTTCATTTGTAAACATTATATATACAGTCAATATTGAATACACTTAACTCTTCTATTGAACCGACCCATCCTTTACGTGACAACAGCTTCTCTATATCTGACTGATTGTATTTTATCGTGAATTAAGCTGTAATACGATGCCATCTTGGAAAACATTTACAATTCAAAAAAATAAAAGATGAATGATTTTGCTGATGTTATTTCATTTGTAAACATATTTTATTTATTTCGCAACAAAAGTGTTCGATACTAACGACACCAGTACCTTATTCGAAAACTAAAGAAAATAAAAATTCTTCCTATAGTTTTAGTAGGCCCATATATGCCCAAAATGTTCCAAATACCACTGGATTTCCTAAACATTGTTCGGTTCCAATATAGGATGGTTACTCCTCTTCCTATATATTTTCTATGTAAACAACGCGTGTTCACTTGGTCGGTTTGCATATTTCGTGGGACGAAAAACCGTACTTCAGGTAATAAAAATCCTGCCACCTTCATATTTCAGAAACTTACTCGCCTTCAGTTGAAAAGCTCAGCTAATGATTTTTAGCATCCTAGACGGAATTCTAACCCAGGTGCTTCTGACTAAACGGCATTGTCGATATTGATTAAGTTACAGAAGCTCCCAGAAAATAAAAAAATTCTCCCTTAAGAAAAATCCTTCATAGTTATTTGTTAGAGCGAAGTCAGTTAAGTTAGGCGAGATAATTTGCTAAAGGATAAACTTTTAAGGCGATTTGTTATAACACAAGAATGCCATTCTGTGCACCTGCATATGAGCATAGAACATAACCCTAAGAAGACATTTTTGTAATGCAGGAGATAATAAGTACGTCCTTGAAAGATAACGTTTCATATCCCGTCTGCTAACATTTATATAAACTTGTCGCCTAAAAGTAAGGTGGGTGGTCTCACATGAAGGTGTTTTCTCGTCTGTAGTATTCCATAGACCAGGATTTCCCAGATTTTTCCTAGGACGGAACACTTCACAAATCCTGAAATTGTCAGGGAAATTAATTACATTACAATACATTGCATTATAACCAAGGTTATTTTGTAATGTATTAATTTATAATTAACTGTTGATTTGGCTGATTTTATTATTAATTAATAATTGATCGTTAATTACTAATTATTTATTAATTAAACATCAATTAAACAAACACCATTAAATTAATTTGTGCTGATTTTCAGTGACATATCCCATTCTGGTCACCAAAAATTTATAATATTATTATAAGTACTTACGAGTGAATGCAGACTTTTTCTCCTGTGTGCTGGTAGTTTTCCACTCCTTTTGTACATCCTGGAGATCGCTTTGTAGGCTGGTGGTGGATGATTCACTATCTGTTGCGTCACAAACACCTTCAATAAGAGGTTTCTTAATACCAAAATTAAACAAAGTCCATTGTCTCTTATTCATATTAAAATTTAAATCTGCAGACCTATTACTTTTAAAAAATCGACACTACGATTTCGAAACTTTTACCTTACAATACGAACTTGCGAAGAAAGTATTCAGAATTACTATATTTGAGAACCAGATACAGACTACCTTTATCTTCAATTTTAGTGGAAAAAGTTCTTTATACTTCCTTGCTGATTAGTTACTAACATTTGCAACACAGATGTTATTTCTTTCAGCTTTGAGAACAGAGGATACTTCGCCCGTTGTTGTAATTGGCTTGCAGGCAATTTTTATGATCGGTCATAAACAGCAGTATTCTGTTTTCCGATTGTTGAAAGATTTCGCCTGTGAAAATTAACGATAATTCATGAATATTTCCATGTTTAAAAATATGCCACTTGGTCACTGACATTTGCTACACAGATGTCATTTCCTTCAGTTTTGAGAACAGAGGATACGCCATCCATTGTTATAATCCGCTTGCAGGCAATTTTTATGACCGATCATAAACAACGGCATTCCCTTTCCCAAATGTTGAAAGGTTTCGATGTGTGAAAATTAACGATACACAGATGTTATCAGGCGTTTTGGGTCTGAGCGTTTCGACATATTCACGAATATTATTCTCCTCAGAATATTTGTACTATAAAATATTCATTCATGAAAAATGCTTAGAAAACCAAAATGACAAATTTATGTCCAGAACACTAGTGTTCCGTGGTAATAGTTTTGGAAACCTGAATAGACTTAAGTAGTACAGCAACAGACTTCCGTGCAGCACTTTAATACTTGGTGTTGCCATTTATTATTTGCAGTTTGTGTATTAACTTGACGTGCATTAATTAAATAGCTTTAATTGTCTCTACTGATATAATCCATTTCTGAATTTCACTTAGAATCGCTCTGTTGTTATTTTTGTTATACTATTTACACTTAAGTTGGATGCAATATATCCAAAGTCTTGTTAGGTTAAACTAATTTGGAGATACTCCTTCATCCGTAGATTTCAAAATCTATCAGTGAGTATGGTCTGTGGCCGGTTTGCTAACCTAAAATGAATGGGAAATCTTTCTAACAAAAACATACTAGTTTCTTGAATATATTATATACAGTATCCCCCCCCCGTATCCGTATTTCGGTATCCGTGGTTCTAAAAAAAAAAAAAAAAAGCGCGCGAAACGGTCGAGCGCCCCGCCGGTTGAAACATGCATACGCGCAGGTTGAAAACTTGTCGAAACACGTTTGTTTTGCTAGGCACGTTGGTCTTAAACTTGCGTGTTTGTTCATGTTTATTTTTACTCGAATTGTTGAAGAAAGCAGTCAATTGTCTGTCAATGCAATTAAAATTTGTGTTTAAATTCAAGCAAATAAATTGTGAAAAATTTAAAAATGGCTTCAAAACCGAAGAGAAGACTTGAAGTGCTCAGTATTATTAGTGAAAAATCAAAGATTATCAATATCGTTATGATTGAAGTAGAAAAAAAGTCAATTGCAACCGTTGCCGAGATCTATAATAAAAACCAATCTTCGATACGTGAAGTGTTGAAGAACAAAGAAAAAATTCGTGCCAGTCTATCCATTGCGCCCAAATCTGCAAACGTTACGGGTACAGTGGGTGATAAGACGTTACTCAAGGTAGAGAAAACTTTGAATTTGTGGGTGGAAGACAGGACAAGAAAAATGATTTCTATTGACGGTAACAAGTTACGGCACAAAGCATTGATTCTATATGAAGATATGCGGCCACAAGACGAAACAGAAGAGGAAGAAAAGTCATTTACAGCAAGCAAGGGCTGGTTGCATAGATTCAAAACTAGGTTTAATCTAAAAAACATAAAATTTATGCGAGAATCTGAATCGGCTGATGAAAAAGCAGCTGCATTGTTCCCAAAGAATTTAAAGAAATTGTTGCAAAGAAAGGTTATCATCCTAAGCAAGTTTTTAATTGTGATGAAACCGGCATCGTTTGGAAGAAAATGCCCCAACGGACCTACATTCATAAAATTGTGAAGCAACCACCAGGCTTTAAAGCATTTAAGGACAGATTGACGCTGATACTTTGCGGCAACTCAGCTGGGCATATAATTAAACCTGGCCTTGTTTATCGAGCACAGAATTCACGTGCCCTTAAAAACAAAAACAAAAGTTGTCTGCCTGTTTTTTGGCAATCAAATCCGAAAGCGTGAATAACGGCCGTGTTATTTACGGAATGGTCCCATCGATGTTTTATTAGGTGAAAAAATACTTTTAGAGGGAAGGATTACCATTTAAAGTTTTATTGATGATAGACAACTCTCCAGGGCATCCTGATTCACTAGTCACCGAAGATGAAAATGTTCAAGTGGTTTTCTTCCCACCTAATACGACCTCATTGCTTCAGCCACTCGATCAAGGTGTCATTAGATGCTTCAAAGCCTCATATGCTCGGAAGGTTTTCGATATGATTCGTGCAATGGTTGAGGATTCTTCTGATGTTGGAGTCAAGGAATGCTGAAAATCATACAATTGCAGATGCAAGTGTGTTCATCAAGAGAGCAATGGACGAATTGAAACCAGAAATGGTAACTGCATGCTGGAAGAATCTGTGGAGTGATGCCGTTTATAATTCCCAAGACGTCGCTGATATTAACTCACAGATAACAACGATAATTAACACAGCATGGAAAATAGGTGGAGAGGGATTTGAGAACATGACAGAAGAAGAAGTAAATGATTACATAGATGAATATCGTGAGTTGAAAGAGCTTGCCAAATCTTCTACAGAAGAAGATGACGATGAGGACGAAAGTGAACGAGAACCACCAGCGTGGACACTCGTAAAATTGGCTACGATATTTCGAACGGCTCAAACATTAAAGGAACAGATAACGGATTATGATTCAATGATGAAGCGCAGCATAAAAATTACTCGCACAATAACAGAAGGTTTGGAACCATTGCAGAACCTGTTTACTGAATTGAAGAGATGAAGAGACAAAAACGGCAGCTCCCAATAACAATGTTGTTTAAAAAAGTCGACAAAGCTTCTACTATCGATGATCCTCAGCCGACCACATCATTTGCTCAATAGGCAAGCAAGCAGCCGACTGCCAAAGATTCGGAAGATGTAGCTGTACACAACGAGGTGTTGTGATCTCAGTTGATTCCTCCTAATAAGAATAAAAATGTTAAGATTTTATTAACAATTTCATTTTCATTAGTATGTTTTCTAAATTTTGTTCTACATAATTATTATGTGGATTAAATTTTATTTGTCTAAAGACGACGTTTTATTGAATGAGACAAATTTTTGGTTTGCCACTTCAACCGTACTACTCAGGGATGCTTTCTACCGCATTTGGGCACACATTCCATTGCTCCTCGTAGATTCTAAAGAATAAAAATTGTTTCATGATAATTTTAAATAAATATGTATTATTATTATCGAGGAGCAATGGAATGTGTGCCCAAATGCAGTAGATAGCATCCCTGGATAGTACGGGTGAAGTGGTAGTCTACAAATTACCTCATTCAATAAAAAAATAAATCTTTTTATTATTATTTTATTTTGCCATACAATTTAATGTATACATTATATATTAACTGCATAAAATATTCACTAAAGAACCCTACAGTCCTAGCGCGTGAGACTAAGTCAATTTACTAATAATTTCCTGCTATAATTTTGCTGCATATGTGCAAAAATCTGGGTCTCACTAGTGGTTCGCTGTCATCCGCGGAAGACGATGGAACCAAACCCCGCGGATATAGGGCTTTACTGTATATATATATATATACATAAGATATAGTACGGCAATGAAGACAACGGAAACCATTGCTGATAACCATTTCCCTAGTATGGTAGCATATAGCTATTCCCACCAGTTGTATGGCTGAGGGAATAGAATAGAAATCATCATTATCAGCCATTGTCGATCCACTGCTGGATGAGGCCCTTTCCAAGATTATTCCAAAACTGCCTGTCCATGGCTCTCCTTTTCCATCACTCCTGAAAATCTAATGATATCATCAATCCACCTTGATTTAGGTCGTTTTTCGTCTTGTGAAATCCAATCCAGCACTTCTTTTGTCCATCGTTGATCTTGTCTTCGAGCAATATGTCCGCCCCATTGCCACTTCAGATATTTCACTCTTCCTATGGTGTCAGAGACTTTGGTTTGATTTCTTATCCATGTATTCCTTTTGTGATACTTCTTTCCATACTAAATTGTGTTGTTCTTACTTTTTGAATTTCCTTTGCATTCAGTGTCAATGTTTCACCGCCATATGTCAGTGTAGGATAAATACATTGGTTAAAAACGTTTCTCTTCAGACATAATGATAATTGACTTTTGAATATTGAAGTAATTTTTCCAAATTTTTTCCGTCCAAGCATCGTGCGCGGTTTAGTTTCGTCCATGATATTTTATTCCATTGATATCTGTTGTCCTAAGTATGTGTAATGATCTACTTTCATAAATTTCCTCATCATTGATTTTTATTATTTCTGGTTGGACATAGCTATTGAACATAACTTGAGTTTTCTTTAGGTTTATCTTTAAGCCTATTGCCTAAAATTGCTAGCTGTTTTGCTAGCAATTTGGAGTTCATAGATACAAGTTTGGAATTCATGTGTAATTGAAGTATAGATAATTATATAATCTGCAAAGCGTAAATGGCTTAAATATCTTCCATTTATCTTCAGACCTTTTCCTTCCCAATCAAGAAGTCTGAATATTTGTTCTATGAACGCTGTGAATAATTTTGGAGATATTGTGTCATCCAGTCTTATACCTCTCCATATTCCCACAGCAGAGGTGTTTCCACTGAAATTAATTGCTGCTGTGGCATTAGTGTATGCTGATTTGATTGTTTTGATGTGTGGCTCCTCCACTTGTTGGTTTCATAATGCATAAATTGTGTTTAGCATTACGTGTATTGTATTAATACAAGCATATTCATACAAATAATATCTAGAAAATAATATAATATTATTTTCTCTACAACTTCATTGTTTAAAATATTTTTTTATTGAATTACTGAGAATAAAAAAACAGGACGTAGATTTAACGGATCACTGAAACAGTGAGTTATAACGAGGAACTTCTGTCGGTTTCCTGATGCTTGTTATAACCAAGTTCAACTGTATATATAATTTATTAATATTATTATTTATATTTATGATTTTTTTATATATTTATTAATTTATACACATTATGTTGACAAAAGTATTTGAACACTTTAAGTGCATACGAATTTCGGATTCTATCATATGCCAATATTCAAAGAGTGTCTCCGCAAGTCCTGAAATAAAACGAGGGATGTGTTTCACTGTGCTAAGATGACACGTTCAGCTGAACTGAAAAACTTCCAACGTGTGATTTTAGTTGTTGGATGTCACGCCAGTGGTCTTTCTGTTCGTGACATTGCTATCTGTCTCTGTGTACCGAAAACCAACGTTCCTAATGCCATTGGTATATGAAATGAGGGTACCAAAAGAAAATGAAAACTCTCTAGGAGGCCACTGACACTCACTGATCGAGATCGACGAGCTCTGTTATAGAACTTTCGAGCATCTCGCACATCATCAGCGTAGGACCTCTCAGTGTACCTCAAAAATGCTGCAGGGAAATAGGTCAGCACTAGAACTGTCCACAGAGAGTTGCATGTTGTGTTGACCCCGTAGAGCTGCTGCAAACATGTCCCGCATCACCTACCTCAACACCAAACGACGTTCGGACTGGTGTTGAGGTTGTTCACACCATTCGTGGATGATAGATTATTGAAAAAGGGTCCTCTGGAACGACGAATAATGTTTCCAAATGTTTTTACTCTAATGATCGTGTTTGGATCTGGAGATTACCAAGGGAACAGTTCCAGCAGGACTGCATCATTCCAATTGTCCAGTTTGGTGGAGGCTCGGTCATGGTATGGGAGTGCTTCAGTTGGATGGGATTTGTCAATTGGTCTACCTGCCCAAATCCATGACGTCTGACAGCAACCGGGACATCCTGGACAACTTCATGCTTTCGACGCTGTGGAAATACTTGTTTGGGCAGTGGTCCTTGCATATTACAGCACGACAATGCTCCATGCCATATTGCACTGCGTGTTCGAGACTGTTTTCCACAAAACGACATTGAAGTGTTGAACTGGCCGGCTCAGAATCCTGACATCCATCCCATCAAACATCTTTTGGATGAATTAGAATTTGCACGAGGAATGGAAGAATATTTCTGTTGCGACGTATCACAAATTGATTGAACAATGCCCCAAAGGGTAGATGCTGTCATTCAGGCCAAATGTGGTCCCACTCGTGACTAGAAATGTAATTAAAACGAATTTCTTTGAAATCAACTAGGTGTCCAAATATTTTGAAATCAGATTTTCAACATGGTGTATATACACTGCTTCGAAAGAACTCAACGAAATGACCAGCGCACATCGTACCATGTAACGAGTCACGTATTTAGAGCCAGTATAAATTTGAGAAATATGATGTGCACCTGGGACTCCGGGTGAAATGGTTAAGAGAAGGAAACAGATAAAGTTTGAAAGATGCCTTATGGTTTGTTTTTTTTTGTGTGTTTTCTTTTTTTATTTTCTTTTTATTATTTTTTATTTTAACAAATATATTTATTATTCGTAAGCTTCCTATAATAGTACAATATGTTAAACAATCATATGTGTAACCTAAGAGCAATAGTTCATCCAGGTTACGATATGCAAATAATCTAGGGTGTTTGAGTTTTCTCTGACATTTGCCAAACCAAGACTTGTCCTTCAGACTGTCAGATTGTGATTCCTCACTCCAGAGAACACGCTTTCACTGCTTCAGAGTCCAACTGAAGGAGAGTTTCATTACTCCATCCGACTCTTGGCGTTGCCCTTCCTAATGTTAGGCTCCAGACAAACAGTTGTAGTGCTGGCGTTGGGCCAGTAGAGGCATTTCAGAACTTGGTAACAAGTGTCTCAACTGAGGACAGAAAGATTTTTTCACACCACGTGCTTCAACAGTCGTGGTTCCGTTCTGTGATTTTATTGTGCTCAGCGATTGTGCTTTTGTTGCTCCTAGGCGTGTCCCTTTCATAACAACATAATTTACTGTTCATCGGGGAAGCTGCAGTCGATCAGAAATCTACAGAACTGAGTTCTTGCAAATGTAGTATCCTCAGATAGTGCTATATTGGAAGTCACTGAGCCCCTTCAGCACGACCAATTTAATTGTTTATGTATGAAGATTTTAAGACGATGTGTTTCCCTTTAATTTTCCTTTGATATGGCTATATACGTCATGCATGTGGTGTATATAGCCATGCTAATCCGGACCTACAAAGGGAGTTCCGGATATTTTTGATCAGATAGAGTATATTCATTAACGCTCGTATATTGAGAGTAAAATTACTCTATTCGATGATCAAAACTCTCTTCAAAAAGGATTAAAAATGGGATAAGAAGGTCAGGTTTTCTATTTACAGTTTCAAATGTAAATATATGCGAACATGGTATTAGATAGATATCAGTTGCAATGAAGAGCGTTAATGTTAGGATTTGAGAATTTTCTTTGATATGGAATTTAAGTTTAGAAATCATATTGATAATGTACTGCACGTTTGAATTAAGAAGATCCATAAAGATAAACAAGTTATCTTTATTTGTAGGAGGAAGGGAATTATGATACGTTTTACAATTCTCTGTTATAACGTCAAGATAATCAAAGTTACTCAGAGAATATTCTATATTGAGGGACCGTATTATAAACCTAATTAAAAAGTTTCATTTGTAGGAGGAAGGGAATCAGGATACGTTTTACAATTTTCAAAATCGGTTGGATAATTGTAATACATTGAAGTTCTCTAACAAAAGACGGATAGTTATTTATAACAGCTGGCTTGAGAAAGAGAGAAAAGGAAAAGTTGCGAGCAAGCGTCAAAAAGAGAGAAAAAAAATTTACAAACACATTACTTTATTCATATGACTCCTGTTTACATTTCACAATCATTTCTTAAACGCTACTTTAAACAACTTCGTATGGTTAAAGAAACAGTTTGAAACAGTTAAAGAAATTGTCTATATTACCTACAAATATAACTAAAGTTGTAGAGTAATGTATTAGACGATAATTTCCGTTCAATGTTATGGGATTATCATCTAACCGTGTGTTTTTTTTACTGAAAAAGTGTTTGTGAAGGTTTCATAAGAGTAGGTTTATGATATTCACTTCGTTTATAACAGTTTTCTAATGGCAACGCATTGTCAATGACAGATTTCGCAGCCTATGTTGTAGTAAGGAACATTTTTATGAAGGTACGCGAAGTTTCGCAGGAAGCTTCGGAAATCATTGGTTGTGTTACCTAAACATGAGTTAACCAGCGAGAAAACAACATCTTAAAAATATATTGTACTTTAGACAAAAACAGAGTTTACAAGTAGTAGCTGTAATTGTTTGAAATTGAGTCCGAGCGTTAGTTCTGGCGTGAAGCACTGTGCGTGTGAATGATATCATGGGTGCGCCAAAATTGGATTACCGCGCTATGTGAATCGGGAAGGATGTAACTGACATTGCTTTTTAGATGGGCAGGGTAGAGAGCAATTTCTTTGGATTCCAAGACACCTCTTTCTAATTCATCTATTAATTTATTGATACTTGAAGTTGAGGTCCAGTCTACTCGATGTTGTCGTCCTTCAACATTGGTATTGGCAGAGAATAAAACATGGCTGGATAGGGCACTAGCACGGACACTGTTATAAGAAATGTCACGTTGGTGTTCTCCTAGGCGGAGAGAGAGAGATGGACTTTTCTGTCTGGCCATAATATGCTTTGCTGCAACTGCAAATGATTTAGTTTAGGAAAAAGAGAACTTATATACGGTAAGAAGATGTAGGCTGTTGGATTTGAGTTATTTCCATTACTGTGTTGATTACGTACATTAAGACGATAATAGATATTTCAGGAGAGTAACCGTTATTTAAGAAAGTCCTTTTGAAGTAACTAAATTCTTGTTGAAGTTCATCTTCTTCTGACAACAAGGATCTCGCCTGATGAACTAGTGTGGAAATAATTCCTAATTTCTGACGGGGAGATGGTGAGACGAAGCATGTAGGTATCTATCGGTATGTGTGTGTGTATGTTGACTTTCTGAAGTTAGAAATCTTGCGACCATCCGTTGTTCTAGTAAGTTTTATATGTAGAAAAGCTTCGGATGTGAAATTTATATTTTGATGAAAATTGCTCAAATGATCCAGAAACGTTTGTAAGTTTTCTGGGCCATGCTCCCAAATTAGGAAAATATGGTCCATGTAACGTAGCCAGATTTTGGGTTTCAGTGTCGCTGAGGAAATGGCCTTTTCCTCAAAATCTTCCAGAAAAACTTTAGCTAGCACCGAAGACGACGGGCTACTCATTGCCAAACAGCTGTTCTGTTTGTAGATCTTGTCTTCAAATAAGAAATAGCCTGAATCCACACAATGCACAAGTAAGGCGAAAATCTTTTTAGATAACTTGTATTTTAAAAGACTAAGGACTTCCTGGGTTGGAACATTGGTGAATAGTAAGACTATGTCGAAACTTACCATTCTGACTATTCTGTCTGCTTCGTTAAGTTGGATGTGCTTTATCTTAGACAAATTCAGCCGAGTTTTTGATATATGAAAAGGATTTTCCTGTGATATGTTAAGGAGGAATCACGATATTTCGAGAGATTTTAAGTAGGGGAGTCAATGCCTTTAACTGTTCATCTAAGAGCAGTGTTTTCTTTGTGGATCTTTGGAAGGCCATTTAAAGGGGAAGAAGTGAATGAAGAGATCGGATCGATAGGCGAATATTCCTAGGTAATTCTGAGGAGGAATTGAGAAGATTATTTGTTCGGTTATGTAGTTCTCTCGTAGGGTCTCTAATAATTCACAGATCTTGAGGCGATAATCTGATCTATTCGGGATGACAGTGGCGTTCCCTTTGTCAGCTGGCAAAATGATGATATCTTTATTATTCGGCAGTTGGTGAATAACTTTTCTCTCCGAACGGGAGACGTTGTCAGTGGAAGGTTTTCTGTTGTTGGTTGCAAATATAGCTTCTATCCTAAGTAGGTTTGCATCCAGTGTTGGTAGATTGGAGGCAGCTTTTTCTATTTTCGTAAGAAAAAGTTCTTTAGGAATAGATCTAGGGGAAGGGGAGAAATTAAGCCCCTTCGAGAGTACATTTATTTCTGCCGTTGTAAGAATATCTGAAGATTTATTAAGGAAAATATCATTAAGAGTGTGTGAAGCAATATTAGAGGAAAAACGGTCCCCGTCAAATTTTCTAATCACTTTATATTTATTGATATTTTGGTTTTAGCAGCAAAAAATGCACTAATAGATTTGGTCTCATTCCAAGATATATTGTCTAATGAAAACTCTAGGCTGTTTTTTTTTTTTTGGTCTGGAAGATAAAGAACGTCCAAATTAACGAAGCAGATAGAATGGTATACTTCGACATAGTCTCACTATTCACCAACGTTCCAACCCAGGAAGTGCTTAGTCTTTTAAAAAAACAAGTTATCTAAAAAGATCTTCGCCTTACTTGTGTGGATACAGGCTTTTCTTATTTGAAGACAAGATCTACAAACAGAACAGCGGTTTGGCGATGAGTAGCCCGTTGTCTCCGGTGCTAGCTAAGTTTGTTCTGGAAGATTTCGAGGAAAAGGCCATTTCCTCAGCGAAAACGTACTAACTTTTCTGGATCATTTAAACAATTTTTATCAAAATATAAACTTCACATGCGAACCAGAAGTTGATGGTGTTTTAGCTTTTCTAGATATAAAACTTACTAGAACAACGGATGGTTTCCAGATTTCTATCTTTAGAAAGCCAACACACACACCGATAGATACCTAGATGCTTCGTCTCATTACTACCCCACCCCCTCGAGATCCTTGTTGTCATAAGATGAACTTCAACAAGAACTTAGTTACCTCAAAAGGACTTTCTTAAATAACAGTTACTCTTTTAAAAATATCTATGATCGTCTTATGGTACGTAATAAACATAGTCATGAAGATAACTCAAATCCAACAGCTTACATCTCTTTACCGTGTATAAGTTCTCTTTCTCCTAAACTAGCGAAAATCCTGAAAAAAATTAATGCTGAAACATATTTATCTACCTTTCCTAAACTCCGATCTTACCTCAGTCAACCTAAAGCAAAACACAACCTTCTTCAGTTCGCAGGAGTATACAAAATCATTTGCAGTTTCGCCAAACCATATTATGGCCAGACAGAAAAGTCCATCTCTCTCTCTCTCTCTCTCTCTCTCTCTCTGCCTAGAAGAACACCAACGTGACATTTCTTATAACAGAGTCCGTGCTAGTGCCCTATCCAACCACGTTTTATTCTCTGCCAATACCAATGTTGAAGGACGACAACATCGAGTAGACTGGAACTCAACTTCAAGTATCAATAAATTAATCGATGAATTAGAAAGACATATCTTGTAATTCAAAGAAATAGCTCTCGACCCTACCAATCTAAACAGCAATCTCAGGTAACAGTCTGCCCGATTCACATATCGCTGTTCCAGTTTTGGCGCACTCATGATATTATTCACACGCACAGCGCTTCACGCCAGAACTAACGCTCGGACTCAATTTTAAACACAACTACTATTTGTTGTAAACTCTGTTTTGTGCCTAAAGTACAACATATTTTTAAGATGTTGTTTTCTCCATGGTACTCTATTCACCTGACGAAGTCGTCATTTCCGATGAAACTTGTAGTGAAACCTTATTAAATCTCTCGTAGTTTTTCTCGGTGTTTAAATCAGTTAAGAATTATAAACATGTCATTTAACCGAGTAAATTACTCTCTAAATATAAGTATATCATCAAATTCTTGATATGTTCCCTTAGGTGGTGTACAGAATAAATATGACAGTACTACATAAAAAAGTTACACCACTACACTACTAGGGGTGCTTAAGGGTCAAAGCTGTAAAAATGGGAGGAACCATACCCTTTTAAGGGATGCCGAGAACTGACTGGGGTTTCTAACCTAATTTGCAATCCTCACCTTCTCCTGGTGCATCCTGTTAGGTATCTAACTGGATGCAATACGAGAAGGTGAGGATTGGACATATGTTTGAATGGCCTGGCAATTTGAGATTTGGCCTACCAAATTTTATAATTATTGACTTAAACCACAATGTGAAATGATGGTTTGCTAAAGTACTTAAGAAAATTTTTAATATCAGTAAAAGTATTGTGGGTTCGCATCCTACTATGGGCAAGAAAAAGCATTGCGTATGGAAAATTTCCGTTCAAAAACCCAATAAGGTAGGGTAGTGATTATATGGCGTCCAATTAGAGGAGACAAATGTGAAACATATGTGTAATTATTACTTGAATCTGTAACAGACTCTGTGCAGCCCAGCTATTTCTGTGATTTAATTAATTTTTTTAAGTTTTTGTCGTTTATAAATCGATGTTCTCTGTAGATATTCAACTATTCAAACGTGTTTTATTCAATTTTTTATATTTTCTGCGAAACTTTTTTGTCAAAATCATACACCGTGATATACTCTTAGAAAACGCTGGAAATGCATTGGGAATAAAATGAAAATTAATGCACATATACGCTCGAATGTTCGAATGTCTATCATTAGAAATGCATTGCAACAGAAAATTATGAATGTTGCCAACACGCAGAATGACAACCCAACCAAGAATGAGAGAGAGAGAGAGAGAGAGAGAGAGAGAGCAACAAAAGAAAACATTATTACAAAACTCGAAAATATTTATCTAAGTAAAAGGCAGGATTCTGAGCAATTTTGTAAGGGATTTCATTGATATTTGTTTCTTAAAATAATTAATTTGTTCAACTCAAGACTAAATTTTAAGATGCTGTTTGAAATGTAACATATGCGAGCAGAGATGTGGATGTGTTTATAAATAATCCAGAATGGAGAATTTTATCTAGAATACAGAAGTAGACGTGCGCAAGTATTATAATTTTACAGATTGCTACACTATTAAAGAGAGAAAACATGAATGCACCGTTCACATTTTCCAATGAAGAGTGCGCAGAATTTCTCCGAATTTAATTATTTCGTAATTGTGGCATAGCAATACAATTACTAATGTTTAGAAATATCCACAGCGATATTTTACCAGGGAGACTCTCAGACATACACCACAGTGGCGTATTTAGGTATAGGTCGTTCTAGGCCCGAGCCTAGAGCGGCAAATTTTGAGGGGCAGCGAAAATTTCCGGGCTCTCATTTTTGTAATTATATTGATATTATGAATTTACGATATAAATAGGTTATGCATGTAAATCAACATGTTCATTAATAATAACATGCGGGTCTTAGGGGCGGGAAATACCTAAAT
This sequence comes from Typopeltis vanoorti, assembly GCF_054136105.1. Lineage (NCBI taxonomy): Eukaryota > Metazoa > Arthropoda > Arachnida > Uropygi > Thelyphonidae > Typopeltis > Typopeltis vanoorti. The sequence goes on from NC_143550.1 coordinate 86,306,361, forward strand.
ACGCCACTGGACATACATATGTTCAGTTACATTCAGTGCAGTGGCGGCCCGTACATAAGCAGTGCAGCACTCCCAAGGAAAAAATTAAAAATTTAAATTTTGTTTGTGTTTATAAATAATAACAATGCTTACAACATTATATAAATGCAATGCAAGATGTTAAAGGTTACAGCTTATGTTTTGACATTGATTGAATAGTTAATGATTGGAATGGTTCGATTAACGCTTTAGATTACGAAACAAATGCACTGCGATCTAACGCAGTGTCGGAATTATCACAATCGACCAATCGCAGCCAGACTCGCCGATATTCGTTTGTGCTTGTGATTGCACGTTACAAGGTCATTCCGACACTGCTTGTTTGTTGGTCAGTGTATCGTATGTTTGCGTTATTTCTGTCAGATACGAAACTTTTATTATTGGTGTTTGTTCGTGGTGAGGGTGAAATATTTTTAATAAAGCAATTTTTTAATATGTAAATTTATTTATTAATAAATTGGTTACTGATTAGAAAAAAAAAAGAATTTATTATTTAAATTTTTTTTTATATATTTTGTATATGCAGCACCCCCCACTTAAAATTTTTACCGAACGCCACTGATTCAATGACAGTTGAAAGAAAGTGACTTATCTCAGAGTCTTCTGAATATAACAGAATGTGAATTTGGCAAACTATCCCGCTGTTCAGTTCATGACCTGGAAAACTGCACGGAGTGAGAAAATGAAATTTTGCTGTAGCCATCAAATTCGAATCTTGCATCATGATAGATGGTAGGAGTTATGCCATGCTATAACACACACACACACACACACACACACATGGCCAGGTGGCTATATCTTCACTCTCCAACAGCCTGCTGGAGAGCAAAGCCATGTCTACTTAGCCCAGTAGGCCGAGATTTAAACAAACAGCTAAGTATCTTATCTTAATTCGGTTTCATTAGAAAAGGGGGAAAGAAGAAGAAGAAAATCATCAGCTGCGACGAATTGTTTTCTAAATGTTTTGGCTTCGGCGGCAACTGATTTGGTCACATGCATTCCGGAACATCAGAAAGGTGAAGCTTATTTTAAACAAAATAAAAAATAAATAAAAATGCACTCCCATGTCCCTTATAGAAAGTTGCTTGTGATTGCGAATAACGTATTCTATTAGCATGCCAAGACAGTCAAACATTTCACCTGGAAGGGTCACACAATATCTGAATGAGCAATTTGTATTTTCAACCCGTTACATTTTTCGATTTCGTGCTACATGAAAAATAATGCACCGTGGATATAAGAGATGAAAAACAATGCTAAAGTTTTGTTGTGAAGATAGATATGATTTATTTTATGTCGACACAGCAGAAATAATTTTGCACACTTTTAAGGACGTATTTCCATAACTTTATTTGCAGTAATATTGGCATTATAGGATTCCTTTCTAACAATAATTACATATTTTACAAAATGTGACACTTGTGTTGTGGAACATTACAAATTAAATGAAAATACATTGTCTTATATATTAAATATTTTCAGTCAGAAGTGAGCAATAACACACACACACACACACACACACACACACACACACACACATATATATGATAATAATGTATAATAAGCCAATTTCTGATAAAATCACGAAATGTCCTTTTTAAGTCATAGTCAGAAATAAATCATAGAAATATAGCAACCGCTATCATACACGAGCGAAAAAATAAAATAACAGTTTGAATCAAATGTGTATTAGATATTTTAATTCTATCATCAATCGATAATCTCGATTATGGTAATTTTATTTGGTGTTTTTACATCACTATACATTCACGTGTTTTTCAATGATTGAAGCTTTCTTGCACTATTTTGTTCTAGCGCGCATGTTCCTGGAGCTCACGGGGTACGTAAGCGCGCGATTAATATGCAGTATTGGTGTTCGTTTGTTCAGCTATCGAGGTTCGGTCGCTGCTGCTCACCTAATTGCTAGATATGCACTGGATGCGGCCCACGGATAAATCTTTTTTTTTTTTAATGCGACCCTCGGAATACCTAAGGTTGAACAGCCCTGTTTTAAGCCATTTACTTTTTATTATTATTATTATTCTATCTGCTATAAATGTCAGATTATGACAGTAAACATAATTCTAATTTCTCTATTTAGATCAAAATGCAAGTATTTGTAGGTGAGGGATATCATTAAATTTAACAAAACAAATAAAATAAATTGAACAGATAACTTTGCAGTATACTTCCCTGTCTCTTCTCACAATCTTAAAAGATATTTGCTAATTACAGGAATATCCATTTAAGAAACTTGAAACGGATCTAAAAGATAAGTGGTGAAACCATGTAATCACGCAGTAGTAACTTGCTCTTCGAGTCCATAGTAATGCCAATATGGTTTCGGCACTGTTTCTTTTGAAATAATATTGACTACTTTTCGCTTTCTTATCCTACAGAAACAACGGTGGCAAAATGGACCTAACATGAAATAAACACTTTCAAAATATTCAAATGCAGTAAACAACGACATTCCAAGCCAGATTCCTATGAACCCTCCTATGTAACTGAAGAGCTCCACTTCCTAAAAGAAAGTTGGCACAAATGAATAAATAATAGCCAGATAATAATGTGATCATCTTTCATAGTTTTTATTTAATATCTAATATTAATAAACATGGGTGCTTTTTGGCTTAATTATGATTATTTTCATATGAAATAAGTGTGTTAAAATCCAGCTATATTCGACTAAAATAAAAGAATCAGATTTATATATTATTCTATTTATGTGTAAATTTTATCATTGTTTTTACTTGATCATCTCTTATCCTAACCCTATAGAGTCCAAGTACTTATCAGATAGGCTGTGTTATGTAAAAGTTGCTCAGTTATGGCTGTTTTACTTTTGAAGCATATTTTGCAGAACTAAAAACGCAATGACTTAGAATAATGTAATAATATTCACAAAGTGAGAGGAAGTGCACTTAGCGAATTGAATTCCCAGTTAAGTATAGAATATTATACATTAAGAATATACTAAAAAAGTTCAATGCAAGAAGGAAAACATTAAAAATTAGAAAAAGTTATAAAGAACAAAAATATCAAACTTTAAAATTATAAGAACTAGGAAATTTGAACGGATGATATTTTTCAATTCCTCAGTGAGAATATATATTCATATAGATTTCTTCCGCAAAGTCTCATCTTAGTCTGAATATATAAACAAATGGATACTCTTCAATTTTATACTATTAATTTATTTTCCTGTAATGATTAGTTTGTTTAATTGCAATTAATTGCAATTAAACAAACTAATCATTACAGGAAATTTTTCCGGTAATTGCAATTAAACAAACTAATTATTACAGGAAAATTTTTTCCTGTAATATCAATTTAATTGCAATTCAAATTGTTGTGCTGCTGAATAGATGGTTTGAGGCGGCAGTGAATAAACCCGACTACGAGTATGCATCGGAATAAAGCGTTGGATTCATTCAGTCACAGAAGCTGATTTGAAAGGGTGAGAGCAATCTATCAAGAATTATCTGTGTTGGTAGGATATATATTTTCTTCATTAAGGCAGATGAGTTAATTGCAATCACAAGGAATGCTTTGTATTACTGGATAAGATTCTTATCAGATAAAGAGCAGATAAAGGTAGCTAATTATATATGAAATTTAAAAGTAGCATTAAGATTACCTTTGATGAGCTCTCTGAATGTCTTTTTAGATGTTTCTCGGATATATTGTACAGCAAAAATTCTGGTGTGATCCCGGTTGTCGGGAACAAGGTTTATTGGAAGGGAAGGAGATTATAGTAGTAGTAGTATTTTATCTATTTTATATGACTTATTAGCTACAAACTTGCGGCGAAGATAATTTTGTGGCACGAGTTATATTACTTGAACAAACAGCCCTAGCACTATGCGTTAGCGTTTTAAGGGTGTATTGAGGGGCAGGATGATAGCATGACTGCTAATGCAACCTTCTTTGTACATCTTTCATTCACGGAACAAAATATGAATTAGTTGCAGTCACGATTTGTGAAATGCAGTTTGGAAAACGGGGTCATCATGTGTACTGAACAGTATCTATGTATCCAGGCTATGAAGCCAAATCGCAGTTTCATAATCTGAATAGCATAGACTAGCAATGTGACAGTGAGAAATGCGTTGTATTTTGCTCACGAATTATTCGATTTAGAAGTCCACTAGAGAGGAGAGGTGAGAGAAGCGATTTCCTATCGCATCTATTCCTTTGTGCAGTTTTCTTTTCCATGTAAAACAACTTAGATGTAATGTGAATGTGAATAATTCAAAAATGTCGAAAGCGAAGCTATTTAATCATGATATAACAGTAAATAGAAATACGATATACACTGGTGCCTAAATCTTAAGGAGGAACATTATGTCTGAAGATTACAACCACAAATTCAGACGAATCAGTTTGTGGCAGTTTGTATAGCTGGCGATTTTGATTAGAAAGCAGATACACATTTGAATTTTTGAATCTCGTGCAAAGGGGGTCACGTAGTAACACTGAACAAGATGAAAGGCAAAAGGCTGCTCTAAGCTAATTATGTTTGAAAGAATCGCTTTTCGTGAAGGAATAAATTTGCAAGCTTGGATATTTTGTAATGTCTTTGAGACATTATCTAGAATCTAGATGATTTCGAGGGGAAGAATTATTTTAACTTTAAAGAAGACCGTAGAATTACTGATATACCCAGAGAGTTTGGAATCTTAATCTTACATAGCGTTGTATCCAGGATCTAGGCAGCGTTTCAAACCAATGGAATGTATTGTAGACGTATACCAAGAGGTCACAATCGTTCTACCATCAGCGCCGGGTCGAGCAAATTTTTAAGTGTGGGCAAGATTTTTTTTTTTTTTTTGCCCTTCGGTTGAATTTGTATATATATATATATATATATATATAGTGAATAAATTAAATAATAATAAATAAAAATTTTTTTGTGTTTATTATATAATGAGTACATAATTTTAACACAATTTATAAATATTGCATAAATCACATTAAATATGACAAAACAAATATGAAAAAAATCTAAATTAAGAATTAACAGTTTTAATTATTAAAAAAAAAAAAAGAAACCTTTCTAGCCTTAATTTCAAAAGACTTTACTACTTCTTCTAGATCTAATGTATCGGCTATGTCGCTTTCAATAGATAAAGTGATTAAGCAATTTAATCTCTCTTGGGACATTGTTGACTTCAAATAATTTTTAATAAGTCTTAATTTAGAAAAACTGCGCTCTGCACTTGCAACTGCTGTAGTTGGGATTGTTAAAATAATTCGTAGTGATGTGTACACATTAGGAAAAAGACTTATGCAGTTATTTGCACAAATATAATTTAATACTTCTTTGGGAGAATAATTATTTAATATCCTCCGAGACAATATTTTTAATTCATCTAATAAATCTATTGCTGAAATATCTTTTTGATCATCACTATCAGGAAGAACTATTTCTAAGGCGAAACAAGCTTTTTTTACTATATCATTATCAAATTTTAAGTTGCCAATATTAAAGAGAAACCCAAAAATTGATTCATATTTATTTAGCTGTTCAAATCTCTCAGTAATTGATGTTATTGCAGAATCAAGAATTACATTAAATAAATTAATTTGAAACTGTCGCTCAAAATCAGTAATTCATTCGGACATTCATAATCGAATTGAGTTTTTACATGTCGAGTTCGTGTGCTGTCGTTAGTTGGGAAATCAGCATTTAATCCAATATTTAGAGCAAAGTTATGGGCTTGATTCTTAACTTTCAAAAAATTATTGTCGCTTCTGTATGACGTCAAGAACTTTTTCTTGACATCTAATGATTTCAAGGCTTCCATAATATTGCAAGAGATATTTTGCAATTGTTTGCTAGATGCATTGACTTCACTTAGAATGTCATACCAAACAAATGTGCCAAATGTAAACTTGAAAAATTGATTTTTTTTGCTAACGAACTAGCTTCCAATTTTGTTTTAATGCCTTGTTGCCCAATTAAGCTGTCATCTTCTCTGATGAAAGTTAAAGCTTCATGTATTTCTTTTACCTGATTTCATATTGCTTTTACAGCTTGAACGCGACTTTCCCATCTCGTCGTGCATAAAGGTTTTAAAGTAAAATTTTGGATGTGGTTTAGAAGAACCTCCCAACAATGACGAAAAGAAATTATAGATTGACTGAATAATATCAAAAATAAAACCGTGTCTATATTACAGCTTGCTGCATCGCTCAATACCAAGGTTCAAGGAATGCGTACAACACGGAACAAAAAATGCTCTAGGATTTTTGTTCCTTAAAAGTGCTTGTACCCCTGCATTCTTTCCCTTCATATCTGATCTGTTGTCATATCCCTAACCACGGATATTTTGAATATTTAAGTTTATTTTTTCTAATAATTTTAAAATTACTTCAGCCATACCACTTCCTGTTGTATTATTAATTTTAATAAAATATATAAATCTTTCCTCTATTTGTATAATATCTTGGGTTTCTTCATTTCTTTTGTTTTATAGAAACATATCTTACAATTAAGGACATTTGCTCCTCCCGCGAAATACCAATGGTGCAATTAACAATTATTGAAAAATACTTAGCATTCATTATTTTAGATACAATTGTTTTTAATTTCATTACTCAATATATTAATGATTTCGTTTTGTATACATTTCCCTAAATAATGAACGTGAATTTCATTGTTTTTATGCGTTCTACATGTTGTTGTAATACCCTGTCAAATTCGGCGAATAATTCAATAAGTTTCAAAACTTTTCCATTATTATTTTGTATATAGAGTATCTGAACTTTCTCCGAAAGCTATGTTTTCTTTTGCAAGAAATTTAATAACCGATATTATGCGTTTTAAAACATGCATCCAGTGTTCTTGTTCTTTTTTGAGTGATTTTAGCTGATGAATTGTAATTTCATTGTCATTTTTAAAACGCTTTTCCAAATCAATCAATTTTTCAAAATTATTAAAATGTTCTTGAGATTTTTTTTTGTGGTGCTGAAGAACTTTGGATATATGTTTCCAATCGTTATTTCTTCCGAAATTAAGTTCATAGTTCGAATATTAGAAAATAATTTGCAGCAGAAACAAAATACTACATTTTTTGAACTTGAGTAAATTAACCAAGATCTTTTAATGGTTTCTCCGTTACTCAAAATCCTATAATAATGCGATACATGAAAACTTCTATTATGTTGATCGTGGAAAACAAGTCTCTTTTGATTCAGCAGGAGGACCTCATTTTACTAATATATCAATTATTGAATTGGACAAGTTAGGTCATAAAGCTGGATCGTCGAAAAGCTAGTAATTTAGTGTTGAGGTATTTGTATTTGAAGTCGAAGCTAGTGGATGTTTCTCAAGAGCCTGATTATCATCTAAACACAAATTCGAATTTTCAGACTGATTGTCAGTGGGGGACTCCACAGGACGTCGCTTTCACTGATTCCTGTTTCTGATAATTTCAAAATTTTCCGCAATTGATTTTCTTGCTGAGCTCGAATAACTTCTCGTTCTACTCGTCTTTTTTCTGTATTGATGACCAGAAAGGGTTTTCATTTTGTTTCTCTGGTCTGCCTTTTTTTCTTTTTTTGAAATAATAAAAAGAGTTTATTTATTTTTCATAAAGTATAGGCCCAAAAAAAGTAAAAAAATTTAGAATTGAATCGTCATTTGCCAAGTCTCGCCCCTTTATACAATCATTTTTATCTGATTTTATTGCATTAAGAAAACGAATAAATTAGCAAAATAAAATTAAAAATTACCTTGTTTAATATTAACATAAAACTCCGTATAATAAGTTAAAAACAACACGGCTATAGCTACAAAGAAAATGAAATGAATAATTTATTTAAAAAATCATTACTAAGATAAATCACATATTTAATTACAAACTTACCTCATAAATACGAGGTAACAAAATTCATTCAGCAAGCTAATAATATAATACACATTAATACGAGGATAGCGAACTGGCATGTAAGAAAATTTTGCGGATATGTGAACGATTTATAATAATAATAATTATTATTATAAAAATCATGGAGTCAAAGACTCATCGTAAGAGGTCCAATATTATACACACAGTTTATCATACAGCGCATTAAATATATTTACTGTCTCTGCGCTCACCACACTCTCGGGTAATGCATTTCAATCACTCACCACTCTCCATGCAAAAAATATCTGCTCCTCTCTCCCTTGCTCACACCTTGCTCACACAAATTGCAAATCTCCTTATATCACTTGTTGCTTTCTTTACTTGCTCTTCCTTTTCTTTTCCTTTTGAGAAAAGCAGCTCCCGATAAATTTTTCTTTTTCAAATTACTGATCTAAATGACAATAAATTTCGTATTGATAAATTATTCTTTTACTATTAATTATTAATTTTGAGTTAATTTATTTATTATTTTTAAGAGTTTTAAAACAATTAAATCTTATTTTTTTAAAAATCGATTTAAAACAGTTGCCTTCTACGGATTTTTACTATAAATAATTAATTTATACAATAATTTGAAAATTTGATAATTAAAGGTAAACTATAATTATTGAGGGCAATGTAAGACGTAAAGTATGCTGCCCAATGAGCGATTTTGGATTTTAGCAAAATGCGCCTCTGAATAATATGTTTATAATTTATAAACTATTATTTTTAAAATTTTATTTGTCTATCAAAAATCCAAAAATATGTACATAATTAAAACCAAAGTCAAAAATTGTCCAAAGTCACTTAAACACGAATACACAATACACTCAATATTGTTTCACATTCAAAATTGAAATGAAGCTGAAAAAAATGTAACTGCATATCGCTCTGTTTCGTCTATCCAAATTCGAAGCAGAATTTCAGAAAACGAACAGCGTAATATGCACCTATGTTTCAGAATAAATCAGTGTTTCTGAAACTTTAGATATCCATGTACCCCTTCTTTAATTTTCATTATTACCAAGTACCTTATCAATATAATAATAATAATAATAATAATAATAATAATAATAATAATAATAAATAAAAATATATTTCATTGTAAATGTCTGTTTTATTTGAATTTAGATGTACATTTAAACAAAAAAATGATTTATTTTAATAGAACAAAATTTATAAAGATACTGTACATTTTTACTTAATATAAATAATTTATCATCAATGAGAGGAGTGAAATTGCTTATTTCTATACCTGCTATATGCTCTCTTTTGTGCATTTTATAAATCCAGTCTTTAACCAATGATCCATACTTGAGAATTTGAAGGCTAACAAAACTACTGTATTTACTCGAATATAACTCGCACTTTTTTTCCCAAAAATTAAAGCTAAAAAATCGTGGTGCGAGATATATGAGGAAACTAAAGTTTTCAGGAAAAAAAAAACTGAAAATGGGTATGACTTACCAAGAAGCTTCTATTCTCCATCACTTCTATCCTCGAGAGCGCTTTCCTTGTGTGCAACGCCAAAATTATCTACCCAAATAGAGACATCTTCTTTCCCATTTATATCAAGCAAAAATTACCAGCAATTTAAGACTTGAAATACGTAATGAACAATCCTTGAAAAATAACTAATGGGAAGTGAAAGATGTGCGCGATTGTAGGCCAGTAGAGAAAAAGTAGCTATTAAAAAGTGCATATGATTGGTGCGGTATTATCAAAAGATCGCGCGGCCCAAACAAAAAGCAACAATTGAATGGAAATGCTAATTCTCTTAAACCGATTTCCATAATATCTGAAATACATTCCCTATATATTTCTTAGTTTTAACATGTTCATGACGGGGTTGTGTCAAGCAAAATATTATAAAAGTTTATGAAATTCACATCGTATGATACTTTATTGGTAGTTTCCTTCAGTATCTAATAAGTGGGTTCTAAAATGTTTAGTTTTAGTATGTATGAATGACTATAATTTTTTTATTAATAAAATATAATAAGCACATATTTAGCTGTCAATGGCAAAGCACCTTTTTTTTTTTATTTGGTAAACTAAATGCTGTATTTTTGTAAAATATCTTGTTACCATAATACGGCTGAACGAGTGCCCTTATTAACACTCGGGAGCTCGCATCGGTAATTTTGCAGCGTACGACGCGGTATATCTGAGAGATACATTCATTACTAGTACGTGTTAAAATGCAAAAAAAAATAACGAAAAAACACTGCAAATATAATACATGATGGTACAAAATTAAGTGAATATTGAATCGAACATTATTTCATAGCCGAATATAGAAATTAAAAGTTTCGCTGGATGCAAGCATAAGCTATAATGCCTTATGGGCATTATAGCTTATGCTTGAATCCAGCGAAAGTAAAGATTAAGCAAGCTCCAGGCACGTAGTAAAGATTGAGCAAGCTCCAGGCCACTTTCCTTAGTATTTTCCCATAAATGTAAAGCACATCTTCTAGAGGACATGTATGATAAATAAGCCTTTGGCTCTCTATTTCAGTAATACATGATGGTTTATTTATTTTCAGTTACAATTTAGAAATTATTTAAACGAAGAGATATAAAGAATAAAAAATTTTGTTACAAAATAACGCAAACATCGATAATGAAAGAAAATAAAACTAAACAAATGTATTTAACATTAATTAATCAGAATCTTCAATAGTTGGATTTACGAAACTGTCATAACAGCCATCTCAAACAATATTGCTATACTGAAGGCATAAATACTTTTTACAATGCTTGCAAAAATGTTTTGATAAGCGACTCGTTTTGGATGCATAGTACATAAAACATTTTTATCTTTTTCTGTTTGTCGAGGGAGCCGTATCTATATAGTCATTAGAATTTCCTTCAAATTTTGTCTGAAATTGATGAAGTTTCAGGTGTAAAGGCCTATTCACACCTGTAGAGATTTCTGAACGCCTTTTTATTTGTTCTGACAGTAACTGCATTACGAGATTTCTAATAAATATAATAAATATTCTGGGCCGCATTTTCACATTGTTGTTCAGCATATGAATAATCTGAGCATTTATATTTATATTAATGAGCTATACTGACATCAGAGCTCGCGGTATCTCTCAGATACAATTTACTGTTAAATATCACAAACCTTTACAAAAAAAACGTGTTCAACCAAACTGATAGAAAAAAAAAGTGCGGAATATCATTCGTAACATACGCACGTGCAACTAGTCATGACCCTCAACCTATACAATAAAATATCTATGTAAATTATTAAGTATCTGTCAGTCCTGCCGGGACCTCAGTTATCACAAATCTTTGCATAACACATGTTAAACCAAACTGACAGCAATAAAAGTGCAAAATAGCACTCGTAATGTACGCACGTGCAGCTACTCATGACCTTCAACCTGTACAATAGATAGGTTAAAGAATATTCATGTTAACAATTACCATCTATCTGTCAGATCAGATCAGATGCGAGCGCCCGGGTGTTAAGCAGCGCCATGAGACAGGCTTTCTCTATGTTACACCCTGTCGACGGTACTGGTCCCAGGGATTATCAAAATAAAAATAATTATTTGGGGCTTATATAATTAGAATAAAATATAATTATCTTTATAAATATGTATATATAAATTTATTTATTTATTTTTAATTTTTTCTGCCTCCAGTATAATTGTAACATAAACTCTAAATTTTCCGCCCTTTTACTTTTCCGCCTGCGGCATTTGCCCATTCCGCTCCTGCCTCGCGCCAGGCCTGTCTACTACAGAGCATGAAGATAGACTTTCGGGTATAACAGTAAACGCAATCGACGCACAACGGCAGGTGAGCTTGCAAGTCGGCTCCATGCAAGCACAGATATGCAGATGTCTCAACAAACTGTGGCAATACATCTGCGACAATACGCCAATACGCCAAACTGCCTGTATTCTGTATCCTCCCTTATCCACAGCTCATCATAGTGCATGGTTTAAGTGGGGTGTTGAATCCATGAAGATTGGACAAGACACCTATGGGCTAATGTACTCTTTACAGACAAGAGTCGTTTTAGTCTATTTTCCGATTCTAAACGATACTTGATCTGGAATGAAAGTGGTACTGCTTACCATCTGGAGAATATTCTTGAATGGGATAGATATGGCAGTGTTGGGGTCATCATGAGGGGAGCCATTATGCTTAATTGGTGCACCGACCTACAAGTGCAAAATAGACTATAACTGGTGAACGGTATTGCAACGAAGTTCTTCAACGTCATCCAACATGACGTTGAAGAACTTCAACGTCATGTTGGATTTTTCCGCGGTGCCGTAGGCGAAGAATTCGTTTTTACGGATGACAATCACAAACCACATCGTTCATGAGCAGTGGAGATACTTCTGGAAACCAAGCATTTTAACTGAGTCGAGTGACCAGAACTCAATCCGATATTTGGAATGCAATAAGGAGACTCGACATTCCGCTCCAGAAAACAAGCAAGGCCTTTTCCTTGCTTTGAAGGAGGAGTGGCTCAGTTTGCCTCAAGAACTCCTGAATCACATGATACTAAGCGTGGTACGACGTTGTGAGAGCTGCATCACAGTTCAGTGCGGACGTACACATACTGAAATGTCTCTCCACATTGTTTTCTGTATGCAGCGTACATTAATTCCTTAACGACCTCCTTAGGAAATTGGTATTTTTTTCCCTAAAACGTATTGCAATTTAATTTGTACAAAATATAATCATGGCTATAGTCATGAAAACATTTCATGACTATAGCCAAAATGAAGTAAACCATTCTAACCATACTCTCTAAATGTTTATTATTATTATTATTATTATTATTATTATTATTATTATTATTATTATTATTATTATTATTATTATTATTATTTTGATAAAACCATTATTATAGCTTTAAAGTGAAATTTTTATGAAGGCGTTGGTTATTTTGGAGCGAGAAAGAGAGAGAGAGATTTAACTGTTTGACAAGTCTCTAAGTGGGGCATCTCTACTGCCAACAATTTGTGAATTTTTCAGAAATTATACATCTAAAACGGGTAAACATATAAGGATTTCAACGTTTTGATAATTTCTCTGATCCTAGTCGTAGCTTTATTTAATAACGTATAAATGTTTATTAATGTATAATCTTTTAACAGGTTATTCGTTTTTTGTTATATTCTGATTATTTCATTACGATATTAGCAAGTTTAGATGTTATAGAATCAGCTTAGGCTATTGAACACTCCACAACCTAAATGAGTATCGCAATATATTAATTTATGGCTCCCACCCAGGAAATGTTTATTTGTAAGCCTACAGTACATTCGTATAGCGGTGGACTAAGTGGATTTTTTTTTATTTTGTAACTAACATAATAAGTGTAAATTTCTTCCTTTTTTAGACACCCTACAAGTCATCTGGTATGACACTAGTTCTTTTCCGTTATGAAATTTGATTGGTTTCCACAACACTTATGGAAATCAGTTTTCGAGATGACAAATTTCGCTTTTTAGTCACCGTCTTATTTAATCTCGACTGTGGCCTTTTAAAAAGCCTAAGCCTCATAAATAAAAAAAAATGAAATGAAAAATAAGTATTAGGAAGCCAAGTTATCCAGAGATTCAGATTCAGAAACTACAGTGCTCCATTTCTTCTTACACTGAATTCTGTACAAATTGGGACGCTTCTTCTCCAGATCTTCGTTTACGAGGGTGGTCTGAAAGGTCCTCGGCCTCGACCATATATGACAACACTATCAGATCAGCAAGTTTTTTTTTCCCCTAAGTTGGTACATCTGTCATAAGCATCAATGTGAAATTGCAAGTCATTCTATCAAGTAGCTTGTTTTATACAGCTGTCTGAAGCAAAAGTGTTGTCGGTATCCTCTGAAATAGATAAAATTGAGTATTGTGCGATTATAAAATTCTTTTTAAAAGAAGGTTTAACGCCAAACGAAATTCATTCAAAGTTCATAAAAGTTTATGGGCACTCTTCTTCGTTTTCGACAATTAAGAAATGGGCTGTCGAGTTTAAACGTGGCCTATAAGTCTTGAAGATGATCCCAGCGAAGTACCTCCAAAAAGTGTAACAACACCAGAAATCATTGATCATCAGCAGAAAAGGTCATGGCATCGGTGGTTTGGGATGCTAAAGGAATTTTGTTTATTAATTATCTTGAAAAGTATCTTCAATATTGGTATTGGCCGAGAATAAAACGTGCCTGGATAGGGAACTATCACGGATTCTGTTATACGAAATGTCATGTTGTTGTTCTTCTAGGCGGAATGAGATCGACTTTTCGATCTGGCCATAATATCGTTTGTCACAACTGTAAATTTCTCCACCTTTCTAAAACTCTGATCTTGTCTTAGTCAACTTAAATTAAAACACAACCTTCTTCAGTTCCCAGGAGTATACAAAATCATTTGCAGTTGCCACAAATCATATTATGGCCAGAAAGAAAAGTCTCTCTCTCTCTCTCTCTCTCTCTCTCTCTCTCTCTCTCTCTCTCTCTCCGCCTAGAAAAAAACCAACGTGTCATTTCTTATAACAGAAATGTTATAAGGACGACAACATCAAATATACTGGAACTCAACTTCAAACATCCATAAATGCTCTGATGAATTAGAAAGACGTATCTTTGAATTCAAAGAAATAGCTCTCGACCCTTCCCATCTAAACAGCAATCTCAGTTGCAGCCTGCCCGATTCACATCGCGCTCTAATCCAGTTTTGGGGCACTCATGATATCATTCACACGCACAGTGCTTCACGCCAGAACTAACGCTCGGACTCAATTTTAAACACAACTATTACTTCTTCTAAACTCTGTTTTTGTGTCAAGTACAATATATTTTTAAGATGTTGTTTTCTCTATGGTACTGTATTCACCTGACGAAATAGGCATTTCCAATGAAACCAGTAGTGAAACGTGAAACCTTATTAAATCTCTTGCATTTTTTCTATATATATATATATATATATATATATATAGATATTACTGAACGCTTTTCGTTTATCATATTGGCAGTTTTTTTTAACTCTGTTACCATTAATTTCTTGTTACGTTAAATTATGAATCGATAGTCATCCCTATAATCATTGTAAGGATGGCCAACGAATTATTGAAGTGGAGCTATTGTTGATAAGATATATAGTACAGAGATAATTGCTAAGAGTGTTTTAAATCATATTCACATTGCTTACTTCGTATTTCGGTTTGTAATTATAGCTTGTTAATTCCAACTTTGCAAAACTCATTTTAATGGCGAGGTCTGGACAACTGAAATAATAGAATTATTATAATTAATGTAATATAATATAATATAAGATAGTATAATATGAAACATAATAAGATAAGTCACACTGTGGAATAGAGAGCTCTAAAATATACATTTATATGTAATGTAAAGTTTTTGACAGAAAAGGAGAATTTCTTTCCATAATAAGAGAAATAAAAGAGTTTCTATCTTCTCATATTTTTAAAAGATTTCATTATCACCATCATCAAATTCCTCATATGAGCGCGCAGGAGGCGTGCAGGATAATTATGATAATACCGTATTGCGAAAAAAAATGCCGTTCTGCTGGATGCACATTAATAGAAGAGCAGGTGTAGAAACTACGCCATTGAATTTAGATGTAGCAATGGTGTTGACATTGGAAGAAAATACTTTTATTGTTGAACATTATTTTTGTTCACACTGATTTGATATAATAAATGATCCAAGCCTACGACATTTTTGTGAAAAGTTTGTTCGTCGTTTCCGTAAGCGTGCCCCTAGCAATAATGCCACATTGCCTTAATCGAGTGGTTCCGAAGTACCAAGACTGTTCTGCCGCAATATAAAGAGCATTCGCGTATACCAAACTATTAAGACAAATGATAATCAAGCGCGTGTGCTGGAGCAAATGTTATCTCCGAAATGCAGACTACGCCGAACAGTGGTAAAACTTGGGATTCCGAGGTAGTCACTACAGAGAATCTTTAAAGAGCTGGATGCCTTTTTGTACGTCATTTCGAGGTTCAGGTCGATCAGTGTTTAACAGCAAACGGATTACGCCGCACTACGGTAATACTGTGCACACGTGCTGGCCAATGTCTATGATGATCCTTTCTTCCTCCATAATGTATGATTCTCGGACGAAGCGTATTTCCATCTAAGCGGTCACGTAAACAGTCGAACCTATAAGGTTGTTTTGATTTCTAGAGACCTGAATTTCTCCAAGAGAAACCTTTTCACAGCAAGAAGGTCATATTATGATGTGTGTGTGTGGGGGGGGGGGATTCCGGGCATGGCATAATAGGGTGGTGTAACCATGAACTTGAACAGCGAACAGGATTTGTATCGGATGTGTCGTGCGAAAAACATTTCATTTCTGCAAAGGTATTCCAACAGTACAGAGCAACTTGTCACACATCACGAGGTTCTAGAGTCCGTTTATCATAACACTTTCCCGGGTGCCTCATTTCGATGTTCACAGAATTCCCTTAACCTTCACGTTATCCTGATCTCACATCACTTGATGCCTTCGTTTGGGGGTGTGTTAAAGGAATGGGTCTTCCACCATCATTACCCTCCTTAAGACTTTGATGAAGCCTCCAGCAGCTATCTAATCCCTTGTTCTCCAAAATGACAGAGAGCCTTCTAACTGTCTTGAAAGAAAAGGTTGCCATTTCAAGCACGTAATCTATCGTCGTTAATGCTTTATTCGACCAACATTCCACCATAGATGTACACATCATTATGTGTAAACATACACTGAAGAGCTAAAACATTATGACCGCCTACCTTATATGATGTTGGTCCTCCACATGCCGCCAAATCAGCTCTTATCCAGTGAGGCATCGGGCTACAAGATTTCTAAAGGTTTCTTGTGGTATCTGGTACCAACACATAACCGATTGGATTAATGGCTGGAGAATTTGGAGGCCAGAGATCTGGAAATCTTCCTCATGTTCCCCGAACCATTCTCACACTATAGGTTATGCCATCTGTTCACTCCACTAATCTTTCTCGAAACTCTCATATTAGAGATCCCCAGTCTTTGATTAAGTGTTTTATTTCGAACATAGCTTCCAGATCCATAACCTAAATTCAACTGGACAGCGTGGCATGGCGCATTATCTTGCTGAAAGAAGGCACAACCAGAGACAAATACCGCTGCCATAAACGGATGTACCTGGTCTGCAATTATGCTTAGGATGGTGGTAGACGCCATAGTTTCCTGCACTTGACTGATCGGACCGAAAGTTCCCAACAAAACAGTTCTCAAACATTTCGTTTCGGTGCATCCTGGTGCCACAACTTCCCCAGATAAACGACGAACACGCATACGGCTGTTTATTACGTTTCTTGTTGCACATGGTGCAACAGGAAATAATATCATGCAAAGTCCAGTTTTGGTGCCCATTTGAGGCACTACAACGGCGAATCGAATGAAATATGGGGCTACACAGACCCATTTTAGTATGATTGGATGTACTTTGTGTTGTGACACATTACACCCCTCACCAGCATTCAAATTACCGGCGGGTTGCATCATAGTAACCCTTCTGTTGGCTCGAACCATCCAGGATAGCCTTCGCTCACTTCAAACATCGATTAGTCGTGGTTGGCCACACCTTGCCAGCGATTCGTGGGTGGCTTTTCCCTCTTCAGATTGCTTTTGAAGGTGCTGGCTGACTATGGCCGACCGTGAGCACCCTACAAGTCTTGCCATCTCGAAAATGCTCTGACCAAGTCGTCCGGTCATCAGATTTTGGCCTTTGTCAAACTCGCTTAAGCCTACCTTTCCAATCTGAAGAAAAAGAATCACACAGATTAATAGAACGCAGTATTAGTCGTTATTTATACGGTTTCATGACCCACACGTGGCGTTGTTTCGCTGCAGTTGTGAAACCTCTAATGTTTATCCGACCTTATTCTGTCTTCTAAGGAACTTTTTACTGTATCAGTCCACCTATATCGTGGTCTTCCTCTGGGCCCTTTTCCTGTCAATCTGTCAAACAACGCTTGTTTTGCTAATCCTTCCTCTCCCATTCTGTTTGAGTGACCATACCGCGTGAGTTAGCTGTACCGAAACATTCTTGAATGATAACAATGGCAAGTTATTTCCTAATATCCTGGTTTTTAATATGATATTGCCATTCATTCCATCGGTTCACTCCACTAATCTTTCTCGAAACTCTCATATTAGTGATCCCCAATCTTTGATTAAGTGTTTTATTTCAAACCAAGCTCCCAGATCAATAACCTAAAACTGCTTTTAACGCTGTCTTATATACAGCTAATTAAGTGTTCCGATTAATTTCACTCTTATTCCATTTAAATTTATTCAACTGGCTCTCCACCATACCAGCTTTACTCATTCTCTTGTTTACTTCCATTCTTAATTTTCCCTCTTCACTAAAAATTATGACTAAACAGTTCAAATATTTTACTTATAAATCACGTTCCCCATGTAACAGTTACATGTAAAACATACACTTTAGTAACTGTTAGGCTGTTACATTTGATCATTCGTGTTTGATGGCGTGCATGTGTTCGAATGCTTCAGTCAGAATTCGGTACATGACCACGTGTTGTGTAGTTTTTAGAATATTGTAGTTCTGTTGAACTGAGAGAGAGATGATGAGATTTTTCCATATGTCCTTAAGAATAATTAATACCTTGATTTCTATTTAAATTATTGCCTGTGCGTAGTACCACAGCTGCTTCTTTTAAAGTTCTGTGTCTGTAGTCATTCTCGATGTAAGGCATAGAACTGTTTTTCCAATCTATAACGTGATTTGATGTTAAGAAATGATGAGCTAAACCAGATGTGATGACTGTATTATGATTGACATTCCTCACATGTTCCTTTTGTCTTATTTCAAAACTTCAAGAAGTCTGACCAATGTAAGAAAGGCCACACGTGCATGGAATTTCATATACTCCAGGACATTTGAAGAAAGGTACCTCATCTTTGGGTGATCTTAAGATTTGTTTGATCATGGTAGTTGGTTTAAAACCCACTCTGATGTTATGAGCTTATAACATTCTCGCCGATTTTGTGGAAACTGAATTAATATATGGAATGACAGCTGTGGACACATATTGGGGCACCGTAACACGTTGTTGGTGGTTGTCTTTAAATAGCCATTTGTTTAAAATGTTAGAAGGGTATCCATTAAGAGATAGAGTGGCTATTAGTGACAGTTCTCTCTGTACATCTCCTTCTTTCGAAATAGACCTTAAGGCTCTATTACAGAGCATGTGAATGATGCTGTGTTTTTGTGATCTATGATGGTTGGACGAATAGTGTAGATATCTACCTGTATCTGTGGGTTTCTTGTAAATGGAGAGTTGGAAATTGTTATCTTCTTTCTTCACGAGGATGTCAAAGGAAGTTCTTTGTTCTTCTCTAGTTCTATAGTGAATTTGATATTATTGTGTAGTGAGTTGATTTTGTTCAGAAACACGAGAAGGTTTTCCATGGCATCCTTCCAGATGATGAACACGTCATCGACATATCTCCACCAAATTGACGGTTTTGGTAAAATGGTGGAAATAATATCCTTTTCAGATTTTTCCATAAAAAGGTCTGCACATGGTGGTGACAGGGGGCTTTTGTATATTTTATCATTAATCTTCTGGTCTGTTAACAAATAAAGTTCTTTATTATGTAACATTCAATTTTTGCTTCCTTCGTTGAGTATTTACAGTCTCTTACTCACATATACTTAGCTGCATCACTTACTTTCATTTGCTTTGTTAATAAAGTATAGATGGGCACCATCTTTAATTGTTTATCAAACTGCTTGACTACAGTTTGGTTTAGTTTTCTTGCCTCCGCCTTCCATTTACTTTTCCGGCTGTTGGATCTTCAAGTGAGTTTACTATTTTTCCTGTTACAGTATGCATATTTTCATTATGTGCTTCAGGTAAGCCATTTATTTCAATATTGTTCAACCTGGAGTACTGCTAAATTTCATTGAAACCTCCATTTCAATTCGTTAATTCGTGTCTTCGGTAAACTATTTTCATTTGTTAGTTTTGTGTTTTTATTAGAAAACTTCTTGAGTTTTTCATTGCATTCACTATGTTAAATCCTGAATGCATTGAAAGGTATGCTCCAGCAGTGAATTCAATTCATTTACTTAACTTTAAATAATACATCTAATTCCCCTGTTATTGCGAATTTATCTTCTTTAATTTCTGCTTTAATAGCATTTATAATCTTCTTCCATCTGATCTCCGTGAAGTTTCTTAGGCGAACCCTCACGTCTGAGTTAAAACCTCAAGTTAAGTTTTAGTCTATCTGTGGACTTTAACATCATTTATGGGGAAGTATTATTACAACTATGGCATTACCATCGTAATTATTAGTCCGTTGACCTTTTTCTAAAGTTTAGAAATCGTAATGTCTATACTATCCGCGGTTTTAGTAAGGATACCCTTAAACCAGTGGAGGCTTTAAGTTTATGTTAAAACATAAGTTTATAAACACATGAACAGTTCTGGAATAGTAAATAGTCAAATATAATAATTTCTAAACCGTGCATTGAGAACTTACTAATACCTTAATGCATTGCTGTAGAGTATTCACATGGCTGACATACCTGAATTAAATTTGCTATTTCTTGAACTTCCTTGAAAGTAAACTGATTTTTAAAACGATTCACATCACGCTTTCTGAAAACGAAAGTACGTGAGACTGGAATGCAAATAAATAATTGACTTGATAAAACTAATTATTTGCAAGCCGAATTTTCTCCAGCTCAATCTAGTATTATCAAAAGGTCTTTAAAAATGCACAGTCAACGAAAACAAGAAATGAAATAACTTCGAGAACAAAGACAATGACATGTATGGAATGCGGAAGTGACGCTATTCGTGATAATCTTTTGTTATTAATGCTGATTAGAGGAGAGTGCGCTGCACTAAAATCTATGCAAGATCTCAACATCAGTTGTATTTCAATTAACAGTGTTCTGTAGAAGTTGAGCAGCGCTTCCAGGAATAATCATCGTGATAGATGAATTCTTTACAGAGAGGTTTCCTGGCACATTTCCTGGCACTGCACTTGCCCAAGATAACGTTTATACTTTTTTTTAGTGCAGGCATTTTTATTTTTCAAGCGTTCTATTTAAAATGAATATTTTACTGATAAATAACAAAGGAAATTCTACTTACCTCGACTTTCTTTTTGTCAAGTTTTTCTTGTCAGATCTGCATGCCTTTGGCTGAAAAAAAAATAATAATAAATAAATAAAAATAATATATATATATATATATATATATATATATATATATATATATATATATATATATATATATATATATATATATATATATATATATATATATATATATATATATATATATATATATATATATATATATACAGGGTGTTCGGGATAAATTTGACAGTTTCGTAAGGAAAAAGAAAATCTTCTTTGTATCTATTAAATTTAATGAATTGACAAAAAAACATTACAGGCAGAGTTAATTACAATACTATCAACAAGATTTACTCAAAATAACCACCATTAGCATCGATCACAGCTTCAATTCTGCTTCGGAACCTCGAACAAGCTGATGCTACAGTCTCCCTGGGAAGGGCCGCAAACACTGTTTTAATTTTATCCATTAACTGGGCTTTTGTATTACTGGAAGTGCGATTGGTGTCTTTTTCAACTGCGCCCCATACAAAATAATCCATGGGGTTAAGGTCTGGGGAGTTTGGAGGCCAAACATTTGGACTGGTGAAGTCGTAGAAATTTTCAGACAACCATTTTTGACTTTTCCCAGAGGTGTGGCAAGGGGCCGAATCCTGCTGCCATACATACGGCCTACCATTGGCTACCCTTGTTATCCAGGGCTTGACTACAGTTAGCAACTCCACGAACAAAGCCCGAATTCCAATGCCAGGGTTCTTCAACACCTGTTCCTGCAGATTTGCGAGGAATTCTGCTGTACGAACGCAATCAGATCGTCTGCTAGGGATCTTTCTTCTTGCTACATCCTCGTAGTCACCATTGCAAGTCTCTAGTTCATGCCTGATTGTTTTTACTGTATTCAGGGAGCATTGGGCAGCAGTCGTAATATCCTTATTTTGATGGCGGGCACGAATCATCATGATACAAGTTATTCTCTTCCATGATTCAGGTGGGTTCCAGCTATCCATCCTTTCTGACATCTTGTATATGAATGAAGAAAGGTCCAAACTTTTAAATGAAGAGAAGTGTGTGTTAATACATGTAACTTACGGAAAAATATAATTAATTATAAATATGTCAAATTTATCCCGAACACCCTGTATATAAACATATGATCGAGTATTTATTTAATCATTTATTGTCTAATTCATATGATCGAAGGTTGAGTTTAAAACTAGGAGGAATCAGCCATTTCCAGAAGAGAATGAATCATTTAGAGAATCAATCACAATTAAGTATTCAAAATCACAGATTGTGAATAGTTAATACTGCTGCAAGAAAAAGTGATGAAAAGGCAGGTTTTCCTAACATTAGAATTTAGTTGATCGAAGTTTATCTAGAGAATGAGTTGTTTTAAATAATTATAACAATAACAAATAAAAAAATAAAAATCAGCTAACGCCTTTTTATTCCTGTATAGGGAGTAGGCGAGGCCGTTTAGCCCTATCTAACTTTTGCAGACTGAGTGGGCAGTTCAATCTCCACTGGCAGCCAATCAGAAATAGCAGGCCCAACGCTATCACTAATTAAGTGGCACACAGTGAAGAGAGACGGCTCAACAAGTGCCGCCATCTTGTGATCCCTTACCCTAAAACAATATATTTAATGTTTGAAATAATGTTGGTTCTACGATCGATTTTCTTAAGTTTACCGGACGAAAAACCCGAGTTTCCGGGAGAAAAAAATCCATTTGCACGTGCCAGAGATCGACTAACTCGGGACCCGGTCGAAAAAAGGTTTAGAAAAATTTCCTCTAGTCGACGACTAGATTCCAAATAAAATCTTCCTTCGTGCGGTCAAGCGCCGTGGTGTGCAAACGCCACGTCCACTGAACTACATGGAACAAACTGTAACAAGAATGATAAAATCACTTCATCAGAAATTTATCTCCTATCATATTTGTCTTGCAAACGGGATAGGAGTAAATCAGTCAGTCATGTGTAATCCCATCACAAGCATCTTTTATACAAGCAGGTTAAGAAATATGACATTGGTTTTGATTACATAATGGATATCGATTTAAACGTAAATCGTGTATCAACTTAACTATTAAATTAAATACAACTTCCATGCAGTTTTTCACTGAATTTAGAATTAGTTAATGATAGTGCAAAGTGATTGAATCTTCTTACTAAATGATTAAGCATTCTTCTACCTAAAGTGAATAAGCAAAATATTCCGAATATTGGCCTTCTGAAAGCTATCGAAGATTAATCAACATATACTACACGGTTCATCCAAGAGCGGTGAATACGTTTTACTAGATAGATCATCTTGCAGAAAAATTTACCTTATCGCTCTGAAATACCTCTTACAAAATGTTTCCAGTCATATTATTCTTTCATATATTTCACACATTCTTTCTGAAATCTTTCACACATCAAAGATAAATCTTAGGCATCATCTGTGATTTATGTCTCGGTTGCACTGACTAAAACACTAATGATTAAAACGTTACACAAATTTCCTCAGTAAGAATTATTGGTTATGCTGGTGATGGAGTTGGACAAAACAGGACCGTCTACTATCAATAAAGTTAAAGAGCCTCAGTCAAGAAATGCAAATAATAACCGGTGATTTTGGTAATATTTTAAACTTTTAGTACCCATCTGCATATATCTAATAATTGTTGGAGCAAATGCCAATCGGTTTTCAAATATTCATAACAATAATTTTGCTTTACTTCGGTGATTCTACCTTTATATAACGTGTTTAATTTTATTATTTTTATGGCTATTAGCATATTTTTGTTTAGGAGTACCCATTTTTTATGTTATTGCCTTTTTACTCAAATTTTAGGTCATTACTGATGTTTAATATAGACAGATACGATTATATTAAGAATATATAGCAAGAAAAATTCGGACTTACCTTTGTAGGATGCTGCTAGCTGTCTTCTTTTTCAGTGCCATCCCGGCGTATGGCTGTTTGAAGGAAGGAAGGAAATATGAGTGAACGGGAGGGGGGGGGGTTGAAATGTGGGGATTTGAGAGATGTGGGAGAATTATTGGTGAGGCAAGGAGGTATGTAAACCTTTTTGAAAAACCTGTTTTTTTTTTTTTTTAATTATTAGAATTGGGAAGAGAATACTTTGGGATGGGCTGAAAATAGAAATTTTGGGGGAAGAAGAAGGATATTATGGGATAAGATCACGAGTGGGAGAACGGGGTATGAGCCATTTCGACAGGCGTCATCTTCGGAGCTCGAGGGGGAAGTGTTTAATTTTTTTTTTCTCCGACTGATAACAGTATTTAAATAACCGGTGATTTTTTAATATTTTAAACTTTTAGTACCTATCTGCATGCATCTGATAATTGTAGGAGCAAATGCCAAGGGTGTTGTTTTAAAATATTCATAACTGTACATGTGAATTACAGGTATGAATTTAGAGCTAAGAGAAAACCTCAGGTGTTTCTTCTCAATTCATGTGAGTGTTTTTATCATGAAAAATTAAATAAGTCTGCATGATTTTCACTTACGATTGTTTCAAAAAATAAAAACGTGTAAGATTGCTTTGTATAGCGATTAATGATCTCGTGGTCATCTGTGTGTTGTTATTTTGAATGCGAATAATTATTTTAAATGTATTTTTCCTTCTTCAAACACCAATTCTCTTGTCATTTATTGCCCATTATATATAAGAATTAATATAATAGGTGTACGCATGCGCCAGAAAACTAGGTGAACCAAGCTACAGCTCGGTAGTTACAAGAATCAAAATTTAAAATAAAAATAAAATAAAATAAAAACTACGGCAATTTTTGAAACAAAAATGTATATAATCCCTAATAACAATTATTATTGCATCATTTCCATTCTGCAATGATAAAAAAAAAAATCTGCATCACTTAGCAATGTTTAAAAGGCACATGCCTCCTTATAGCAAAAATGGATATACATAATGATTTAAAGATTTTGAAAAATTAAAAATAGCGACTTCTAAAGGTTTTTCCAAAGTATCACAGCTTAGAAAACCAGCACATTTATTACGGCGATGTAATTTCGTATGAAAGGTAGTAAAAAAATCATTTTTTGTGTGTGTTTAATCACTCATAAAAATATGTACGACAAAAAGTTCTTTCATTCTTTACAAATGTAAGAATTTTCCAATTTTTCATACTTAAAGTAAATGCAGCCTAACTTTTGTGGTGACATTTACTGCAACTTACATATCGTTGATAATACGGCAGCTGAATCAGAGAATTTTGGTAAGATATGGATCTAAAAAAATAAAAGGAAAAATAAAATCCCGTTTGTATATTATTATTATTATTATTATTATTGTTATTATTATTATTATTATTATTATTATTATTATTATTATTAAGATAAACTTCCAGAAAGTCAGGAAATCATTGAGGAAGGCCGTACTATTCGCACCAGCTGTCATACTTGGTCTTGAAATCATTCATGCTACTTGCACACACAATATCCAACAGCAATCCATTCAAATCACGCACCACTCTATGAGAGAAAAATCTAGCCCTCACCCCTTCTTGACAGAATTCATTCTCAACTTCCAAGGACAGATGCCCTCACATCCTTTCCCCACCCTCCATAAAATGTAAAATTCCACTTAATGAAATTCTATATAACCCTTTCAGAAGTTTGTAAGTCTCAATCATATCACCAGTCATTTTCTTGTGTGCTAGTGTCTGCAGCCTCCAAATTCTCTATCTGTCTTCATAATCAGTATTCCACAATCCTGATATCATTTACACTCTCTCCACTATATCGAATCGCCACGGAAACCAAGAGACCAGACCTTCCCCCCAATTGTCCAAGTAAGGTCTTATCAAGGCCCTGTAAATAGACAAAATGACTTCCTTATATTTAAATTTCAATTCTTTTCAGCATTGCCATTATTCTCGTTGTTGTGTTTACAATTTTTCTATGTAACTCTTGAACTTTAACTTCCTTTCTACTAAAACAATAAGATCCATAGCCTGATCACTTTCCTCTAGCATAATCCCACCTATATAATATTACAATAGATATCTATCTCAAACAAACTACATTACTTTACATTTACTAACATTGAACTGACAGCCATTTTCAATGCCCACAATTCCAAACTAATTGATTCTGTGACGTGTGGATGCATCCACAAGTCACAGAGTCAATCATTTTGCTATTAATGTTAGATTTGTTGATGAAAACAATAAAATGATAACTCAAACACTGGGAGTAAAGGACACCCAACCACATCACAACAGCGAATATCTTTAAAAGTTAGTGGAAGATGTTTTAGAAGATTTTGAAATTAAAAAGGAGCAGGTTCTATGTATTGTAACAGATAATGCTTCGAATATGTTAAGCACAATTGAGAAAATGAATGTTGTTGTTGTTGTTGTTGTTGTCTGGTCCTTTGAAGAGTCTTAGATGTTTCCGTGTGCCCCTTTAACAGCTTTGGCTATGTCGATGATTTTGTTTGTATACAGCTCTTGTTCAGGATTAGGATCTACTTCTTGCAAGGCCCTGCAATTGCTGGACAGGTAAAGATGTGAGTAGGTGTCAGTTCAGTATTGGGGCAGTTGTTGTAGTTTTTATATGTTCTCGTATCATCTGTATCATCTCGTATCATTTTCATTGCTATCGTGGCGGAGGTCTTTCTGTCAGCATTGATTTCGGGAATTTGGTGTTGTATCACTTATTTCAATGGAATTAATTTAGCTTTTGCTAGTGCATTGGCATCAGCAAGTGTTATCATGTGAGTTTCTTGGTTGAGTTCTCTGGCCTCTTTTGCTAATTTATCAGCTGCTTCATTGTAATCGATGCCTATATGAGCAGGAATCCACTGTAAAATGCAACGTTTTCTAAACAATTTAGTTGATTTAAGAATTTATGGGTGTTTTGTGTGAGCTTTGTATTGCCATTTTTATTGCCTCCATAGCTGATTTTGAGTCACTGTAAATTATAATTCCCTCAGATTGTTGAGATGATGATAATTTTAAGTAAGCTTCAAGTGTTATGTAAAGTTCGCTGGTAAAATTGGAAGCGATTCTCCCAGATCCAAAGTTTATTGAAAGTTTTTCGCCTTTCGGGAGTAGAAGGAGAAAACCAGTACCTCCATTAATCATATTGGTGTCTGACGATCCATCGGTATAACAGAAAATTGATAGTATTTAGGCCTTTTCCTTTGAGAATTTCTTTTGGTACTTTTTTTGTACAGAGTTTTGTAAGGTTTAGATTTATGGAGGTATTTAAAGGTAAAGGACTGGAAAATAGAGGCTCTTCGTTTATGTGGGCATTTAGCTGATCAAGACCTATTTCCTTCCTGATAGTGTCGTCATATTGTAAAGCTGATGATCTGTGAAGTCTGCATTTTTGATTCCAATGTTCATAAGTTTTTAGGGAGATATGATCGCTTTGGTAGCTTCTGATATTATTTATGAATTTTATGGTAGCAAATGTTCGTAGGTCAAGCCCATATTTCTGTTGGGCTCTGATGGTGTTAGTGGATGAGACTGCACCAATGATAATCTTGGATGTCATATTAAGAAATATGGCAGTTGTCGTTTTTGTTAGTTTTTCCTGAAATGAGTCTATTATTGTTTGGCGGAAGTGGAATAATTGAACTGTTGTCGAATGACGAGTTCTATAGGCAGTTTGGTAGTAGTTGATTTTCTTATTTTTTTCAGCCAGTGCATAATCCTGGAGTGTATGATTCTTTCAGTAATTTTACAAAGTATGCTAGTTAATGCGATAGGTCTACAGCGTTGACATTCTGCAGCATTTTTGTCAGGTTTCAGGATGGGTACAATAACTGATTTTTTCCATTCTTTTGGAAGTTTGCCTGTTCGCCAAGAGGTATTCAGAATGTCCAGTAATTGTTCTTTGGCGTTTTTGCCAAGGTGTTTGACATACGACCAAAGATAAAATCGTTACAAGGTGATTTATTAGGTGCAGTTTTCTCGGTTGATGAATTTAGTTTAATTAGTGTAAATTCTTCGGAGAAGATGTCATAGTTCGGTTGTCATGAGAAAATGAATAAATGTGACGAAGAAAGCTTATAAATATTAAAAAATGAAGATGATATTTCTGCATGTAATTCGCAAACAGCACAAACAGAAGAGAGCATTGATATTTTAAATGGTATTGCTCTAGAAGCATCTAAGCTAATTACCATTCAACATATGCGTTGTACTGTTCATACTGTGCACATAGCAATAAGAGATGAATCCAAAGATCATCATTCAGCTACTCTCTTTGAGAAATTGAGGCAAGCAGCTGTTTCAGTCAGGGCCCCTAAAACAGATACTATTCTGCAAAGATGTGCTGTAAAATGAGCCATTTTGGATCAAGTAACACTCTGGGGAAGTGAGTAAAAATGCCTTCTGGACAACATAATATTTTACTAACAGAAAGCCAGTGGGCGCAGGTGACACGGTTAGAAAATCTACTTTCTCACCCTATTGCTGTTTCCAAGAAATTGCAATCTGAAGATTTAACACTTGGTAAATTCTTGTTCGAGTGGAAGACCTTGATGTGGCGCCAGAACCTGAATCAAAAGTGAACGATTAATTGCTAATAGCATTGTATCTTCAATGAAGAAAAGAGAAGATCTATTGCTGGATAATCAAATCGTGTCAGTTGCTATTTACATTTCATTTACGTTTACATTTATATTTATATTTATATTTACATTGCATCAACAAAATACGGTTCATTTATCCAATGAACCGTATTTTGTTGAAGAAGAAGTTCGCATGAAAGAGTTACAAGAGTGATAAATGTTTATTTTCTTTCTTTTTTTTTATGTTTTTGAAACTGATGTTGTATTTAACATTTATAAATAAAATATGACGTTAAGATGAAGAAGTGTTGTATATTCTCATACATAGTTACATCTTCTACTGTCGACACAACCAGAAGGTAAGCAATGTACAGTCATCTGTACACGCGCTCTTACTCCACTGGTATATATCCCAAAACCTGGAAACTGGCCTATATTCAACCCGTTCCTAAAAACGGTGACAAATCACTGCCATCTAACTACCGCCCTATCTTACTCACTTCACTCCTATCTAAAGTAATGGAGAAAATCATCAACTCTCAACTCCTAATCTACCTTGAAGGTACCCGGCTATTAAGCGACCACCAGTACGGATTCCGCCAAAGCCGTTCAACAGGAGATCTACTCTCATACATCACCCAGCACTGGACAAACGCTATGGAGAAATTCGGCGAATCCCAAGTAGTTGCATTTGATATCTCCAAAGCCTTTGACCGAGTCTGGCACAAAGGCTTACTAAGCAAATTCCCATCATTTGGACTGCCTCATGGCTACTGCAGATGGATTGCCAGCTTCCTGTCTGGACGAACACTATGTGTGATGGTAGACGGCTCCCTATCCTCTCGCCATCCAACTAATGCCGAGTCCCTCAAGGCTCAGTTCTCTCACCGACCCTCTTCCTTCTAATATCAATGACCTACTTCAGTTGACCTCTAACCCAGTACACAGTTTTGCAGATGACAGCACACTACATTCCTCCCTTTCATTTGACAAACCCTACCCTGCACAACTTACTTCAACCGACAGAACATCAACCACCACTGCCCTTAATTCCGACCTCCAAGCTCTCCTCCGATGGGGCTCAGACAACCTTGTCAGGTTCAACGCTAGTAAAACCTAGTTCTGTCTTATTTCTCACTAAAAAGAACCATTCCCCCCAGCATTGTTTTCGATAACACTCAAATTCACAAATAAGATGAAATTTCTCTTATCGAAATTACCTTGACATGAAGCCTCTCATGGCATAAACACATCACATCCATTCCATCCTCATCTTCCAAAACAAACTAGGTTTTCTCTTTGCCTCAAGACGCTACTTCACTTCTAAACAGCTAGTAACACTATACAAGTCACAGTTCCGCTCAGCTCTCGAATACGGCTCTCACATCTGGAGTGAAGCTCCAAAGAGCTTCCTCAAAATGCTTGACTCAATACAGAGGAGAGCAATCATGACTCATCCCTCACCAACTCGCTCCCCCCACTTTCACATAGATGCTTGGTCTCTGCAATCTGTATACTCTATAAATACTTTCACGCGAAAGGTTCATCTGAAACAGCATCAATAATTCCCCCACCCTATACTAAGTCCATTGGAACAAGTACAGCTGCCGCCCAACATCCTTTTACTGTACACCTGGAAACCCACAGAACAAGTTTCTTCTCCTCCTCATTCATCCCTACTACTGCAGTACTGTGGAACAGTCTTCATCCTGACGTATTTCCCAAGGAATACAATATACAGGCGTTCAAATCAAATGTAAACAAGTTTCTCCTTTCACAACCCATCACTCATATACGGTACTAACGTACTATATGTTGACCAGCCAACCTCCTGTATATGGGCCCAACATAAAAAAAAAAAAAAAAAAAAAATATATATATATATATATATATATATATATATATATATATATATATATATATATATATATATATATATATATATACATACTATTTCTGTAAATTGTTTGTTTGTTACATACAAAGGTCCAAAAAAAAATAGAAATGGTACTACTTACTCACAATCTGGCTTGCATTTCGAAGCGCAGATATTTGAACGTATCAAAGGATCTTCTGAAAGAATTAGTTTCAAAATTAAGAAGACAAACTTTTATTAGAAATTGCAAATAATAATAATAATAATAATAATAATAATAATAATAATAATAATAATAATAATAATAATAATAATAATAATAATAATAATAATAATCCCTCCCGAAGGAACACGGCCTTGGCGTGGCAGTGGATCTTGCTTGTTTCGGTGATGTTGAGAACTATTCTGGCGGTAGCGTGGCCAGCATGGCCACCCTTGTCAGACAAGTCTCAACTGAGGAGCAAGACTAATCAATCCCCCATCTTAATGGTGAAAAGTTAGAAGAGATCCATACCGGATCAGTTGACGCCCTGGTCATCAAGGACTGCTTCAGATGTTGGGGATCTGAGCATCATGCGACAAGTGGGCTACAGGACCCAGCTCTCCTTGCTGGGGAATCAGGACTGGAAGTTGAAAAGCGACTGGAAGAAATCAAACTTGAAAAATTGACTGTAGAAGAAAAAAGAGACGTTATGAAATGTTTTTACATATCAACACTAGAAAAACGAGGTTTTAGAAAGCTTATATGCATTTAATTTTGAAACAAAAATACCCAGAATCTTCAATAACCGAACAAAGACTTATGGACCAAAAGAATTTCATTTTTTATAACAAACTATTTACTGAACTTGATCTGCAAGAGTTACGTAATAAACCAACAACTCCACTAACAGCAAATCATCAGGAGGCAGCTATATCAAACTTTGGAATTCAATTCATTAAGCATCAAGCTGACGACATACAGTGACATCAGAATGTTTTGACAGAAGTGTAGTATAAAATGAAGTCAGGGATATTGGAACATGTGAACTCCATAAATGACCGTATAAGACTACCACCGCTAAAAGCTTTACATAAATCTAAGCTAAAACAACTCCTCTTCGATGGAAATGCTGTGATTAAAACCATCACAAGTATTACAACTATCACAACTATCACAGCATAAAGGAAACAAATCAGCTTTTATACACCACAGCCTTTATCATTACAGTAAAGCTTGGTTGCAAACAGCAAGAGCAAAAGCCAAGAATAAAACAATCTGCACCATTGAAAATTCGGTTGGAGTCAAAAGTCGAAAAACTTCGAGCTGATTTGAGCAACTTAACATCAAAAACAAACTGATTAACACACATAATTTGGCCAACAAAATAATTGCTGCAGTTACTGAAGAGCTAAAACAAAGAATTATAACGACTGCACTGAAAATTAAAAGATATGAAGCAAGAATAAACCAATATGTGCAAAATACGCAATTTCGCAGAACCAACGTCAGTTCTTTCAATCTCTCTAAAGAAATTCAAATGCAAACAATCATTTACCAGAAAAAGAAGAAACATTCAAATTCTAGAAGCCAATCTGGGATAATCCTATTGAACACAAAAAAGATGCCTCATTAATTAAGGAAATAGAATCACAAATGAAACAAAAACAAGTGCAAAATGTCATTATCACCAAAGAAATGGTCAGCGCACAAGCTAGAACATTAAAATATTGGAGTGCACCTAGTAAAGACGAACTACATGGATTTTGGTTAAAACATCTAACCAGTCTACATGATAGAATGGCAGAACAATTTAATTATTTGATGCAGCCAGGCTCAGTGGAAGACTGGATAATATCTGGGTGCACTTTTCTTTTAATGAAAGATAAGGGTGCAGACCCAAGTAACTATCGGCCAATAACATGCCTACCAACTATGCTTAAGCTTTTCACTGCAATCACAGCAAATTCAATATACCACTACTTATCAGATCATCAGATTTATCCAATTTAACAAATGGGCAATTTTCAAAAATCCAGAGGAACAAGAGACCAGATCCTAATTAATAAAAAATGATTCTCAGAAATTCAAATATTTGGAATTAGCAAAATCATATGTTCCTTTCTGGATACTGCTATGATATCATTAAAACAACTTTAACAGTGGATAATGAAGTATTCGGAAATATCAGCATTAAACATGGAAGTTTCCAATGATTCCTTTTCACCATTGCTCTTCAACATTTTTAATACCTTTATCTATGATTCTGAACAAATCAAAACTTGGATATGAAATTCCTAAATGTAATATTAAAATTTGCCATCTAAATAGGTGGGAAATCGGCCCAGCAAATATACATTTTACTGAATACAGTTCGCATTTTCAATCAGGAGATCAAAATGGAATTTGGTTTAGACAAATGCTCAATTTTATCTATTAAACGAGGAAAATTAATCACACTGGCAATTTTAATTTTGCTTAAGAGAAATATATGAAAGCGATTTCAGCTGACGAACACTATAAATACCTAGGAATATTAGAAGCCTGTGACATTCTCCGCTCGAAAGTTAAACAGCAGGTAGCAGACGAATACACCAAAAGAGTTAGAAATATTCTGAAAACAAAATAAATGGATTAAACACAATTACAGCAATCAATTCTTGGGCTATACCAGTGATCGAATACACAGCTGGTATAATAGATTGGACAAAAGAAGACCTGGAAAAATTGGACCGCAAACCTAGAAAATTGATGAAACAATAGTTCTGAGCAAATGCTTTAAGCAGTTACACCAGAGGGTCTTCTGAAAGCAACAGGAAACAAATGCGATTATAAAAAGGAACAGCAAAATAATCGATATGTGAGCTGTAAAAATAAACCCTTGCATGGCCAATTCCTTAGAGATACTGGGGACAAAACTGACGTGAACAAGACGGGCAATGGCTACAATATCGATATATTAAAAAAGAAACAGAAAGGTTTATTCTAGCAGCAAAGAACAGGCATTATAGACTAATGCAATGAAAGCAAAAATTTTCAACATCAATAATAACAGCAAATGCAGATTACGCGATCAGAAAGATGAGACTGTAAGACATCTAATCAGTGCCTGTGGCAAGATAGCTCAAACTGACTATAAATACCGCCATGATCAAGTGGCCAAAAAATTCACTGGCACGTATGCAAAAAAAAAAAAAAAAAGGCTTTCCTGCATCTGATAACTGGTGGCAGCATAAAACGGAGACAGTACTGGTAAACGAAACAGCAAAAATTCTCTGCGACTTGCGAATACAAAGTGATCGGCATTTGGAACACAATAGACTTGACATCACAATTATCGAACATCGACAGGTTTGGATTATCGATATCGCAGTACCCAGTTATAACAACATTAACAACAAAGAACTGGAAAAAATTACTAATTATCGAGATCTGGCAATCGAAGTTGGCTGGCTATGGCTTAAACACAGCGAAGTCATCCCAGTAGTTATCGGTGCACTTGGCGCTATTTGAAAGAAGCTATCCAACTATTTACAGCAATTAAACATCAACGAAGTGACTCCATATCACCTACAAAAAACAGCATTACTTGGAACAGTCCGAATTTTACGACGCTACCTGACATATTATGCTTAGATTCATGGATAGAATCTCAATTGTTCTGTATCACCAGTCAAATTGTTGTTTAGATAATATTTGTTGTTTAAATCTTGTTTTGACTGTGTATCAATTATGTGAATAATAATAAGTGATAGTAATGACATGAGTATTGTACAACAGAAAAATATTTCTTTTTTTTTTTTTGTTTTAAATAAATCCTTTAAAACCTAAATATATTTAATGTAATGTGTTCTATCAAATTATATTCTATTATACAATATATTCAAACAAATGAACTAATATGGAGGATTTAGTATAGAACTTTATTATTATTTTTTATGTGCCGTTAAAAATGCCACGTAAAATGCCTCCAAATAATAGGGACGGTGTTCTCGCAATAATTTGGAGACTTACAGAATCTCTTTGCGGAATCTTTCACACTGTGTTATATATGATAATGGACATTAAAATGACGCTTACCATCTTATGTGTGTCATGCATAAAGTTGAATTACAAAATATTACTGGAAGCTAGATATATGAATATATTTGGCTTCATCAGTATAATTTTTAATTGAGCAAGAAGATGCCGCACTTCCTCAAATATTGACAGAACAGTCTTTGTAGAACATACTATGTAACAACAAAGTTATGGAAAGAAAAGATAGTAAACAAATAACATATTAATTAATTTGCATAAATTTTAACAGAGGCTGAAATGCGAAAATAATAATTAAATACTTTCAAAATTAGCAATGTGAGATATCAAAATATGAGAGAAAATAAGGGGAAAATGGCAATTTTGCATTGGAAAACTGAAAAATGGCAAATTCGATCATGTGTGTTGGCAAAGTCAAAAGTAATAGGCTTAATTTCTTTCAGCCTTTACATAGCATATAAGCAAATAAATCATCCTATTTTACTGTGACAGAATTTTAATTTTTTCACAGATCTTATCTTATCTTGTTTTCCTGGAACATGACAGGAAATTAATGTCCTGAAACTTATCGATCACCGAAGAAGAACACATTGTACTTTTAATGTTAAATGAACATAAACATATGTGCATTTATTATTATTATTATTATTATTATTATTATTATTATTATTATTATTATTATTATTATTATTATTATAACACTCAAACATTATTCTTCACAAGCCACAAGCATCCAACGCAACGCCTGCTTTCCACCCATAAAAAACATCAAACATAGATAATGCATACTAATCCCACTCTCTTCATAAAACCTAACCCTAGCTTGGAAGTAGGTGGGATTAGTACTGCTTAATCAAATAATTCTCATCAACCAATCAGTACTATTAACTTCAAACTCACAGCACCTTAACTAATAATACACCATCTGTCCAAAAAGAAACCGAAGTTTTCGAAAATAGAAGAAACTAGTGGCACCACCTGTTGTATCGTTTTGTAGTCGAAAGCTGCAACCTTCCTTAGTGTTGTGTCAACTGTTTATGACATTTGTTTCATTAGAAGCCGAGTTATAGTGCCAAGAGTAACAGTGTATTTTGAGGAATGGTCGGAAAATGAGTTTCAAACAGAGAGCTGCGATTGACTTTTGTGTTAAACTTGGTAAAAGTTTTACCGAAACGCATCAAATGCTTCAAAAAGCATACAGTGATGAATGCTTATCACGTACTCAAGTTTACGAGTGGTTTAAGCGATTTCAAAGTGGTCGCGAGACGCTTGAGGACGACAAAAAGTTAGCCGTTCAAAAACTGGACTGAGCGAAGTCAACATCCTAACAGTGCGTCATTTCATCAAAGAAAACCCGAAATCGTCCGTGAGATTGATTTAAGATGAAATGGGGATTCCAAACTCAACGGCTCACAACATTTTGATCGAACGTTTCAGCCTACGCAAATTGAATTCGCGATTTGTTTCCCACAAATTGACCGACGACCACAAAATGTATCGAATTGAATACTGCAAGGACCTCTCATGAAAATCTCTCGTAAGGACTCAAACTTCCTTAAAGTGATCGTTACTGGTGATAAAACATAGTGTTTTGAGTATGAGCCCGAAACAAAGCGCCAGAGTGCTGAGTGGAGACCACCAGAAAATGGACATCCGAAAAAAAAGTCGCTTGGAGAAGTCAAATGTAAAGACAATGCTGATTTGTTTCCACGATTCCAAGGGCATTATCCACAAAGAATTCATTCCGCCTGGCCAAACGGTCAATATTGAATTTTATCTCCAAGTTTTGAAGCGACTGATAGCATGATGCAGGCAGCTGGTCACTTTTGCACGATAATGCACCATCTCATCGTTCGAACATTGTGAGACAGTTTTTGAGCAAAAAACAAGGTTGTGTGTTGGATCACTCGCCGTATTCACCTTATTTAACACCCTGTGACTTTTTTCTCTTCCCCCGACTTTATTTGCCGATGAAAGGAAAGCGATACGACACCATTGAAAACGTTCAAACGGCAGTAACCACAACCCTCAACAGTATCTCCCAAAAATCGATATAAAAAAACGCATTTAACGAATTAAATGACCGTGCCAAACTCTGTTTCGAAGCTGAGGGAGTGTGTATTGATTGAAATAAATGACCTGTGTTTTATTTTCTATCAAAATGAGGTTTCGTTTTGGACAGGAGGTGTAATAATTGGGATGATAATAATCATTATTATTGTTATTTTATTATATAACATTCTGTACTAAACCGAAAATATAATATGTGAATAATCTAAATTAAATAGCCATATGATAAATTTAACGCTTTGTCAAATAAAAAAAGGAAATATATATATATATATATATATATATATATATATATATATATATATATATATATATATATATATATATATATATATATATATATATATATATATATATATATATATATATATATATTTATAAAAATAAATTTAACTGACTAGAACCCGAGAAAGTATAACAAAAACCTTTAATACATCACAACTAGTTTCATCGGTGATCCGACTTCTTCAGGTGAGAAATAAAAACATAAGACATAAAATAACACGGTAAAAAATGAACTTTACAGCTTAATAAAAAGCAGAATAATAACAGTCATATTTGAATAGGTGACCGCGTGCTACCGTTGGCATGAGTAGAATGTGTGCGACAGCTAATTTTTGAGCGCCAGTACTGGATTACTGCGCTATGGGAATCGGGTAAATTGTAGCTAAGATTATTGTTTAAATGTGAAGGGTCCAGAACTATTTCTTTTGATTCGATGATTCTTCTTTCGAATTCATCCTTGCAAATATATAAATTAGTAGTGCGTTCCCAATCAACTTGATGTGGCTGTTCTTCAAGGTTAGAGTTTGCCGAGAAAAGGACATGACTGGAAAGGGCGCTCGCTCGTGCTCTACTGTAGGAGATGTCACGTCTATGTTCCTCAAGACGAAGTGAAACAGATTTGTCTGTCTGGCCAAAATAAGGTCGACCACAGTTGCACAAAACTTTATAAACACCAGGAAAATGCAGATGGTTGTGTTTTGGTTTTGGTCGACTCAGAAAAGAACGAAGTTTTGGCAGCGTAGTATAGTCGGTCTTTATGTTGAATTTTTTCAGAATCTTAGCTAGTTTTGGGGTAAGAGTGCTGATAAAAGGCAACTGTATATGAGTGATTGGGTTGGAGTCATCTTCTTGTCGAGGATGTTGGCGTAGTCTCAAGCGTTTAGTGATGTTACGAGACGAATATCCATTATTTAAGAATATCCATTATTTTGGCCAGACAGACAAATCTGTTTCACTTCGTCTTGAGGAACATAGACGTGACATCTCCTACAGTAGAGCACGAGCGAGCGCCCTTTCCAGTCATGTCCTTTTCTCGGCAAACTCTAACCTTGAAGAACAGCCACATCAAGTTGATTGGGAACGCACTACTAATTTATATATTTGCAAGGATGAATTCGAAAGAAGAATCATCGAATCAAAAGAAATAGTTCTGGACCCTTCACATTTAAACAATAATCTTAGCTACAATTTACCCGATTCCCATAGCGCAGTAATCCAGTACTGGCGCTCAAAAATTAGCTGTCGCACACATTCTACTCATGCCAACGGTAGCACGCGGTCACCTATTCAAATATGACTGTTATTATTCTGCTTTTTATTAAGCTGTAAAGTTCATTTTTTACCGTGTTATTTTATGTCTTATGTTTTTATTTCTCACCTGAAGAAGTCGGATCACCGATGAAACTAGTTGTGATGTATTAAAGGTTTTTGTTATACTTTCTCGGGTTCTAGTCAGTTAAATTTATTTTTATAAATGTATACATCCCGAGTAAATCCTAATTTCAACAATATATATATATATATATATATATATATATATATATATATATATATATATATATATATATATATATATATATATATATATATATATATATATATATATATATATATATATATATATTATTGTTGTGTTACATGAATTCCACATTATGCAATTATAAAGATATTAAGTGTGAAAATTGTAACGTAAAAAATTATAGCAATGCTGCCTAAATATTATAAAATATATGTCCTTCTGTGAGAGGAAATGATAAGTGAAAGCAAAGTGATGTACCGAAATGTAAACATGATTACTACAGAATTGTAAAGTTGTAAAATTGTAAAAGGTTTCATTGTTCACTGTTGCTGTCGAATTTTTTATTTCGCTTTAACTATTATTGTGAAGTGTGAAATAAATGAATGGTATTATCAGTTGCATGTTAATAAAAAAGTAATTGTTAATATGAATCGTGAACTAAAATGACTTATAAAATTGAAATTTAATGACAAAATGCAAAAATAGCTGTCTAACTGTTTCAATGTAGAACTGTTTTATTTTACATTTAAATTGTTGTGTAACTGCAAATTGTTTTTGTTAGCATTACTATTAACATTAATTATCATTAATTAATGTTAATATTTTAACATTAATTTAATATTACATTGTCCTAATCATAATAATTTTAATAACATGGAACAAAATGTACCTTACACACTTGTAATTTTTTTTTTTTTTGAAAAGATCATAAACTGTGATCACTGAACCACTACAGTCACTCAGGTTGAAATAATACGATACCTTGGAATTTACTTAGATGCAGATATGAACTGGAATAGCCACATAAACCATCTACATGTGGAGCGTTTGCAATACACAATCCGCTCCATGAATTGGTTGATTCCAGACAATGCTTCTCTGGGTCTGTAATTACTTGTAATGTTTATTTTTCCATGTTTATGTATGGGTGTGATTAATGCAGTCTTTAGTGTTTCAGGTATGTGTCCCGGTTAGAATATTTTTAACAGTTTAGTATAATTGGACATTGGTTATCTGATTGCTTTTATGTCTTTTGGTTTGATTCCGCTATTGCTTCTTTTGTTAGGATTAATTTGTTGAATTGCAAGTGTATTTTGTTACTGTGGGGAACCACATTGACTTGGGTTGCTCCTGGTACTAGTGGAGAATGCTTCTTTGTGTGAGGAGAGAATGTTTCCTACAGGTTTTGGACAGAGTTTCCGAAGTGCTCATTAAAGTTCTTTGGCAACTAATTGAGGGAATTCAGCTCGCAGGCAAAGCCGTGTGTTATTGTTTCTGAGGCAGCATTTCATTGATCAGATGCCTGGTTTCCTCTATATAATATTTTCCTATTTTTGTCTTTTTTTCAATATCAAATAATACTTTATTATCTGTCAAATAAAGTACGTACATATACAATTTAATTATATATACAATTTATATGATACACATATTTATATAATACATACAATTTAATATATTCTTTTTAATCTTAAATGAGATGTAATTTCTCGGCTTTCATTCTGGAAGCATACTTGTAAGCTTATCTCAGGATGACACGAGTTCGTTATTTATTCGTTTGTTTGCTGTGTTGGGAAGTTACGAATCAAATCCATGTTTAATGGTTTGATTTCCACTGCAGCCGTTGATGGAGAAATTCGCGCACGCCATGCACGCACGCACACACACACACACACACACACACACACACACACACACACACACACACACACACACACACACACACACACACACACACACACACACACACGATAACTTGGGATGTCTTGATACGTCGCTGAACTGGAAACCTCAATGAAAATATTGTATTTCCTTAAGTTTGTATGGTATTTGGGGTGCGTGTTTCTTGTTCATAATATGTCCTTAGAGCTCTTTTCAGGCTATTGTAGTTTGTAAGGTTTCTGTATTCAAAAGGTAATTTGTTTATCATGTCAGGGATGTAGACGTTTCATGTGGCTTTTCCGTAGTGATCATTGTATTTATATGTGATATAATTAGTTGTCTGAGGTCTTGTTATGCGATATGTATTTCTGACTGTCCTAGTTGGCATCGAAATAATGTTTTAGCAATTCTGCACAGTGACATAAGTGTTTTCCTGTCAGTATTTTGTGTTCTGTCATTGCAGTGTTTATGAAGTCGTGATTGTCTCTTTGTTCCCAAAGGATCAGTGATATCATTTTGTAACGACATTAATCTATTTAGTTTTTGGTTGCAGAAAACGCATATGTTGTTATAGCGTATCTTAGTATATTTTGGCATAGTGCTTTGTATATTAGTGTTTTTAGGCGTATGGGAACTATGTCTTTTAACCTGTAGAGTTTGCAAGTTTTTTTTCGGAGTTTGTTGTGTAGATGGTTCATGTGGCTATTCCAGTTCATATTTGCATCGAAGTAAATTCCAAGGTATCGCATTGTTTCAACCTGAGTGACTGTAGTGGTTTTACTCTTCTGTGTGTTTTTTATGTTGGAAAGTGGATGTTGGATTGTTATATATTTGTTATTAACTGGTCGAGTGAGTGGATTTCAGAATATCATTAATTTTGTCTTTTCTGAGTTTAGGTGTATGGAGTTTTTAGTGAGCCAGTCTATAAGCAGATTTATGTCATGTTGCATGTTTGGGCTATGCTTGCGTTATAATGGATGGATATTATAGCTGTATCGTCTGCGTATGGAAGATCTTACCTTTGAGA
Organism: Typopeltis vanoorti; assembly: GCF_054136105.1. NCBI lineage: Eukaryota > Metazoa > Arthropoda > Arachnida > Uropygi > Thelyphonidae > Typopeltis > Typopeltis vanoorti. The sequence continues at coordinate 86,347,450 of NC_143550.1, forward strand.
GGTAGCTGATTAATATTGTGCTTGTAAATGTTGAATAGAGTACGGGAGAGTACAGCTCCCTGTGGCACTCCACAGGTTACTGATAGCTCTCTACTTCGATTTGACCCGATACGTGTGATATGTTTTCTATTTTTAAGCTAGTTTGTAAACCACCTGTGAAGAGTCCCATCTATTCCAACCTGCCTCAGCTTTTCTAATAAGGTTTGATGTGTGAGCGTATCAAATGCTTCAGTTAGATCAATAAAGACTAACATGGCAATTTAATTTTTGTCTAAGGTAGTATTAATTTACGTCTGTAAAATCTTCCATGAGAGATGTTGTTCCCTTATTTTTCTGAAAACGGTATTGTGTTTTGGGGATAATATGAAAGTTCTCTGTACATGCTGTGAGTTTCTTTAGTACTATCCGCTCCAAAATTTGATTGATAATTGGTAATGTTTCTATAGGTCTGTAATTACTGATTAAATTTCTTTTTCCAAGTTTGTATACGGGTGTGAGTATGGCGGTATTTAGCGTACTTGGTATCTGTCCTCTTTTAAATATTTTATTTATTAATTTTAGTATGATATGGCCTAAGCTAGTTGCATGTTGCTTGATATCCATAGGTCTTATACTATCAATTCATGGGCCGTTGTTTGATTTGATTTGTATATTTGTATTTGTATATTACAGTTCTGCTTCTTTAATGGTGGGGAACCATAATGTCTGTTTTGATTGTGATCCAAGTGGAGGATCACGTTTTGTGGTTGGAGGAATATTTCCGTGCAGTTCTTGGATGGAGTCTGCAAAGTATTGGTTAAAGTCATTTGCTGGTTGTTGGATAGGTTTTGCGTCTTTCGTCAAGCTGTGTTTTATGGTTTTAGAGGCGGCGGTGTTGGGAGCACAATCTAGCATCTCGTTGAACAGATGCCAGGTTTGTTTCACGTTGTTTTGTGCAAAGGTTAATTTGTCTCTATAGTAGTTTCTTATTGAATTTCTTATTTGTGTTGTAAGGCGGTTATTTGTTATCTTATATTCAGTTTTTAAAACTGTGTTATTTGGATATCGCTTTACTTCTTTCCATAGAGCGTCCTTTCTGTGTATTTCTAGGACTAAGTTTTTTGAGTTGTTTTTGAACGAATTCTGACTTGCTTTGCAGCTTTCTTATATATTTTCTCCAGTGTGAGTTTAATGTTGTTGTATAAGATATCTGTTGAAACTGATGCCAGGTGTTCCCAGTCTGTTTTTCGTATTTCGTGGTTGACTATTTCTTCGCCTATTAGTGTTTTCTGTCGCTTTTCTTCTGTGGGACATTAGTAGTAGGGCGGCCACTAGTGACCAGATCAAGATCAAGATAAGATAAGGAATCGTGACGTGATTGGTTGATGACGTCATTGTGGGCGTGGCTTCATGGGTGTGTAATGTTTGGAATTTTCTGTGGGCAAGTGTGTCACTGGCTTCTGTTGTTGTGTTTTGGTTCGCGTATGGGATTATGGGTGATGATAGATAAGGATTCGTGTTGTGATTGGTGGTGCACTAGTGACCAGATGAAGATCAAGATAAGATAAGGAATGGTGAGGTGGGTGTGTGTTGTTTTCAGATGTAGAAAAGTGACGTCATTTGTTATTTGTAAATAAATGTCGTCATTTGTTATTTGTAAATAAGTGACGTTGTTGTTTTGAATGGAAAAGGGAGATATATTAGAGATAAGGATTCGTGTTGTGATTGGTGGTGCACTAGTGACAAGATGAAGATCAAGATAAGATAAGGAATCGTGACGTGAATGTTTGTTGTTATGAGATGTAGATAAGTGACGTCATTTGTTAGTTGTAAATAAGTGACGTTATTGTTTTGAATGGAAAGGGAGATATATTAGTGTATAAGTAATCGTGTTGTCATTGGTGGACACTTCTGACAAGATCAAGATAAGATAAGGAAATGTGACGTGAATTTTTGTTGTTAGTTGTAAATAAGTGACGTTATTGTTTTGAATGGGAAGGATGATTTTAGTGGTTAAGTAATCGTCTCGTGATTGGTGGGACACTTCTGACAAGATCAAGATAACATTAGGATTCGTGATGTGAATGTTTGTTGTTATTGAGTTTGGAATGATAATTTAATTTAACTATATTCTATGTCACACAAACATACAGTTTTTTTTTTTTCTTCTCTAGATGGTTGTACTAATTTTCCAGTACATTTTGGGTATTTCTTTCCTGTTAAAGTGTGGGAATTCTTAGAGAAAGTCGTGATGGCTCTCGTGTTTCGATCTTTTCTGAATAATTAATTATATACTTAAAGTACCTGTCCTTAAACACACACACACACACACACACACACACACACACACACACACACACACACACACACACACACACACACACACACACACACACACACACACACATACACATTAGACATAAAAAATCGCTAATGTGTCCATGTTGATACTCTAATATATAACCTATGATTATTCTTATGGATAAAAAAAAAAACTATTCAGTATTAGAATTACGCTTACCAAACAACATGCGATCAGTTATGTTTAAGTTAAAAAAGTACTTACAGCTTTCCAGATGACTCTTCGAAATTCGATTATTCCAAAATAGTTCAATTTTATATCCACAACACAACACAAACACAAAAACCACAAAGAATGAAATTTCTGTAAATACTGTAACCTGAACTAGTTACTTCGTCCTTTAGATTACGGAGCGTAGATGGTGAGGTTTCGTCATTGCAATATCCCCCAGCGAGCGCTTTTCTTCAAAGGGGATGACATGAGTCACGTCCGTAAATTGGGAATTTATTTTCCAACACTGAATATTTCTCATTAAGTCTTTTACAGTAGGTTTTCTGAATATTCCAATTGTTGATTAACATGTATTCACAGAACACAAACACAAATCTGAAAAGAACATTTCACTTTTTCATTATAGCTTACTGTGGCTAACATATATTCACACCACAAAACACACAAAACATAGGAGTTGATAGATATTTCTGTAAATAACCAGAAAAGCTAGTGGACTACTTAATTTACTTTAGTATCCGTTTGGTTCTCTGTATTAATCTTTCCCATGGGTGTCCTTCCTCGGTAGGAAGCTCTATGCGGTGTTTTGTTTAGGGTAAGTGTTATTTCCGGTTTCGAATTCCGATTGCTGTTAGAGTATGGAATTCAGACAAGTGAAATTATTATTTTTTTTTTCCAAATTGATTGGTTATTTTCTATATTTTACTTTTACAGGTCATATTCTAACAGAATAACTGAGCAGAATTAATAAATATATATAAAGTATATGAGACTTAGTTGAATATTTAATTTAGATTACTATCCAAATGGTTCGTTCTCTGTTTAATTCCTTCCCACAGTTGCTCATGCTATGTTTCCTAAGCATGGTAGGAAAGTCTATGCGCCTTTTTGTTTAGGGTAAGTGTAATTTCCTGTTTCGAATTCCGAGTGCTGTTAAGGTATGGAATTCTGACAAGTGAAATTATTATTTTTTTTTTTTTTCAAATTGAATGGCTATTTTCTGTATTTTAAAATTCAGTTAACTACATATTATAACCAGAATAACTGAGTAAAATAAATAAATTGTGTGTGAATTACTTTCCCACACTGTTAATTTTCATTAAGCTAGTTTGTAGATAACTGAGTGACTCATTTCCGGTCAGCCAGTCATCGTTCTTTTCATAGCCGTATATAGCGCTTACTTCAAAGGTAAAATATTTCCAGGGTAGTGTATTAGTCAAGCTTTCATGTGAGTAATGTTTACAATAGTGTTAGGTAGCAAAGATTTGTAAATGACCTCATGTGATCTTTGAGACCTAACTTGTTCGCATCACTTCCTATCCTACACATATTGCACTCAAGCTTAATGTTGTGACTAAGAGTTTTCGTGGTGTTACTCTACTGATGGGTAGCAAAGGTTCGTAATTTGACCTTGTCTGATCGATGAGAACTAAATTATTCATTGTCACATGTTGTGATTATTGGTTTTCCATTGGTTCTGATTTTTCCCACACTGTTAGTTTTCATTCATTAACTTTGTTTCTAGATAACGAACAAATAAGAATTTTACTTCAATGAATCAAAAAAAAAAAAATTCTCTGCTTACTTTGTGGCATGAAATTTCACAAGGAAAAAAAAAAAAAAAAAAAAAAAATGTTATCTTCTTTCTTAAATTTGTATAACACATCTACGACACCCAATTTGTTCATTTAATTTACACATTTTATTGAATGAAATATTATTTACAAATTGTATTTACTGAATCTAACAATACAGAAAATAAATAAATTGAAAAATACATCAAAGGTTCTTCCATGGTTGTGGAATTACCATCGTATGGTTTTGACAATGTGATTCTCATCTGAAAGTTAATTTTCATTTGGTGGTTGTTTGTTGGGAATTTATTACTGTAGTAGTAAAATTAAGGGTTGCATATTTATATTTTCAAATCCAATACGTATACTTCAGAGAATTATTAAAAGCACAGAATCTTTCGTTATGTTTCCAAAAGCATTTAAAAGTACACATTATGTTTTCACGTTTTGGGCATCCAATTTCATTTAAATCAAGAACAGGCCTCCCTATTAACTTCGTTAATGTTTTTGATTTTTCTCTTCCTTTGGCAAGTAATATATGATATTTGCATGTTGATTCTATCATCCAATCTCTTAGTTTGTCCAAAGCTAGTGAACCAATTTCCCACTTCAGCTGATGGTTATATTTTATTAACCAAGAATTCTGTTTTTTAACTCTTTCAGGTAATTCTTTCCAACTACAAGGTGATTTTGTCACTGCATATCTTACACTAAATCCATCAGAAATACAAATTTCTTTAGGAAATAAATTTGAACTGCTATTCAACAAAAATTGTACATCAATTATCCCAATGATAAGTGAAAATTCGTATTTTTCACCCACTGTCGATTTTTCATAATCGTTTTCCTTCATTCTTCTTCTTCGATTACTTCATATGGCACCACAAATAAATAGTTATTTATTATTATTTCACTGATTATTAGCTCTGATCGTATACTTTATGGTAACTTTCGTTTACAAAATTCTAAACAATTAGAACTTTTCACAAAGAAACTTTCAATGAATTTGTGGCTCACCCATTATTTTTGCATTACCAAACACAAATCACAAAACAGCAGGTGCAGTGGATGAACGATTACCTTAAGTCCAAACTCACTCGACTCTCTGGTATTTCCTTATAGTACTGTTTACACTTACCATCCCCTACCCTGACCGTTCCTTCAAAAATGAACCTTTGCACAGATGACTCAACGCCATGTTTTCACATGCTGTTGGATATACTGTTGGTGTGTTTTTATCTTACTTTGTGTAGGGAAAGGTAAAATTTTGTATATGTGTTATCTGTAGAGTACTAACATTTTCTCTTTGCCAAACTTTAAAGAAGTGTTAAAGTCACGTTTTGTTGGTTTAATTAGATGCTTCTCTCTTTCTCTCTCTGTAAAATAACCAAATTCTAACAGTTCGGATTTTCGATTATGTGAACGATTTGTTTTCAGATAATGTCAATAGATAGCATTAGACAATTTCTAAAATAATCAATACATGGATTTTCGTTTTCAACACTTTTTTGTTTTTCCTGTCCTGGCATTAATTTCACAGTTGTGATTTTTTAAAATAATTAAACAGAATTGCATTAAGATATAAAGTTGTGGATTTAAATATCAAGATCAAATCAGAATAACTGAGTAAAAATTCACTGTGGAAAAACACAACAACAAAAACACATCTTTGTTCATTTAAGTTTACAAATGCACATTTTATTTTGCTGAAATACTATTTACAAGTATATTCACTGAGAAAAATTCGAAACATGTAATTACCTAAAATATTTCACAATATTTAGTTAGACTCTTAACATTTTCCAAAGAGTTCAATGAATAAAATTTTTGTTACTCACTGTTTCTTGGTTACATTACATCAAAATAGCTGGTCACGCAAAAGAATTTTTAAATCAGATACCATGGTAACCACACTTCCATACGTTTGATATTGTGTCAGTCTGGAAATGACACCATGCCTCGCTAAACATTCTGTGTATTCTTTTGTCAGCAAATATACACAAACAGTTTTTGTAAAATGTTCGTAAATGTCCCAAAATAAAGAATCTTTATCGAATTGGATAAAATCTTGAAAATCTAATTTTACCATTGATGAATTTAAATGTTGAGCGATAATTTTTCCCATTAATCTGACAGATGGTAATTCAGTTTCCAAAAATAGTAAATGATTATCAATGTCGTACATTTTTGTTGAAAATCTCTCAGCTTCTTCACAACTAATAGAAAAAACCTTACTTCCAGCAGCTCCTGTATCATCAAGTATTAGTTCCCCATCTTGGCATTTCAGAATATAACAATCACCAAGGTCCATTTCGTAGTCAACTCTTCTTTGCAAGTAGCCGAGGATATCAGACCACTTCCTGCGTAATTTTTCCCAAGTGGTCCGGGATAAATACATCACAATGTACGTGTCTTCTAAAATAATAATCGGTTTCCATCCTTTTAGAGCTAGGTGAATAGTTTTGTCTCGTGCTATTTTCCTGAAGAAAGAAAATTTCAATGACTTTTGTGGCTCACCCATTATTTTACTTTACTTTACTTTCCTGGATACCAATCACCACAACACAATATGATAACTTCACAGGATGAACGAATTGTCGTAACTGCAAAGACACTTGACTCGTTTATTTTTCCTTATAGTACTGTTTACCTGACCCTTAACCCTGACCGTTCCTTCCAAAATGAAACTTTTGTGCAGATGATTCACGGACATGTTTCTACATGGTGTTGGATAAACCATGACGACAATGACGGATGTGTGTCACCCTGGGAAAATTCCAAGATATCTTATCTCAAAAACATCACCCACAATTCCATAGCCAAACAAAACATGACAACAATGTCATTATGTGTTTGGATATTTCTGGGGAACATATGTCTCTCATACTGTGATATCACAGAGGGTGACAGATGTCTTCCCTGCAAAGCTCCCCCAACCTAACCCCATCACCCTAGTCTCACACCACCCCCTCTCCTCCAGAAGATGTCTGCTCAGCCTAGTGGAGATGAGTGAGCTCATCGTTTGCGGATATCTTTTAGTGATGTCACCTCCAATTGATACTGATAACTTTTTTGGGAAAAAAAAAAAAATTTAAAAAACTGGTTTTTTATGATAACTTTTTAGGAAAAAAACGCGTTTTTTTATTTTTTTTTCCAAAAACGTTTTCATAAAAAACGCATTTTTTTCCTAAAAAGTTATCATAAAAAACCAGTTTTTTAAATTTTTTTTTTCCCAAAAAAGTTATCAGTATCAATTGGAGGTGACATCACTAAAAGATATCCGCAAAGGGTTCTTGTTCGAAAACATAAAACATAATGTGTACTTTTAAATGCTTTTGGAAACATAACGAAAGATTCTGTGCTTTTAATAATTCTCTGAAGTATACGTATTGGATTCGAAAATATAAATATGCAACCCTTAATTTTACTACTACAGTAATAAATTCCCAACAAACAACCACCAAATGAAAATTAACTTTCAGATGAGAATCACATTGTCAAAACCATACGATGGTAATTCCACAACCATGGAAGAACCTTTGATGTATTTTTCAATTTATTTATTTTCTGTATTGTTAGATTCAGTAAATACAATTTGTAAATAATATTTCATTCAATAAAATGTGTAAATTAAATGAACAAATTGGGTGTCATAGATGTGTTATACAAATTTAAGAAAGAAGATAACATTTTTTTTTTTTTTTTTTTTTTTTCCTTGTGAAATTTCATGCCACAAAGTAAGCAGAGAATTTTTTTTTTTTTTGATTCATTGAAGTAAAAGTCTTATTTGTTCGTTATCTAGAAACAAAGTTAATGAATGAAAACTAACAGTGTGGGAAAAATCAGAACCAATGGAAAACCAATAATCACAACATGTGACAATGAATAATTTAGTTCTCATCGATCAGACAAGGTCAAATTACGAACCTTTGCTACCCATCAGTAGAGTAACACCACGAAAACTCTTAGTCACAACATTAAGCTTGAGTGCAATATGTGTAGGATAGGAAGTGATGCGAACAAGTTAGGTCTCAAAGATCACATGAGGTCATTTACAAATCTTTGCTACCTAACACTATTGTAAACATTACTCACATGAAAGCTTGACTAATACACTACCCTGGAAATATTTTACCTTTGAAGTAAGATCTATATACGGCTATGAAAAGAACGATGACTGGCTGACCGGAAATGAGTCACTCAGTTATCTACAAACTAGCTTAATGAAAATTAACAGTGTAGGAAAGTAATTCACACACAATTTATTTATTTTACTCAGTTATTCTGGTTATAATATGTAGTTAACTGAATTTTAAAATACAGAAAATAGCCATTCAATTTGAAAAAAAAAAAAAAAAAAAATTTCACTTGTCAGAATTCCATACCTTAACAGCACTCGGAATTCGAAACAGGAAATTACACTTACCCTAAACAAAAAGGCGCATAGACTTTCCTACCATGCTTAGGAAACATAGCATGAGCAACTGTGGGAAGGAATTAAACAGAGAACGAACCATTCGGATAGTAATCTAAATTAAATATTCAACTAAGTCTCATATACTTTATATATATTTATTAATTCTGCTCAGTTATTCTGTTAGAATATGACCTGTAAAAGTAAAATACAGAAAATAACCAATCAATTTGAAAAAAAAAAAATAATAATTTCTCTTGTCTGAATTCCATACTCTAACAGCAATCGGAATTCGAAACCGGAAATAACACTTACCCTAAACAAAACACCGCATAGAGCTTCCTACCGAGGAAGGACACCCATGGGAAAGATTAATACAGAGAACCAAACGGATACTAAAGTAAATTAAGTAGTCCACTAGCTTTTCTGGTTATTTACAGAAATATCTATCAACTCCTATGTTTTGTGTGTTTTGTGGTGTGAATATATGTTAGCCACAGTAAGCTATAATGAAAAAGTGAAATGTTCTTTTCAGATTTGTGTTTGTGTTCTGTGAATACATGTTAATCAACAATTGGAATATTCAGAAAACCTACTGTAAAAGACTTAATGAGAAATATTCAGTGTTGGAAAATAAATTCCCAATTTATGGACGTGACTCATGTCATCTCCTTTGAAGAAAAGCGCTCGCTGGGGGATATTGCAATGACGAAACCTCACCATCTACGCTCCGTAATCTAAAGGACGAAGTAACTAGTTCAGGTTACAGTATTTACAGAAATTTCATTCTTTGTGGTTTTTGTGTTTGTGTTGTGTTGTGGATATAAAATTGAACTATTTTGGAATAATCGAATTTCGAAGAGTCATCTGGAAAGCTGTAAGTACTTTTTTAACTTAAACATAACTGATCGCATGTTGTTTGGTAAGCGTAATTCTAATACTGAATAGTTTTTTTTTTTATCCATAAGAATAATCATAGGTTATATATTAGAGTATCAACATGGACACATTAGCGATTTTTTATGTCTAATGTGTATGTGTGTGTGTGTGTGTGTGTGTTTAAGGACAGGTACTTTAAGTATATAATTAATTATTCAGAAAAGATCGAAACACGAGAGCCATCACGACTTTCTCTAAGAATTCCCACACTTTAACAGGAAAGAAATACCCAAAATGTATTGGAAAATTAGTACAACCATCTAGAGAAGAAAAAAAAAAACTGTATGTTTGTGTGACATAGAATATAGTTAAATTAAATTATCATTCCAAACTCAATAACAACAAACATTCACGTCACGAATCCTAATGTTATCTTGATCTTGTCAGAAGTGTCCCACCAATCACGAGACGATTACTTAACCACTAAAATCATCCTTCCCATTCAAAACAATAACGTCACTTATTTACAACTAACAACAAAAATTCACGTCACATTTCCTTATCTTATCTTGATCTTGTCAGAAGTGTCCACCAATGACAACACGATTACTTATACACTAATATATCTCCCTTTCCATTCAAAACAATAACGTCACTTATTTACAACTAACAAATGACGTCACTTATCTACATCTCATAACAACAAACATTCACGTCACGATTCCTTATCTTATCTTGATCTTCATCTTGTCACTAGTGCACCACCAATCACAACACGAATCCTTATCTCTAATATATCTCCCTTTTCCATTCAAAACAACAACGTCACTTATTTACAAATAACAAATGACGACATTTATTTACAAATAACAAATGACATCACTTTTCTACATCTGAAAACAACACACACCCACCTCACCATTCCTTATCTTATCTTGATCTTCATCTGGTCACTAGTGCACCACCAATCACAACACGAATCCTTATCTATCATCACCCATAATCCCATACGCGAACCAAAACACAACAACAGAAGCCAGTGACACACTTGCCCACAGAAAATTCCAAACATTACACACCCATGAAGCCACGCCCACAATGACGTCATCAACCAATCACGTCACGATTCCTTATCTTATCTTGATCTTGATCTGGTCACTAGTGGCCGCCCTACTACTGACATTGCATGAATATTGTCTTGGTGTGCAGGTTTAGAGCGGTGAAGTAATGGTCTGCTACTTTGCATTTTATGACTGATGCAGTGTAACTGTTTGGTGGTGCTCGGATGTTTATATGATCTAGGCAGGAAGCAGTGATAGTATTTCCGAATATTTCTTCTCTAATACATGATGTTATTGTTGGTATTAGGTTATACATGGATAACGTGTCTAGGTATTGTACAGTGTTGTTCTTGTTTTCATTTGCAATATTTATATTTATGTCGTTGATTATCATTAGGTATTCTGTTGAGCATATTTCTTGACGTGAAAGCCAGCAATTGAGTTTGTGCAAGAATTTTACCATGTTTAAGTTTGGTGGCCTGTAAATAGTATTTAGTATTATGGGATGCTATCTGTTTGTTGTATTAGTGATTCGATGCATAGGGTTTCAGCATACTCAAACTAATAGACAGTTTCTTTTGCTATTAATTTATGTTCGATAACTCTTAATATTCCATCCCTCTTTTTGTTTGGCAGCATGATCTATATTGTTGGAACCTGGAATTTGGAAAGCAGTCGCTTCGTTATTAGTTATGGATACCTTTGTCAGGACCAATATATGAATAACACCGATGTAATTTCTCAGATAAGCCTGTAGCAATAACCAATGTTTTAGAATGCTTCTGATGTTATTATGCAAGATTGAGAGTCCTCGCTCTTGTATTTTTTGTTGTTTTCATGCATCAAGCGATTCAAAAGTACAATTGCTGATGTAGTCTGGTGTAATTACATCTATCTGATAGTTCACATTAATTTTTGTTGTGTTGAGGTTTTTTTTTTAACTAATTTGGAGTCTTTTGTTTCACTCTGACAGCCTATCTATGTCTTCCAAGCTTTTTATTTGTATAGACTTTGACGTTTGTGACTTTCTCAAGAATATCTTGCCGTCTTTGATCACAAAAATTTATAATTTTTTTCTGTTTTGTTTTTCTTGGTTGGTACAACAGACTCTGATTGAATGGTGTTAAATACTCAGATAGAAAGTTTGATGTATTGTCTTGCGATGAGTTTAAGTCCTAGACAACTGGTTTTTTTTCAGTCTACTGGCTTTTATGAGATTATCTTTTGTGGACTTGCTTGTCAGACGAACTATGACTGATGTGGGCCGTGGCAAGCCTTGTTTTTTGTTCTTCCTGGGAATCTGATTTATGGTCTCAATATCATTATGCTATAGGAGGATGTCAATTGCATGCCCTAACTTTAAAACTATGTCTCTGAGATTTCCTGTGGATGCAGTTTCTGGAAGACCGTTTATGGCAAGATCTTCTTTATATTGTTGTTGATTTAAAAGTTTATATTGTAGTTTTAAGGAATTAGGTTCTTGACGGAGTTCAGATGTGTCTTTCATCATTTTGTGTTGCCTGTCAGTTAGTACGTTAATGCTGATTTTAATGTCTTTTACCGCTTGTAAGACTTCTTTGACTTTTGAATTATTAAATTTAACAAACTCTTCATATTCGCTAATTTTTTTTGTTATTTGTTTATTCTGTTTATCAAAGAGTTCTTGGACAAGATCTACTAAGCTGGCTTTTATATTCTCTAAACCTTTTTCTAGTAATAAATTTACAGAATTCAAATTATAAGACTCACCGGTAATTTTTTTTGTCTGTTCAGTTCATCGTCTGATTCTGCCTCCGGTGTAATCAGTTGCGCTGCAGTATATGCACTTCCATTCCTCTCGTTTGCCATTGGATTTGCGTTGCCATTCCGTTTCTGAAATCTGGAACATGTAAAGTGAAGATTCCTAAGGCATTTCCAGCAGGTTTTATGACTTCTGTCGGACGGTAATTCCTTCAGGCACTTGTTGCACTTCATGACTCACCTTTCTTCCCTTGAGCAACTGTAAACATGGCGACATCTTTTATTCTATGCTCGTTAGTGACCACGGTACTCTGTTCAATTTTCAGCACACTCAAAAGTGGATTCCACTTGGCCGATTTCAATGAATATTACTGCCTTCAGGGTGATAACTAGAATTACTTTACATTTTAAATTAAAAACAGGAGTTAGAACCACTTTAAAACTGTAAAACATGGGAGCAGGGATACCGCCATTCAATGGTTAATATATGACTACACAGCTCCCCCTATTATATAATAATAATAATAATAATAATAATAATAATAATAATAATAATAATAATAATAATAATAATAATAATAATAATAATAATAATAATAATAATAATATATTGTTAGAGATCCTGTGTAGCTCAGTGGATGTGGCGTTTGCATACCACGGCACTTGGCCGCACGAGGGAAGACTTGGGTTTCGAGTGTAGTCGGCGACTAGAGGAATTTTTTCTAAGCCTTTTTTCGACCGGTTCTCGAGTTAGTCGATCTCTGGCACGGGCAAGCGGGTTTTTTCGTCCCGTAAACTCAAGAAAATCGACCGTAGAACCCACATTATTTCAGACATTAAATATATTGTGTTAGGGTTAGGGACCACGAGATGGCGGCACATTTGAGCCGTCTCTCTTCACTGTGTACCGCTTAATTAGTGATAGCCTTGGGCCATCTATCTTTGATTGGTACCAGTGGAGATTGAACTGCCCACTCAGTCTCCAAAAGTTAGATAGGGCTAAATGGCCTCGCCTACTCACCGTATACGGAATAAAAAGGCGTTAGCTGATTTTTTTATATATATATTGTTTGATATTTTCAATGGCATTTGACAGAACAAATTTGCTCCGAAAAGTTTTCATCCTACGTTCTTCCTCGTATATTTATAACTGGATTGTCGGTTTTCTCTATTTTCCATCATTGATCCTAAAGGATGATGCATTATTGCCCTATGAATTAATTTCTAATATTGAAGTATTCTTTTTCACTTACTATCTCCCTTCTGCGTATCATTTGATTTTTCTTACTGGCCAGAATTCATAATAATTTCATATCTATAATAAAGACAGTGTCCAGCACTCCTAATTACCCAAACTATGGAAGTAAGAAACCAGTTTAATGAGAACACGAAAAATCAGAGTAATATTCCTTCATCTACGTAAATCTTGTAAATCTCATTTTATACATATTTTTGCATTTCTTGTCAATTTATACCATTCTGGTCCTTATTTAAGAGGAGACTTCGTATTTGAATAACAACACTGAAAATTTCTTATAGTAGAGACTGATAAAATTTTACAAGTCAGGACAAACTTGAAATACCTATGAGATCATGACTCCTTTAAATATTACAATCTTGCAATAAAAATAATCAAACTCTGACACTGTGAACGCCAACATATACAAACTATTCCAAAAAGATTCTTGACATTTTTCTCTTTGTTAAATCCATTAACTTCATCTTCCCGTCCAAGATACTCCTTTTGGTATCCAAGTAGATCGTCAACTGTATTCCCCAAGGAAACATCAGATGAAATTGTATTCTGCCTTAAAGTCCTGCAGTAGCGACTAAAAAATCTCCTGTTAAACAAAATACGTTGGCTTGAATCCTTCTCCGGATTTTTCTTCGTTAAGGAATAATTTTAATTCTTAATTAAAATTACGTTTGAGTGAAATCCTGAGCAAATGAATAATTTAAACTTCTTGGAGGTCTGATTTTTATATTCAGGCGGTTGATTTCAGTATACTATACTGCATAGATAATATGATAGGTCCGTTTTATGACTCCTATAATGTGCACATTCTTTTTATATCCTATTGCTCCAACTGCATTTATCGTACAGTTTGAAAATTCCCAAATATCATATGATACTGAAGGATAGAAAGATAATGATCTCCTTAAGAATGCTGAAAAAATGCTTCTCATTGCTGTATTTTAGATAGCGCAACTAATGATTATTAATCTACACTTTCTAGAGCAGCGAAAATTACTGTCAAAATGGGTATATGGATAATCACGATGTGTTGGGCATCCTGTAATGGTACTGAAGTTGGTTGTTGATGGGGGTTTCTCCATTATTCTGATAATTAAATAACCTTTCTGTTGATTGAAATTTACTAAACATTATGGACAGATATAGAGATATCACAAATAAAAGTTGTTGTAAATATCATAAGCATCAATGTGAAATTGCAAGTCATTCTATCAATTAGTTTGTTTTATACAGATGTCTGAAGCAAACGTGTTGCCTGTATCCCTTGAAATGGATAAAATTGAGTATATTGAGTATCATGCGGTTATAAAATTCTTTGTAAAAGAAGGTTTACCGCCAACAGAAATTCATTCGAAGTTCATAAACGTTTGTCAGCACTCTTCTCCTTCGTTGTTGACAATTACGAAATGGGCTGACAGTTTAAACGTGGCCGTACCAGCCTCGAAGATGAGCCACGTGAAGGACGTCCAAAAAAAGTGTATCAACACCAGAAATTATTGATCACGTGCACGATATGTTATTGGATGACCGGCGAGTCAAAGTGCGTGAAATTGCTGAGACTATAGGCATTTCAAAATAACGTATAGGATATATTTTGTTTGAAGAATTGCAAATAAAAGAGCCTTGCGCAAGATGGGTGCCGCGCTTGCTCATAGCAAATCAAAAACGCACTCGCATGAAAATCTCTGAACAATGCTTGGAGCATTTTAACAAGAATAAAACTGATTTTGTGCATCGATTTATTACTATGAATGAGACTTGGATTCACCATTACACACCAGAATCCAAACAACCGTCAAAATAGTGGACAGACCGGTTGTTCAGTGCCAAAGATGACAAAGTCGGTTCCATTAGGAAAGGTCATGACATCGGTGTTTTCGGATGCTAAAGGCATTTTGTTTATTAATTATCTTGTAAGGTTTAAAACAATAACCGAGGAATATTATTCTTCCGATCTTTTAACCAGACAAGACGAAACAATTCATGAGAAAACACCTGGTTTGCAGAGGAAAAAAATGATTTTTCATCAAAACAAAACTAAAACTCTTGCTTGCTGGTCAGCGTTTTAGATCGAATCAAGAGGTGATTGCAGCTGCAGAGGGGTATTTTGCAGATCTTACTGAGAACCTCTAGAGCAGGTTCCCAAACTTTTTCGGGCCACCACCCACTTTGCAAGACATAAATTTTGTAACGCCCCCTATTATATGCACATATATACATGCTCTATTTTCTCATTGACATTGAAAATTGACATCTATTTCTAGCTGACATGGTAAATTTTCAAATGATTAAATAATTGAAATAGAAAATTGATAAAAAGATTGATCGTGTAAGACAGGCATAAGATGAATTAAAATGCAATATTTAAATTTTAAATGATTATCTAATCGCAAAATCACGAAAATAATTAATTTTCAATGTCACCGACATTGAAAATTGACATCTATTTCTAGCTGACATGGTAAATTTTCAAATGATTAAATAATTGAAATAGAAAATTGATAAAAAGATTGATCGTGTAAGACAGGCATAAGATGAATTAAAATGCAATATTTAAATTTTAAATGATTATCTAATCGCAAAATCACGAAAATAATTAATTTTTAAATATATATTATTAATTTCTTCTATAAAGAGCCACTGACCCCTAGACCGCCTGAACGCCCCCGAATGCTTCTGATCCCACTATAGTCCACCTAGAAGGCTTCAGCGCCCGAAGTGGGCGGTACCGTCCACTTTGGGAACCTATGCACTAGAGGGACGGGATGATGGCGCTGAAGAATCGATGGAATGAATTTATTAGTCTTAATGGAGATTATGTTGAAAAATAAAAATAAATTTGAAATTATAAATTAGTTTTTTCATCGTTTGGCCGAGACATTTTCAGAACACCCTCGTAGTAAAACTGACCTGATAGCATTAGAAGTGTAGCGATGTAGATAACTGTCATTATCACAAATTGAAAGGATAATTAATAATGATAAATACCTAACTTTGGAATATAACATGTATTCTCACTATAACAATTAATACTTACAATAAAACTTACCTCTTTGCTTTATACAAAGAGCTAACTTTTATTCCGAATTCCAAAACAATTCCAGTTCAGTACTCCCTAACGAAATTCAGTAACAGCCGTAACAAATTTGCATAATGAAAACATTTATATTATGAAAATAAGGAGGATCATAGGAATTTTCAGGTGAATTCTCAATGGAGAAACTATAGAACATGTGAAATATTTCAGTTGTTTAAGCACCGTTCATAGAGAAGGTGTAAATTAAATTTGGAAATTGAAAACAGAATAATCGAAGCTGATGGACAGCCAGTTGAATAAATTTATATGGAATAAGAGAGAAATTTGCCAAAACACCAAACTAGTATACGAGATAGTGTTCGAACCAGTTTTAAGTTATGCATCTGAGAGTTGGATTAGGAATAATCATTTGATCGAAGACTAGAGATTAAAGGTATGAGAGTTTTGATAAAGAATTAGGTAAGTTCAAATAACTCAATGGCATAATCATATTAAAAATTAAGATATTAGAAACGAAC
The DNA here is from genome assembly GCF_054136105.1 of Typopeltis vanoorti. NCBI lineage: Eukaryota > Metazoa > Arthropoda > Arachnida > Uropygi > Thelyphonidae > Typopeltis > Typopeltis vanoorti. The sequence continues at coordinate 86,364,440 of NC_143550.1, forward strand.
TTGACATTTTTCGCATTCCAGAATGTGTAATCAGAGCTAATGTAAGGTGATGTAACCACTCAAACAGAATGAGTGGTTACATCAAAAAACAACCAATAGCAATAAAGGTGCTTAATGCCACAATGACAGGAAAGACACCCAGAGGAAGACTGGGCGGATTGATTTAGTCAGATGTACTTTAGAAGAAAAAATATTACATATGACAATATGTAATATTTCATATGTAATATCTGACAAGTGAAGGAAACATTGTTGGAGGATAATATTTGATAGAAGATTAATAGATTAATAATAATGTAAACTTTGTCATGCTGTGTTGTGCTGTCATTATAGTCTGTATAGCCCTTGAAGGTGCATATCAGGAAATTGATGATAACGATGACACTGAGATAAAATTAATTCCAAAGTAACTAATATTCAAACACAAATAACTTAATTAAACAAATACTATTTTTCGGTTTAAATTCTTTTGTTAATCCCATCTACAGAAGGTACGTAATGTATAGCATGTTTTAGTATTGTAGCTAAAACATTAGATGAGTTTGGATTTTTGGTCAAGAAATCAAACATCGTATATTTATTCAAGAAGCTTTCATGCTACAGTAATATTCGAACTCTCGTGGCCTAAGGATTCAATAATGGAAAGGCTATACACTTAGCCAACCATACCAACTGAATGCAAGAAGAAGAAGATATAAACGTTTGCTAAGTACACCAACCCCACCTTGACTGAAGTCTACTGAAATACACACACACACACACACACACACACACACACACACACACACACACACACACACACACACACACACACACACACACACACACACACACACACACACACACACACACACACACACAGAGAGAGAGAGAGAGAGAGAGAGAGAGAGAGAGAGAGAGAGAGAGAGAGAGAGAGATGGGGGAGCAACAAAAGGTATAGTTTGGAAAGCGTAATTAGTTATTTCCGTCTCTTTTCTTGTCGGACTTTTTTTGTTTGTTTGTTTGTTTGTTTGTTTGTTTTTGTTCTCTTTTGCGGGATTGAAAATCTGCGTTTCTGGCACGAAAACCTACTAGATGACACCATTTTATCTCCTTTACAACTGATAAGTCCTTATAAAGGTATTTTCTATTCCAGATTTCGAACTTGATTTGCAAAAAAATGCTTTTCAAGGATGTGTATTAAAAAGTACACGGTTTTTGCTTCGATATCATGTCAATTAATCAGGATGGAAATCATAACATTTAAACGTCTAAAAATTTTATATTAAACTAATTACAAAATATGTATTAACACAGATCATTCAGCAATATCTAAGTAAATGTCCACAGATCTGATTGGTTGTTTTGGATTTATGGCCGAAGAGACTGGGAGCCTTTGTAACTCGATCAATATATACTTGGGTTCGATCTAAGACGAGAAGAAACTTTATTAAGATTTTTTAACGAAAGGAGAATTAGGTGATCTCATACGGAAGTGTTATGGGATTTTCTCTCGGAAAATAAGGAGAAAACCCTAACACTGTCTATTCTAGGCAATCGCATTTTTGATTCTGTTGTCAAACAAACCGACCAGTGCAAAACAGCAGTTTACATAACTTTTAACCATCTTATCTTAGAAGTAGAGTTACGAATCAAGGTTAATTGAGAAGGTCGTGGACTGTTAAGGACCTATTGGAGCTGATGATGACGACCAGACCAACTATATGGGGCCAGTGTATTACGTCTGTAAATTGTGTATTCATATGGCGGTGTGCCCACTTTTGATAAAAAAAAATTTCAGTTTCTGGAAACGGAAACTCTTCCAGCTACATATGAAAAATTCGAATGTCCACTATAATTAGTTCCAATATTATATCAAATTACAAATGACTAACAAAAGAAAAATTAAGAAAAATTGAAACGTCATGATTCCTCTATAAAAATTAAATAAAATTTACCAGAGACTATTATCAAAGAATCTATCTCTATAAACAAATTGATATTGTATAAATTTTCCTTGTAAAATATAAGGCAAATTTATATTATGAAGAATTATGCCTAAACAATATGCGGATCTAAACGTATATAGGTTATACACGAAATGTCGATAAAGAGGTAAGAAAAATCAGTTACATTGACAGAAACAGAAAACTAGGTCTCAATAACATGCGGGTTTTAAGTAAAGTATGTGAAAATTAATATAGATTTCACATTTAGCTTATATTGGAATTTTCGTTACAAGAGTCTTTGAAAAGTAGTACCTGATGAAGTAATCATCACTCTTCAACCAACAGCTGATTTATGCAAACATTTTCCGCCATCAGCAATTCTCTAAATTCAAAGGTAGCCAAGGTTCCAAATTATCTTGATCCACGCCGTATTTACAGAATTTACCTCAATCTTTATTAATTAAATGCAAAATTTCACGAAAATAAAAAAGTGAAAAATTAAGAATCCTAAAAATCCTAAAAATCCTAAAAAAAAAAAACCATGGTTTCTTTTAGTGGATTTCTTACCTTTGTTTTGTGAAGAAGTGCTATTGCGAAGTTTAGGTTTGTCATTTTTTGCTTTTTGACAGTGCCATACGCAGTCCTAAAAAAATAAAATAAAAATAATATATGTGTACTAAATTATTTACGAAATTCCATTTAAATCTTAATCCAGAAATAACTTATCATAATGTTGTTTGTTTACATGCCTTATGACTATGATAAACATTTGTTCAATAATTTCTTTTAAAAATAATTTCAAGTAAATTGTGTTTAAGGGAAGTTTGGAGAAAACTCTGTTCGGTATCGTTGGTCATATTGAATGTTAATAACATAAAATTTACTAATCAAAATTCTCCTACAAGTAGATGATGTAATCACAATAGTTAAGATAGTGGGTAGGTCAAACATAATCTAAAAAGAAGAATGAATTTGGCTTTATTTTCCGATTCTGTTTACTAAGAATTAATGCGAAATTGTTATTATAATAAATAATACTAAAATGCAGGTGCACCATTACAGTCGAGCAATATTACAATATTCTGAACTATAAGGGATTCATTTTGTCTTAATTGTTGTTTCATTAAGGTATTCCAAAATTATCACAAAATATACGATTATTGCGGCTAAGTTTATGCTTTGAAATGTTTGTTTAGAAACATTCAAAAACATACATAACAAAACTACCCGATAAAGAACAACTCTTGTAAGTTTTATTTTGTAGGCCTTCAGTGTGAGCACTTTGGTCACTTATTCATTTGATCACTCATTCATTTCGTCTTCTTTTCAAGAATTAGAAATTTGCTTATTCCGGCTTTACTGATCTTTCGATATTCTTGTAGCTGGTCTTCGTCTCTCTCTCTCTCTCTCTCTCTTTCCCTTTGGCTTATATTGATCGACTTCTTTTGGTAGTCGATATCTTTTCATCCTAAACAGATGCTCATTTTATTTCTCGTTGTATTCCTTTATCTTTCCATTTACGTTGTAAACATCTAGCTCTTTCTGATGTCTTCATTTTTTGTATGGTCGAATTTTGTGCATCCTTTAATTGCTCTTAAAAAGCTCGTTTCTGCAACTTGTATGTTACTTTCATATTTCTTTTTAACAGTACATATTTGTGAACCATATAACAGAGTGGAAGTGGCCATTTCTTTAAAAATTCTAGTTGAGTTTCTCATCAAGTTTTTCTATTCGGTGTTCTTTTAATTCTATCACGGATATTCTAAAATATCTTTATTTTTTATCCATATTTTTATCTTATAGATATGTTATTATTCAGCCTAAATAATAATGAAACTGTGTCATCTGTTCCGTTAAATTATTTTCTATGACTGTTTCTGATCTAACATTATCTCTACCTTCAAATGCCATGACGTTTGTTTTCTTTTGGTGAAATTTTTAAATTGCATTGTTGGCTTATTTTATTTAATTTATAAACTGAATTTTGAAGGCATCGTCATTGTCTTATAATATAATCTGATCATCTGCATATAGCATTTCATTGATAACAGTACTTCTGGTTAACCGGATACCTTGTTTTATTGCTGTTTTCCAGATAATTTGATCCATATATTATAAACTTGGTATAGCTGTACCAAAAGTAACGGATATTGTTGTTTTTCATTATATTCCATAATTTTTCTTTATTTTGTCTAAAGATTTCTCATAATCTATAAAGCCAGATGAATCTCTAAATTAAATTCTCGTCTCTTTTTTTTCAATAAATTGTTTTGTCTCATAAATATTGTCTATACATGATCTTAAATGTCCGAAACCATTTTGGTTTCTGAGAGTAAATTGCTTCCCATATTTCTAAGTCTTTTATTCAAGATTTTTCTATAAATTTTGCAACCTCTATTTAATACATTTATTCCTCCTAATTCCCACAATCATCTCTGTCTTCTTTATTTTTTTTTATTTTTTAATCTTAAGAATCTGTGATGTAAATGTTTCCACAATATTTACATCCAAAGCTCTGTATTTATGCTATCTAATCCGGTTCATTTTCTATTTCGTGATACATTTATTGCTTCTTTTAGTTATTCTAATCTAATTGATTCTGTAATATTACTAATTTCTTCATTATAATTTTCGGTTATTAAATTTGAGTCATACCACAATTTCTTATAATGTTGTATGCATTGTATCGCTTGTTTTATATTATTCGTGCTATATCTCTTTCTGCATTGTTTAGTTTCCTGAACATTTTGTAGGCTATGTGTTGTCTTCCATGTATATCTACTTCTATTTTATTAATAAATGTGTTAATAAAACTTTATTAACGTTTTCCATTCTTCTTCTTCAAAAGTTCATTGCTTTTTTCTTATTTGAGGCAATCTGTTAATCATGTTTGATATGGCATTCTAATGCTTTCTTCTTATACTTGTTCTATTTCTTATTTTTTTCTTATTTACATATTTTCTTCATTTTGTTAGTATTTCTATTTTAGAAACTACTAAGTAATGATCTGAAATATTTTCATTTCCTTTGTAAACATGTACATCTCTCACCCGCGGAACTAGTTCTGATTAGTAATGATATAATCAATTACAGCTCATGTTCCTCTGCCATTCCAAGTATATTTATTTATATTCTTTTTTGAAGAAAAAAAGATTAGTTATTTTAAAATGAATGAAAATACAGAAATCTGATAGTTCTTAACCATTGTTATTCATAAAGTTCTCATTTTCCTAAGATATTTGGAAATGGATTACTACCAACTCTAGCATTAAGATCTGTTGTTAATAAATAGTGATTATTTTTAGTTTTGTACATCCTCATAAAATTGTTCAGAATCTTTTTTTCTACCTTCATCAGGGGCATATACTCTTATAATATTTACGTAGCTTCTATTTCTTTTTAATTTAACCGCTATAATTCGATCATTTACAAAATTATACTATTTTTCCATACATTATCGATAAAAATGGCCACTCCACTAGAAGCTCTAATATGTTGGTTCGTTCCACTGTATAACATAGAAAAACCATCTTATTTTGTTCCCTTTAATTTATTTTAATACATTAAAAGAAAAGCTGAGAAAATTATCTCGCGTTTCATTTTTCTGCGAATATTACTAAATTACAATTCAACGTTTGATGGTCCATCCGTAGACGCCAACTGTATATGAATTTTGCTGTTTTCCATAAAAATGTGTATGTACTAAAGGAAATTCACCTATCCCTTTATTTAAATCAAGGTATTTAATTTTCTTTCACGGACTTCCAAAATAAGGGGGGGGGGGTTGTGTATACAAAAATTCCACATAGAGCACCAGCTGTATTTAGAGATAATTCCTTCTCTCTCAAGATAGTTTTCTCCTTCTGGTTTATGCCAGTGAGAGTTAAGGGCATTTTAATGCAGACGTTTTTGGACTAGTGGTTGAAATTAGATACCATAGACAGTTGTTTCTGCATCTAGGGAAATAATCCATGAGGTTAATATGTATGCGTTTTTCTATGGGTTACTTTCATTTGTGGAATACACAAACCCATTTCCAATCGAAAAACCATGTTATCCCTATATTGAGACCTAACAACCTTTAGTTGAAGTCCCTTATAGCTGTATAACTGTTTCCTGATCCACACAGAATTTGAACTGAGAATATTTTCAGCTTATGCTAATAATTAGGAGTCGCTGCTATTAATAGCCATCGGAGGCTGTACAAATTCAGACCAGAGTCACAGATTATAATCATTCATTTTTCGCCTTATTCTTTTTACAGTTTCTCTAGTACATTACAGATTCACTAACGGCATGAAGCGTAAAGATAATGTAAATTTAATTTAAACACCTCTCTGTACTGTTCTTCAAATATAACAAATCATTCAAAGATTACAATTGCAAGCAATAATTCAAATCCTTCTGGAAGAAAGAGTCTAGACTGCAATCTTATTCAAAGATGGTACGACAACAACTGTAAATTAGTTTCCGTAGAAGATGTGTGGAAAATTTTTACGTCATATTGTACTCATGACATTACGGATACTACCATTTACTCAGTTCAGCTCAAAAATTAGCTAGTATTCTGAACAGCATCGTTCTTTGTACAGTAATTGCTATAAATCTGAACAGAAGCATTCACAGCTACACAACTTGCCCTTATTCTTAAGAATAGTAGGTTCATTGTTATAGCACTTGCTGTTAGTCTAAACGCAGTCCAATAGGTCACTAATATAGCCAAATACCAAGTGAAAATAGTTTTTAATGTAAGGTGGGTTCCATAAATTAAGAAACAAAGAGAAAAATCACGATTGATGTGGGAATGAAAAAACATCTGAAAGTCAGGTCCATTATATAAAAAGTGACATCGAATCCGGTTATCGTATACAAATGAGTGGGTGCAGACGGTAGCTTGTGCAAATGAGCTACTACCTAAGAGCGAGCGCTTTAGATTGGTTTCCATTGCTTGTCTGGAGTGAGAACAAGAGTCATTTCGTGATACCAAATTTCTTGGGCATGGCTGCAAGATATCATTAAATAGATGAATTAAAGTGACGAGCCATCGTAAGAATACAAGCTGGCCAAAGTCAGGCGGAGGTAGCCAGATGGTTGCATGTAATTCGTTCCGTTGTTTACAAATTGCGGAACCAATACCAACAATCTAAAAACAGCGTCCTGGAGAAATAGAGTGAAGAAAGTCCACGGGATACAACCGGAGTAGATGACCGATATTTCTGATTATCTTCTAGCTGAAACAGGAGTGCTACTCCGAATTAGCTGTGATCTGACCTCTTGTGGACTATAACAACATTGGTATCTGCTTCTACTCTGCCCAGAATGATTCAAGAAGACGGTTTGTATTCTAAGCAACCAGTATTCTACATGCTCTATTCCCACGTCATAGGTGAGACACGTTTCAATGGGCCTAGCCTGGCTAAACATCAGCTGTACCCAACACCAATGAGGGAGCGGTATTGTTTACAGATGACTTCGATTTGATCTACAAAGCGATATCATGAGTACTCAGATCTGAAGAGAACCAGGAACACGTTTTCATTCCATTAATATCCGTGAAACGGATATATCTGATGAAGATAGTGTGACGGTTTGGGGGAAGCATCTCATTGAGTGGAATCACCGACCTGTATGTGCTTTCATTAGGAACCATGAATGATGCAACTTATAAACATCAGATCCTGCGCGTCATCCATAATGTGGGTGACATAAAGGAGACAATTATCCTACAAGATGATAATATCATCCTCACTGAGAGAAGCTTGTGGAACAATATCCTTTCGGACCCCCCCCCCCACCCAAAACCTTGGGGGAATTAGGTAAGGGCGCAAAACGATGAAACTTCATTGTGAGCGCTGCATTACTTTGAGAGATGATCATATTCCTTATTGAAGCACTTCGACAATCTTATTTTTACCTTTTGTTTTTGACCATTGTCTTTATGTACCCATTTGTAAAATTGTTCACCTACAAATTTTCGCAGACTTCACATTTCACATCTCATATTATACTGCTTTTTATCGAATTGAGAAAAAATTATCATACTGTTTTTGGGTAACCATGAGTTTTCTCGTTTTCCATAATTTATGGAAGACAGTGTAGTTCAATCTTGAAGAACGTGTTTATGCACCAGCTTACTTCTCTATTCTTTCATTTCAGACTACAGATGTCCAGATATTATGAATAGGAATACATAAATGCATATTTATTCTAAATATAAGACAAATTCAAATTAAGTAACATTTATAGAATAATAAATATTACTCACCTCATAAGATTTAAACTTTTCGTTAGGCTCATTTTTATAATCAGAACATCTTGTAGGATATGGTTCAGGCAATAGATGCTTCACAGTCTTTATCAAGAAAATTATAAAAAGAAATAAATAAACGGGAATGAAAACTAATTATTGGCAAAACTCTAACTGGTGTTAATTGAATTATGTTTGGCAAAGGATACGCTTATGGTTTCTACATTATGACATTGAGATATAAAAGCATGTTATTATTAGTAGTAGGAGGAGGGGGAATGGAATGGAGTATATTAAACTTTAGACTGTCCAAGGACTCACCGATACGCTGTTGAAAGCCAGTATGGTTACCAAACTACCAAACTCTACACAATCTAGCATCTAAATGATAACATGTGTTGCACATGTTATCATTTAGTATATTTGTTAACTGCTTGTGTTCATTTCTGATTTATGGTTTAGTTTGCTAGTTTTGTGGAATAAGAAATCTGAATTTCTGGTAAAGAATCCTTAACTCTGTGAGACTAATTTACATTCTTGCATATATAAAAAAGCCAATATTCATATAAATATTCTCCCGTTATGATGCGAATTGAACATAGATTATTTGTTCCTAAAGGGCACATGGTTTGTTATTTTTCTAACTGCAGCACGTAATTCTACCCTTTAATTCATTTCCTTATTACAATGAATTACGGCTTAGAGTTACGTGAAATGAAGTATGAAGTATACAAGTTAATTTCAAGTAGACTCAAGAAGAAAAAAAAATACAATAACATGCCAAAAGTTATACATAAGATCATACTTAGAAAGCAAAAACTATTGTTTTATGTGTATATTCCTCGTGGAGTTTTTAATTTTCTTCTACTTTGTGAGACATGCTTAAGAAAGCATTTGTTATTTAGATGTTCTTAAATCCAAGCTGAAGTAACTGAAGTAACGCCCAAACTAAACCTATATTTAGGTTTTAAGCATTTCAATGAAAATATGCAACACAAAACATAAATATACCTTCAAAAACTTATTATTAAATTACAAATATGAAAAGTAATTAGAGATAAATTAAATACATTTATTTATATAATATTTTAATTAAAATTAAAGAAACTTTGATACGATAATGATCTGCCACTCATCCATATCCGTTCACACAGCTGCACTCATAACTGCCTATACATCGAAATTAGAAAACAAATTCTGTTTGTGCAAATAAGTATATGCATTTAATTGCAACGTCATCAACGAAACGTGCATCTCATTTGCTTATAAAGGCATACGTCGCAAAAAAAAGTTTTTTTTTCAAGAAACACCAATGATAAAGATATTCAAATATCATGTTTGGTTCTACGATGTTCAAATATGTACCGTATAAGAAATGAATCATAAATGTCTATATATCATCACTACACAAGTTTCAATTCGTTGCTAGTGTGATATCAATTACACTGGCCAACAAAAAAAAACAAATTTTCTGCTGATTATGATCTGACACTTGTTTTTTACTAATTTGGGTGCGCTGATTTCAAATATCAAACCCATTTTACTCTATCACGTCAGGTTTTTCCTCTATGGCATTTTCGTTTTGCTAATTTGTAAGTTTTTGATGGCTTTTTGGAGACAGTACTATTTAGAAGATCAAAAAAATCGATTTTTTAATATTATTTTCTAAAAGTATGTACTTTCAAAAATCTGTTCCTAACTTTTTATCAAGACATTCGAAAAATTCCCGAAGATATAGCCTATTATTCAAAGCGGTGCGCAGATCAGAATCGGAGCGCTCACCGCTCTCGCTTGTTAGTAAACGAATAAATGCGTAAGAACCTGCAACGGCACGTACTGGCACTTTGAATGCGAGAGAGGTCGATAACCGACCTAATACATTTAGGTGATAAAAAGTAGGCGATGACAACTGCCTAAAACAAATGAATGCTATATACGTCATAGCGGACAAAGAACGATGGAAATCAGTCAATCGTTAATCGATCGTGAAAGTATGAGCGCTTATAACGTTTCAATAAAATCTATGGTTTTTTTGTCTTGTTAATTGCATGTTAGTCGGCAGTGAAGAATACATCATGTCTACTACTCGAAATTGTTTCAATAGTGTAGTTTCCTTCTGCTACATTTGTGGCAGCTTTACTGTTCCCAGTCAAAGGACAAATATCACTGATTTCGTTAAGAAAGTGTACTTTGCATACTTTGACGTAAACATTGCAGATCAGGACAAGTTATGGGCTCCAAATAAAGTGTGTAAGTCAGGTGTAGAAAATTTACGACAGTGGAGCAAGGGAAAACGCCCAAAATTAGCTTTTAGCATTCCAATGATTTGGAGTGAACCGAAAAATCACGTAGGCGATTGCTATTTTTGTTTAGTTCAGACTTCTGGTTATAATAAGAAGAATAAGAAAAAAACTGTGTATCCAAATCTCGACTCAGCAATTCGGCTAGTTGCTCATTCCAATGAAATAGCCGTGCCAATTTATAAAGGACTTCCTTTACTTCATAACGAGCATGATCGGGATATGCCAGATGTTCTTGAGGAGCAAGACCCGGATGTTGATTTAGACAATGAAAATTTAATTTCTAGTTCTGGACTGCAACGTTTTACTCAAGCGGAATTGAATGACTTAGTAAGAGATTTAGGCCTATCAAAGGAATCATCGGAATTGTTAGCTTCAAGATTAAATGAAAAAAACTTACTGGAGCAAGATACGAAGATAACTTTTTATCGTAGCAGGGAAAGTAATCTTGTACAATATTTTAAACGCGAGTGTGGGTTTGTTTACTGTAACAATGTGTCAGGTTTACTAACTGAAATGAGTGTTGTACAATATCATCCAAATGAGTGGCGTTTATTTATCGACAGTTCAAGCAGAAGTCTCAAGTGTGTCTTACTACACAATGGGAATGTATATGGCTCAATTCCTATTGGCTATTCAGTCCACTTAAAGGAAACATATGAGAACATTAAAAAGTTTCTGAAGTTTTTAAAATATACAGACCATAACTGGATCATCTATGTGGATCTTAAAATGGTGAACTTTTTACTTGGCTTTCAAAGAGGATATACAAAGTTTCCGTGTTTTCTATGCTTCTGGGATAGCCGAGCTAGAAACCAACACTGGAGTCAGAAACATTGGCCTCTTAGAATATCCTTAAATGTTGGAGAACAGAATGTTATAAATCAACCTTTAATCGACAGAGAAAAAATAATTTTTCCACCTCTACACATCAAACTAGGTCTTATGAAGCAGTACGTTAAAGCTTTAGATTTACAAGGTGACTGTTTCCAATACATATGTGAAAATTTTCCAAGACTTAGTTAAGGAAAAATTAAAGCCGGTGTATTAGAACTTTAATGAGAGACCCAAATTTCATCAACTCTATGAACGAAATTGAGAAAGAGGCCTGGACTTTATTTACGGTGGTTGCGAATAATATTCTTGGAAACATAAAAGCGTGCAATTACAAAGATCTAATGGAAACAATGCTTGAAAATTTCCAGCGCCTAGGTTGGAACATGAGCATAAAGCTTCATTTCCTATAAAGTCATCTTGATAGATTTCCCGAGAATTTAGGTACTGTAAGCGATGAACAAGGCAAAAAAAGATTTCATCAAGACTTAAAAACTATGGAAGATCGGTACCAAGGAAGATGGGATTCTCACATGATGGCCGACTACTGTTGGAGTATTCAAAGGGATTGCCAAAACAGAACACACAGCAGAAATTGCTACAAACAAAAATTTATTCCCTGAAACTCATGCGTAAGTAAAATTGTTATTTTTTTATAAATATTCTTGAAATTTTTAATGAATATTGTTAAGTAGTTATGTATCTAATCATCGGCCTCTCTCGCATTCAAAGCGCCAGTATATGCCGTTGCAGGTTCTTACGCATTTATTCGTTTACTAACAAGCGAGAGCGGTGAGCGCTCCGATTCTGATCTGCGCACCGCTTTGAATAATAGGCTATATCTTTGGGAATTTTTCGAATTTCTTGATAAAAAGTTAGGAACAGATTTTTAAAAGTACATACTTTCAGAAAATAATATTATAAAATCGATTTTTTTTTGATCTTCTAAATAGTACTGCCTCCTTAAAACTATCAAAAACTTACAAATTAGCAAAAAGAAAATGCCATAGTGAAAAACCTGACGTGATAGAGAAAAATGGGTTTGATATTTGAAATCAGTGCACTCAAATTAGTAAAAAACAAGTCTCATATAAAAGTCATCAAAAATTGTGTTGGACTGTGTTATTATAAATAATATTTTTATTCAATATAACAGTACAATGAGTTTATAAAACAAAATTATAATTAGATGGAATTATAATGATATATACAAGCATTTCGTAATAGTTTCATAAAATACCTGTTTCTATCAGTGTGGATCCATGTGTCCACATTTTAGTTTTAGAAAGTTGACAGAGATTGTTGGTCATAAAGGAATTTTAGATTCAGCGGTGATAGGGAACTGAATATCTTTTAGGTTATATACACCTACTCTTTGAAGGAGCTATGAGGAAATTTGCTTTACCATTCAAAAGTCATCAAATATAAATATCTAAACATATTTCTCTACGCCACAGAAACAATTGTGGAATTTAACTATCAGTTTTGAAAGATAAAGTTTTTTTTTCATGACCAAAATATATTTGGTCATGAAAATGTCAGTTTGCTTCAAAATGAAATTCTGAGAAATGAACAAAAACAATAAATGATATTAGAAATTTTCAATTTTTCTTAGAGTTTTTTATTATTATTATTTAGTTGATTGGTGCGAGTATTTGATTGAAGCACACTTAATGAAGACATTTTATGTAATTTCCAGTATATATTATTAGAAAAAAAAATAGTATGCACTGTTTGAAGATTATCTCAAATTATCTTAATTATTTCAAAAAGTTACCAGTTTGAAAGTAGTAATTCATTAAATTTTACAATAAATTAGAATTTACTGAGCAGGTAAATTTCATGACACTTACCTCCTTCACGTGTATTGTATAACTGTGGAAAGGCTGTAGAATTAATCCGTCTTTAAAAGGATTTGCTGCTCTCTCATATGGATCATGAATGTGGAGCAATGCAAAGGCATTCTCGGGAAACGAAAGTAAATCATGAAGGTACATATTTACTTTTAAATAAATATCTGAAAAAGAATATATTATTGTAAAATATAAAAAGCTTAAATTAAACTAAATTAACAAAATGAAATTTAAAAATCTGTAGGTAGTTATTTGGAGTACTGCATCACTTTGTGAAAGTCTTTCTGAAATGTACCAAATTGTAATCAAAAGAAATCAAATAACACTCCTTCACTCAGGCTGCATTTAAAATCCTCACTAGCATTGAAAGGATCTGGATTTGTATCTTATCTATGACCCGAAGACGTTTTGTGATTTTTAACTAAAGTTGAATTAATTGGTGTTATATCAAAATAGAAGGGTCTTCATCTGGGAAAAGAAAACGCAAACGTCATAAGGCAATTAAACAAATATAACAATAACCTGGCATTGTAGAAAGTTGTTCTGGCTGTAATTCAAACCAACCCAACACAGCATCCATGTAAATAGTGGTTTATTATATACCTTTTCACTACACGAGAAATATCTACATTCTTTTCCCAAAACACATGCTTTACAAACTGCGAAAAGACTTTTATTCTAAAAACCTTACAAATCTTAATATAAAATTAGAAGTTTTAGGTCAATGCATTCCAGTGTGCATTTCCAATCAACGCAACGAATTCTCCAATTGCAATTCTCCAAAAACAGACTCCCACTGCATGAAACGAAATGTAATACCAAAATAGCAATGATTCATCCCTGGCCCTCGAATACTCTTAGAGCATTGGGGAAGGAATAAAAAGAAAAGAAAGAAAGAAGGGTAACGACCAGTGTAGAAATAATATAGCAGATGTATATTGCATGAAGCAAGACATGGTCCAGTATCAAGTCCCTCGGGTACTTGATACTCCCTAACTCACTAAAGTGAGCCCTTGAGGAAGCCTTTTCACTTGTGCTCTGAGGCAGATGAGTCACTCAGCACTGATGCAACTATTACTACTACTACTGCTATGTCTATCACTAACAAACATACTTGAGAAAATTCAAAACGATCTCGCCCAAATATAAGTTAAATTCAATCATGATGATCAGTGATGAGTCGACTTCATCATTTACAAAATAATAAGCCAAAACATATAATTCTGAAACTTAAGTTTGAAGTGAGAAGAAGCAAATGGCTTAAGGAAGAGGTTTTGTGTAACAAAAGACGCCAGAAAATGAAAAGAATTGAAATACACAACTGTCTTATGATGAAAATTCACAAAACTGATACTTCTGAAGTTACTTTCGATAATGGTACAACTTCTAACAATCTGAGGGCACTAAGAAGTTATATGGACTGGCAATAATAAGCCTACCAGAGCCTTATGAAGGACCTGAGCAATAATAATAATAATAATAATAATAATAATAATAATAATAATAATAATAATAATAATAATAATAATAATAATAATAATAATAATAATAATAATAATAATAATAATAATAAATACAGAATATTTATTAATATACAATTGAACTATTACTATGACATTTTCTGCTCACTAGAAATATTCAATACAGAATGCTAAATAACTGTTATAGAAATGTGCATAAATATTATTAATAATAATAATGCATTATATATTTTTTCGCATGCATATTATAATTATTCAGAGGGTGCTGCATATGAGTGCACGCATGCTGATATCATTGCTCCCGTTTTTACAGTTTTAAGGTGGTTTTAATTCAGGTTTTCAGTTCAAATTTTGTATGCTGAAAGGCTTACTCAAAGAGGACTATGGTCACTAACCAGCAAAGAACAAAGGACGTTTCCATTTTAACACACACGCTACAGTTGCTCGGGGAAAGAAAGTCCAAAGGTCACTAATCAAAATGTCCTGTAACAAGTGTATAAAATTGTTAAGCGATGAAGGGGATGTGTTGCATTGTTCTGACTGAGATCAAAGACTACACTACTAGTGCTCCGGGATCTCGGAAACCACATGGAAAGCAAAGCGGGGTCTATGAAAAGTTCTTAATGGCGCTGTCACACAATGCTGTCAGAAAATGAAGACCAAAGCACAGACACCAAGCAAAAGTAACGATGCACACCAAAATAAGTCAATTCCTGATACTAAGATTACAGATGACTTAGATTCATTCAAACAGACGTTAAAGACTTTCTAAATACATACATGGAACAAATTAACAACAAATTCGCGGTGACATACAGTACATTAATGAGACACTTCAAGAAATGCTAGAAACTGTGTAAGACATAAAGACGAAATTAACGGTAGCGATAGAAGAGCAAGCAAACTTCAAGAGCGAAGATGAAGAATTGCGGAACAAGGTAAACACACTCAATTGCAAAATCGAGTACATTCTGCAAAAATAACGAAAAAAGACCTTCAAATAGAGGGAATACCAAAAGAAGAGATAGAAGATTTAAGCAATAGAGTGCAACCGATTGGCACCAAAACTGGCATTCCACAACCACAGACATAACCCTCTGTTAATCGAGAACCACAAAACAATAAAGAGATTTACGAGTAAACGTCTGAGAGACCAAATTCTAACAGCAAGCAAGAAACCCCGACAACATCGATCCTAACTGACAAGAAACTCCCAACTCCAATATATATATATATATATATATATATATACCTTAACACTGGTTTGAACACTGGTAATTGGTTTGAATACTTGTACTATGGTTGGTACCTATTTTTGTTACCTGAATTATGTTTGGTTTGACAGCTAATTCCTGAACTAGGCGTTTAGCTCTGCACAGACTCAAATGGGGTACAATTTTTGTCTGTAATATTTGGTGGTCGAGAGTGTTGAATGCCTTTTTTTAAATCTAACTATATGATTGTAATAATAATTATATAGTCCAAACAGGTATCTCCATGAAGCCAGCAGACTCATCATGGGAGATTCATTTATTCACACACTAGTCATCATTCACACAATAACTCTCATACTTCTCCTTAAACTCATTGACTGATGAAGAACTCAAAACCATATCAGGCAACCCATTCCACCTATTCATCATCCTCCAAGCTAAAAACCTAATTCTAACACCTTTGTTAACCACACTCGTGCGCAATTTCCACTGGTGACCCCCTGTACTCTCCCTTCTTGACATGTACTGGAAAATATCTTCAATATCAATACTATAAAACCCCTTTAATAACTTAAGTGTCTCTTAAGTTTTCATGTCTCTTCATTTTTGTCCATCAGCTAATTTTAGAAGTCTCTTTATTCTCATACAGAGCATTCCACAGACCCCCACAAACTTTGTCACTCGTCTCTGGCTTCTCTCCATAACTTTTCAACACCACGGAACCAGAGAGTAGCAATCTATGAGCAGTAGTCCAGATGCGGCCTTATTATAGCCGTATATAGGGAAACGATTCTAATAAACAGGGAATCTCTGTCCCTATTTATTAGAATATTCTTTAAAAACCCAGTAATATCATATGCTGTTTTGATTATCTTAACAATCTTCCCCTCTAAACATCAACTCCTGTCTGCAACTACAATCAAGATGTTGGCCTCATGAGTTTCCTGCAGTTCAGTTTCCATCAATATAGTACACGGTTTCTGATTTCTTCCCAAAATCCATCGCTTTACACTTGGCCACGTTAAACTGGCAGCAAATTTGTCAGTACTATTAGTCTGTTTAAGTCTTCTGCAGGATCTATGCATCACCTTCATTTACCATTGCTGTTTCCAGTTTAGCATCGTCAGTAAACAACTGAATATTTCTTGTCAAATCATTTCCCTTTATCATTAATATACAAATTAACCAACTGACACCAAATACTGAACTATATGGTACACCAATAGTCACTTGCTTCACCTCAATCAAATCAACTTCTCTATAAACCACTCTTTGATATCTGTCTATCGGCCATCTTCTAATCTAAATCACCAGATTCATGCCCATCCTCATTTTCTCCAATTTATGCAGTACAGTTCTATGTGGAATCTTACCAAATTCATTCTAGAAGTCAAATAAAATCACTGAGTAGCCATTTCGCTTATTCCGCTTCATTTTCACTTGATTTTTAAAAAATAAGCAAATTACTAACGCAAGACATATTAGTCTGTTTAAGTCTTCCAGGATCTATGCATCACCATCATTTACCATTGCTCTTTCCTTTACAAAACCTTTACAAAACCATATTGTCCCATATAGAGAGTATAATATTCCTATCCACCCATTCCTGAATTCTGTCTTTTATCAATTTCTCCAATAGCTTAACCATTACTCCTGAGATGTTGAATGGCCCCCTTAATTTGCTACTTCTGTCTTAGAGCCTCCTTTATGCAATGGGACTATTTTGTCCTCTTTCCATTCTATTGGCACCTTCCCACTAAGGTGGTTTAAATGAAACAGTTTACTTAAAGGAGCTGATAATTCCGTTGCACATTCTCGTAATACACGGCCGGTCCCTACTCTGTGTTCGTATTGAGGTTCTGCGATATTTTATGCCCCTCCATTTCTTCAATCTCTATTGTCCTATCAGTCAATGTTACATCTGGCACTGCATTGTCACCACTTAGATGGAACACCCCTGCAAAATTCTCACTCAGAAATTCAACTAATATCCCTTGCATTCTAATGACCATATCGTACTCAGTTAATCATGTCTCACTAATGCCTGTAACATTTGGCCACGTTGAACTCACCAATCCCAAAAACTGTTCATACCTATTTGGAATAATTCTGGCATTAGTACACATAAACGGTAATACCCGCTTCATCTCACACCCTCCCTTACACCTTTTGTTACTTAGCTGACTAAAGTTAACCTTGGATGCTACATTTTGCATCATGTAATCCCTTCCCCACTTGCAACCCTCTAAACATTCCAATTCCCCTGACTATGTACTTCTGAACTCTCACTGAACAACACTTTCTCAAGACTCTTGACACCAAATCCATTTATATGCAAACCATCCACCTTATATAAATCCTTCCTTCCATCAAACTCACTCCAAAATCCAAGCTATTCTTCCTGCACAATCTGCGCACTGACTTATTCACGATCATAGATCTCCATCGCTGCTCGCCTCTACCATACAGTGGCAACAGACTCACAATATTTATACTCTCACTCTTCTTTTTCGCATGCACTAGCTACTCTTTCGTGTCTTCTCGCATATCATACTTGTCACCTGCTAAATCATTTGTACTTGACAAAATAAACATCTCTTTCACCTTCACGCGCTGTATCCATATACCATCACCATCACTCGTATCCTTTATTTTAGCTCCAGGAAAACACAATTTCGTCACACTCTCCTCAAGGACTCCTCATATCAATGAAACACCATATAAAATCTGTTCTTTATTTTCACCCTTTTGTTCTTTCATGGTCTGCTTTCTCTTCCATTTCTTTTGCTTCTGTCATACCATCTGCCAGGCGTTTCTACAACCAGTCAACCTCGCATTTTGTTCGTTGAAGAACTCCGCGCAAGTGAGCTATCTTTTCCATTAC
This sequence comes from Typopeltis vanoorti, assembly GCF_054136105.1. Classification (NCBI taxonomy): domain Eukaryota; kingdom Metazoa; phylum Arthropoda; class Arachnida; order Uropygi; family Thelyphonidae; genus Typopeltis; species Typopeltis vanoorti. The sequence goes on from NC_143550.1 coordinate 86,383,181, forward strand.
CATCTGGTCATTCTATTCATTTTCCACCGCTTCATTCGTAGAGTCACTCTCACCGTTTGCATCGCTAACTCTGATAATGACAACGCATTATCACACCTTTTATCTTTCAACCCACTGATATCACTCTTTTTGCTTTCTTCACACTTATGACATGCGCTCAAGAAACACTAATACATTCATTCATTTTTTCATTCATCTTGAAGGCCCACCTTTCCTAATTGGGTTGAGGGGGCAGAAGCTACAAGAGGAATTTCCAGTGGTCACCCTGAGGTGACCACTGGAAATATATGGAAATAAACAACTTATATATATATATAGACAGATAGATAGATAGATATATAAGAATTCAACGGACACACCAAGAATAAGGTGCCTCACACCACGTACAAACACATGTATCACGTGTTTGTAGTCAGTATAAATTGGAGGGACATGATGCTCTCAACTAAGTGCAACTTCGATCTGATAAATGGCTCAGAGAAGAGGACTGACAGAGTTTGAAAGAGGCCTTGTGATAGAATATCATGTTGCAAGTCAATCTGTTTGGCAAATTGTTCAAAATCTGGACGATCTCTGTTTAACAGTCAATGATACCATAGTGAGATGTAAGAGCAAGAAGTCAACTAGAAATGCTACCTACAGTGGACGACTCACCATACTCAGCGAACTTGACCGTAGAGTGCTACGAAGGATAATACGCATAAATGGCTATTCGCGGCCGATATGTTGAATGCAGAGTTCCAGGCATCGACTGCAACACGAATCTGCACAAAAACATTCAGAACAGATGGCGGCTCACAACATGGGTTTTCATGGAGGACCACAATATGCAAATCCCTAACCAACATGCAGAGTCGCCTTCAGTGATGCAAAGAATGTGTGTACAGTGGGACATTAAAGTTTGGAAAGCTGTTATGTAGCGACGAATCACGCTTCATCTTTTAATGGACAAATGGGTGGGTGTGGGTGTGATGGATGTCTTGTGAACATCTCTTACCAGAGTGTGTGTTACCTCACCTATAAATTTCGAAGTTGCGGTGTGATGGTATGGTCCTGTCTTTACCGGTTGGGCTTCGGACTTGTTTGGTGGTGCCACGAACACTGAACTTAAAGAGGTATCTGAACATTCTGGACAATGAGATGCTTCCTAGTTCGTGGCATTTCTACGGATCTGACCATTGTCTTCTTCAGAAAAACAAAGCACCTATCATAAGGCTGCTGTCAAAACTGAGTAGTTTGTGAACACGAACATCACCACAATGGATTCCTCTACAGAGCCTTGATTTCTGTGGGATGAACTGGAGCTTCGGGTGAAATCAAAGGACGTTTTCTCCACAACAGTCCAGGACGGCATTACATGCCTACGCTTTTGGAAAGTGGGGCCTGTAGGATTTTTGCAGTCAGCAGCGAAAGGAGGTCCTATATTTTATGTGTTATGAGGTGTCAACAGTCATGGTAGACGCCATGACTGTTGACACCTCACAGTATGGTGTCCGTTTACTTCTTTCCAAGCAGTGTATAATGGCACAACTACTTTTTAACAACTTACTAATATCCCTTTCATTATTCAAGCAATTCTGTGTGTCCTATTCATTGCCTTGGGTGAACTTCAGTCCTCTATCCACAATCTCTCCAAATCCCTTGACTTCCTTCCATCACTTGCAATGCATTATTACCAATATAGCTTACTGAATTCCAACTCCTTTGCCCGAAATGCAAAACTTTACACTTGCCGACATTGTAGAGAGATCTTCACTGTGCTGCCCACTTGCCAATCCAAATTATCTTGAGGTAATCTGAAATCAAAAAATGTTTTCATAACTCTTTCCAACCTTGCGTTATCTACAAAAAACTGATTATCTCCATTTAATCCAGAATCCATGTCCTCATTATATAAATTAAATATCAGTGGCCTTAACACAAAAATCTGTGGCACTACACTTGTTACCTTTTCTTTCTAAGACACGTTTCCAGTCACCTATTAATGTTCCATTCCCCGCAATTTCAAAATTAATTTATTTTGCGGTTGCTAATCAAATGTCTTCGCGAAATGAAGAAATATTACGGCTTAAACTTTAAGCTTAACCATTACTATCGTCAATTTATTTTAAAATGTTATCAAATGACTAAAGCAAGACTTTCCTTCGTCGAATCCATGTTTACTATCCGAGAGATTATTTCTCTCGTTAATCCAGTTTTGTGCTCTATCCCTGACAAACTTCTTCATGAACTTCACCCTGACCGCAGAAATACAGACTGATCGCTAACTTGAAACCTCGGTTTTAAAAATCCCTTTTATTTAGATGTACTGCTTTACTCTGTTCCAGTCGTCTTAGTACCTTTCCCATTGCATGACTTTTGTTATAAAACTAAGTAAGAGGTACAATTAACTCCTTTACACATCTCCTAAAATGCTTGTGACTCTATCAAACCTCTTCCTTTATGAACATCCATTTTGCTCAGTATAGTAAACCGTTCACATTCTTCTTCATCCATTGGCTCCATTCTAAATTATGTCCACTATAATGAAATACACTCAGAAAATATTCGCTAAATATTCCTTCAATATCCTTTGCCTTGTTCACCTTGCTACCATCTCTTGCAACAAATCTCATTCTTCTAGTCGCCTTTTCTTTAGTCACTACATATTGAAGAACATGTTAGGATTTTTCTTGGAGTTGTACAAGTCATTTTTCATATTCTGATTTCCTCCTTCTTTTCACACGTTTCACTTTCTCACTTGTGTTATATATCATAATGAAATTACTCATATCAATCTCATATTTTTTCCAACGTATTTTCTCGTTATGGACTTCCCTTGGATTTCATTATTCATCCAATTTGCACCCATTCTATTCTTCCTTCTAACTCTCGAAATATAGTATTTCATCCCTTCCGGTCAAGTGTTCTTTTTAACAAATTCCAAACATTATTTGTTTCCTTACTAACAGGTTCCTCATGCCAGAAAATGTCGCCAAGCTATTGCCTGAGTCTTCGGTAATTTCTGCTCTGTAATTCTCCATGGATTCTGCTCGAAATGGAACTGGCATTCACTTAATCACCTCGCACGGTAGAACCATATAAGTACTTTTATTCACCAGCAGATTTGGCGATGTTATCAAGAAATCAATTCTTTTTTCTACTGTTTATGTGACATTTGCTGCTCCTAATCAATATTACTATAATCAAATGTTTGAACATATAATATCAAACCGCCATTTTTCTTTTTCATTTCATCTTTTTCAATATACTCTTGGCCTCTAGAAATATTCTACAAACATTCTATCCCATTTAACTTAATTTCATAACAAATATCATCACTATTACTGCCACTTTTTCGTTCTGAGATCTCAAGCCCGAATTAAATGAATAAATGCCACAATTTCTTTAGAGTTGTATCCAATTCTTCTTGCATTTTTATACATACATCTTAGCTGAATGCAGAAAATCAATTCCTTTTTTACCTGACTTCGATATCTGAGCAATAACCTCTAGATTTATAAGACTTCTTGTTTATTTAATGATCTCGGTTGATGCAGTTGGGTTACCTCATGCTCTTATTGATACTTTTATTTTTTAGCTATAAAGAGAGAAATGCGATGTCTCTTTTATTCTTTCATCAAAAGAAATAAAACACAACACAGTAATCCTTATTACATGAACTATATAAAAGTACTATTTTAATATTTTAACCGAGATACGGCTATGCTGTGTCGAAATCAGATAGAAAAAAAAAGCAAAGGTCAATTCCTACCTTGGTATATGAAAACTGTTTCCTTTTGTCCTGTACTAAGGTAATTCATTCTGATGCAGTGATGATACTCATTTTGAGGTCCTATTAATCCAAATCTTTTATAGCAATCCTTCCTGAAAGGGAAAATAAGAATAAAATTTGCATACGTTTGTCATATACTTGATTAAATAAAATTCCATATCTCATCATAAAGCATCGCATATGATTTAAGCATTAAAAAAAAAACTTCGTCTTTCTCTCGCATCATATTATGATTCTTTGCTTTTCGTGTTCTTCGAATTGATTTCTGAGGTGTTCTATTTGAGTAATACACCTTAGCGAAAAGTTTCGCTGTTTATAGAAAAAAATTATTTTATCTTGCATTTTTATGCTAGCTAAACACGATATATATATATATATATATATATATACATTAGGGTTACCAAGTAATTGATGTTTTTTCAATGTTTTAGGGATGGCGTCTAAAGCACCTATCATTATGGGAACAACGTTTGTTTTCTTTTGCCAAATTCGTTCAACTTCGACTTGCAAATCGCGATACTTTATAATTTTTTCATTTTCTTTGTCGTCAATCCAACTATCTCCTGGTACTGATATTTCTATATACTTAACACCCTTGTTTTCACTTTTTTCAACCACTGTTATATCGTGTATCACATTCCAAACTTTTGTCAGTCTGGATTGGATTTTGAAATCCCAGAGTATTTTAGATTTTTCATTCTCAACTATTTTCTGGTGAACTTTATGCTTCCAATAGTCTTTTGATACGTTAAACCCATACTGTTTTACATAAATGCCAGCGAATTATCTTAGCTACGTTATCATGCCTTTTATGGTACTCCATTTGTGCGATTTTGCTGCATCCACTTATAGTGTGGTCTACGTTTCTTCCTTTTCTTTGCACAATCTACATTTACTGTCTTCTTGATTTAATGGCCTGTTCTTGTACTGCAAAAATTACTGATTATGTTTCTTTCCTTCATGCTCTATTTCTCACCCATTGTCCGGTCACATTTCTGTCAGAGCTTCCCTCTATGTTGTGAAGATATTTTCCATGCAATGCCTTATTTTTCCATCTTTCTGTTCTCACTTTTACTTGATTGGTTTTGTATTCCAATTTTATCTCTATGGGTTTAAAAAAACCCTCTTTCCTTACCTTAATTAGAAATTTTTCCGTTGTTTGCTGCAGATAATCATTCAAATTTCGTTTTCTTCTTCAATAACTTGCTTTGCTTATAATAATCTTCTACCTCCTTTATATATATATATATATATATATATATATATATATCACATTCAGCCATTATCGATCCACTGCTGGATGAAGGCCTTTCCAAGTTTACTTCAACACTCTCTGTCCATGGCTCTCCTTTTCCATGTCACTCCTGCAAAACTGGATTGTCTTCGGGCAATATGCCCAGCCCATTGCCACTTCAGATGTTTCACTCTTCCTATGATGTCAGAGACTTTGGTTTGATTTCTTATCCATGTAGTCCTTTTTTGATCCAATCTTGTGATACCAAACATACTTCTTTCCATACTAAATTGTGTTGTTCTTAGTTTTTGAATTTCCTTTGCATTTAGTGTCCATGTTTCACAGCCATATGTCAGTGTAGGAAGAATACATTGGTTAAAAACGTTTATTTTCAGGCATAATGATAATTGGCTTTTGAATGTTGAAGTAATTTTGCCAAATGCTTTCCACCCAAGCATCGTGCGCCTTTTAGTTTCGTCCATGATATTTTATTCCATTGATATCTGTTGTCCTAAGTATATGTAATGATCTGCTTGTTAAATTTCCGCATCACTGATTTTTATTATTTCTCTGATTGGACATAGCAATTGAACATAACTTGAGTTTTCTTTAGGTTTATGATTAGTCCAGCTGTTTTGCTAGCAATTTGGAGTTCATGGATACGAGTCTGTAATTCATGTGCAGTTGAAGTAAAGATAACTATATCATCTGCAAAGTGGCTTAAATATCTTCCATTTATCTTCGGACCTTTCCCTTCCCAATCAATAAGTTTGAATATTTCTTCTAGGCACGCTGTGAATAATTTTGGAGATATTGTTTCACCCTGTCTTATACCTTTCTGTATTCCCACAGTAAAGATGTTTCCATTGAAATGGATTGCTGTTGTGGCATTCGTGTATGCTGATTTGGTTCTAATACAGGGCTCCTCCACTTGTTGGTTTCGTAATGCTTTAAGTATTGCACAAGCTTTAAGTGAATCAAAGGCTTTCCATAGTCAATAAAACCAAGACATAGTGGTAATTGATATTCATTACACCGTTCAATAATCTGCTATACAACTTGAATATGGTCCATTGTACTAAAGCCCCTTCGAAAGCCTGCCTGTTCGTTTGGTTGTGCTAGGTCCAGAATCGCACAAAGTCTATTAGCTAAGACTTTTGTAAACACTTTGTAGACCACTGATAGTAGATTGATAGGTCGGTAGTTCGTCAAGCCTTCTATCTCACCTTTTTTATGTATCAGAATTAGGGTAGCCTTCATTTATGTCGTTGGTACATCATTTTTCTTCAGGCATAAAGTAAATAGTTTGCTAAGAGTTCGTAGATTCTCCGCCTGTTTTTAGAAGTTCAGCTTAAACTCCATCCTCACCTGCAGCTTTCCCATTTTGGAAGCTTTGGATGCTCTGCATAACTTCTTCTGGTAGAATCTGTGGTACTCCAGCTGTGTTGTAGTTGTCTTCATCTTCATTTAATTCATCATCCTGGTATCTGGTATAATATTGAGTAGAAGTCGTCAATTCTTTTTGCTATAGCATATCTATCTGTGGTGATGATCCCGTCTTGTAATTTGACTGCAACCATCTGTTTGCTGTTCATCAATCGCTGTTTGGCTTTTTTGAGACTATGGTTGTTTTCAATTGTTTGTTGTATGAATTTACAATTGAATTTTCCTATTTCTTCTGTGATACGTTTTCTGATTGTTTTGCACAATTCCGTGTCAATTTTATTCTGTAAGTTAATTGATTGTTTCATTTCTCTTCGTTTCTACATATGCTGTTTTGTTTCTTCACAGATTTTGTCTTGTTTCTGTTCTGTGGTACCAGCTATTTCAAATGTGCATTGTAAAAGGTTTTGGATAATAATGTCATTACTTTCTGATAGATCAGCTTTGTCATCTATAATAAGATGTTTAAATCTATTGTTTAGTTCGTGTTGGTTTCTACTTGCATGTTTTAATAAATTATACACGTCAGATTAAATTTTTCAGCACTATGATTTACAGAGTATAATTTAAGCTAAAGTAAAATTTTACCACTGTTTCTATGAACAATGTCTTCAGAATTTCTGTTATTGGGATTTAAACAACAACTTTGAATATAAGACACGCATACATGAAATCGCATAAAAGAGTATAAAATTTATAAATCCGTTCAAGTTACAAGATAGATAAATATAAATAGTGTATTAAATATCAGTCGTCACTTTAAAGCCAAATAAAGGAAATATAAATATTTTTAATTTTGGCAGTTTATGTAAATATAACCTTCAGTAGACTTGGATTACACTACTTAGAAGACACGGATTCTGCCCAGGAGCCTATATATATTCACTTTATTAGTGAATTGGAATATTTATATCAAACTATAACCTTCTGACATGAGACTGCACTGGTTTTGAATAGAAAAATTGTACCATCTTAGATTTCTGCCTGGTGTCTGATGAGAAGCAACTATTCGAAACTGTTCTCAGGCCAGTAAACTAATCAATTGCATTAGTAAATGCATTAATAAAAGAAGAATATTCAGGCTCCACTAACACATAGTTCGGGTCTCTTAAGTAATGCATCCCAAAGCAAATACCATGCCGAAGGTTTATTTTTATTTTCATAAACTCTCGTGTAAAATTCGATAATTTTATGTTTCATGTATTTAGTTAACAAGTGATGGCAGATATGTAATGATCTCATTATTTCTACCTATCTTGCAAATAGAAGTCTTATAAGTTGTATATATATTGGACTAATTGGTATAAACAAGAGTGTTATTTCAAATTAGTGTGTCTGGAAACATCACGTATGCAGCTCACTGTTAGAAATATTACATATTGACTCCTAAAGCATTTCATTCTTGCTAAATTGCTTGCTCAGTGCTTGACTATATAAAATTAAAGGTCATCCAGTGAATTCTTGCTGCATTGCATTTTTAAACCTTTTTTTTGTAATTGCAGAGTTTAATGAATTTACACTTTTGTGTCTGTCCAAGTAAGTTCATGTTTTTTCTTTATGTGGTACGAATCAGTAATCTTGATGTTTATTACCTCTTTTCTCAATGTATCTGATGTGTGCATCTCTGCGAATTTCTTCGAATCCACCTGTCTCTCTAACGTAGCAAATGCAAATGCATAAATTTTATAGAGAACTGATTTCTATCAGTTGATTTGAGGAATCTAAGAATAGATGGAAACCTCTTCACCAAATGCTATAGAAATCAGTCAGTTCTCTATAAAATTAATTGCACATATGCATTTTCTAAGTTTGGAATATGATCACAGTTAAAGGTTCTGCCACTCTTCCACACGATTCATTTGTGTGAGAAAGTCTCAAAATCTTTAGTGGTAATCATGACTAGTCATAACTGATTAGTCTTTTTGGATGCCTGGCTTAACATTCTTTGTAGTCAGATAGCGTGATAGCGATTTTTGATGTAAACTCTCTTAAATTTTTTCATCATCATTTCAGATAATATCACATGTTTTGTCTCTTTGAGTCCGTTAAAAATGACATCTTCTGTGCAAAATGATGATGATGTAAGATTGCATGTTGGTATCTTTTTTCTGTGTTTGATTTACTGCGGGTGTAATAAATAGATATTTAGATAATATCTACATTCGTAACGTAATGTTCTTGACCACAATCTGAAAATATCATCTGAATTTTTATTCCATTGTATTAGTTGTATGATTTGATCTGACATTGTTTATTGATTAAAGACCACAACGGTTGCCAAGCTGAAATGAAATGGCTAAACTCATAGGAAGGAGTCCGTTTTGTTTACGTCTATGAGAATTAAGAAACAAAAGTTATCAGTCAATTAAACCTGCACTATATTAATCGGGTCAAGCTGAAATAATTTTTTCTAACAAATGAGTTTTTTTTTCGTTTGTAAATATACTATGAGTTAGATATTTGGTTATTCTTTTAGCAAATATTTGTAAGATTTATTTTAAAATTTAAGATGGGACTGTTTGAATGATAGTATCGACAACTTGAACATTTTAAGCAGTACAATGTAAAGAAAAAATGTTTAAGATTCAGCAAATATCCATCTGTGTGCTGGAATGATTGTAGATCAAAAGGAAAAAGTGAATTTATTTTTCATTTTACATTATACACGTCTAAATTTCATTCTTTATTCACAGTATTGCATACTATTCTATGAAGGAGATAAACAAACGTTTTAAAACTATACATCTTCGTTAAGGATAAAATTAGTTAAGATAATTTTGATCACAACAAATCAAATGAATTACTTACTTAGGTGTTGATTTTTTGCACTCTAAAACAGATAGAGTATTCCAACCAGTTCCATTTTTAGAAACTTCACGTATCATCTTCTTACCAAATTTGTACTGTATTGTTATGAATATTTCTGCTTCTGTTAGCTGCATTTAAACAATGTGAAAAAAGTTAAACAATGATGTAATGATATTGCTGAATATGCATTGAAATTTCAATATATCGAATAATAAAATTAATACTAATGTCACATGACATAACTTAGAATGATTTCACAATGATTAATTTATTTCTTTTATTAAATGTAATTTACAATATATTATCGAATTAGAAAGTTTAAAGTAGTGAGCATCTGTGTATTCATCTGTTGATTTTACTATTTCGCAGGCAGGGTATATGAAGACAATTTTCCAGTCAGGAACACCCTGCCACATTGGTATGAAGATTCCCTAAGAAATTCTTATCTATCAGTTAGTAAAATATAGATCCAGACGGCTTCAATTTGGCATAAGTAAGATATTAAAATGAAGGATATTATAGGTTAATCCATCTTTTCTTTACAAAAAGACAAATATTAGAAATTTTTAAATTTAAAAAAGCTTAGGAGAATATAGCCTTTGGCATCAGAATTACCTTATTCTAATAAGCTCTATGGAAACTTTGAAACCTTTACGTTTCTTTCTAGATATGGCTATATCGGATGGATCCATAATATATATATTATGGATCCATCCGATATGGATGGATCTATAATATTCTACATTTTAATATTTTATGCAATGCTCGGAAAGAATTTAACATACATCACCATGAACAGTGGGCATCGTGCCATGTAACGAGTCACGTTCTTGTATCAGGTTTAAATCAGAGGAAGTAGATTCTCCCAGATCAGTGCAACTACATTCGTGAAAAATAGCTCCGAGAAGGACTGGGGAGTTTGAAACAGCAGCTGTGATAGGATGCCATGTTGCAGGCTTATCTGTTCGGCAAATTGTTGAAAAACTGGACCATCCCAGGTCAACAGTCAGTGATACCATACTGAGATGGAAGCGCAGGGAGTCAACTGCAAGTGCTATCCTCAATGAATGATCCGCCACACTCACCTCATGTGATCTTCGGGTGCTACGAAGGATAGATAATGTGCAAAACCACCATTCGTCGGAAAACAGGTTGAATTCGGAGTTCCGAGCACCGACGAACATGAATCTGCACAAAAACATTCAGAACCTAGGCTCACAACATGGGTCTCCATAGTTAGACCCCAATATGCAAGCCTCATATTACCTGAACCAACATGCATTTTCGTCTTCATTGGTGCAAACAGCGTGTACAGTGAGACGTGGAAGCTTGGAAAGCTGTATTATTGAGTGATAATTAACAGTACACCTTCTACCGAACATATGGAAGTATGCGTGTAAAATGAGACATTGCTGAATATTCCGGTAAGAAAGAAGAGTCAAGCTTTGATATAGAAGTTTGTCTTTGGGATATAACCTTTGTTATATCCGAAACATGTTGAATGAATAGTCTGGGAATGTGAGAGCCAGCGGCTGATGCTGGGATAAAATCCAGTGATTAGCATTATGTTAACACGAAGAGGAAACTATACATTGACTCTACTTTTTTAATCTTATTTATAGAGAGAAATTGTCGAACAGAAATTGCGATCCTTCCACTAATATATAAAAAAATCAAAATAGAATTCTAGTGGTTCAAACCATCAGAACCTCATTATAGCGAATTTGTATGCATTATGATATTCATTGTGTAACAAATCTATTTAATGCATTACTCAATGTTTCCTATGCAGTATTTGAAAGGATAATTTTTATGATGCAGTTCAACTTTATAATTAAAAATTAAATAGAGAAAAGGCATTGCATTCACAATGGGCGGTACCATTAAATTTAAAATCAAAGTTATTAATTCAGCTGAAATAGTAAAAATTGCTGTAGATAATATCTAGTAATTATAACAATGGTAGTACCTAACTGCTCTCCACAAACTGTTACTCTACATGCCATTAAGATTAAACTAAGCCGGCGTCGTTGGATGAGTGAGTATCGTATCTGCTCGAGGGTTCGAAGCCAGCCTTGAGCATGACTGCTTGTGAAAGTCTTTATGTGAGAGATGAACATCTCTATGTGCGAGACCATCAGTCCTCTTATTGGAAGCCTGAAATATCTTGGAAAAGTACAGTGTTTGGTCATAAATTTGAAATCCGCACGAAGAAGCATCTTGAAAGTCTTAACGAAACTGTGCGATCAACTTTCAACCAGACTTTAAAAAACACGTTTGGAAAATACAAGCTGGGTATTCGTATTAATGTTTCATTTTTGGGAGGTTTATTTTGCATACATAAATATTTGTTGATTGAATCTTTGAAGGATTTCTACCGGATTGAAAATATGCCTCGCAAGAACTTATTGAAATATTATATTATTCCAGTTTACCAATGTATTAAGTTTATAAAGCAGCACCATGCCTTTTCTGTAATATATTTAGTGACAAATTTCAAACAAATATATAAAATAGTGAAATACTATCGTATATTTCTTATCAAAACAAACAAAAAATGGATAGTAAATCTATATATCTTCCTTGATATTTATATGAAAAATACTTACTCGTTTTAATAAAACGAGTAAGTATTTCTTTGACTCAGATTTTTGTCTAGTAAATTACTATAAATGTAAACATATTATCAAACGGCAAACGACAGCCAAGCCATTTAACAAATGCCAACCACTCTAGCATTAACTAGTGGTTCGAATCTTACCTGGGTATTAGAATTTAATTTTATAACATTTATAAAATATTGTAAAATGTCTATTTAAATTCTATAACATTAAATAGATATTTAATGTTATAGAATGTTATAAAAATATAACATTACTTCCTTTTAGGATACAAGTAGCACAATATATCAGCTTACAATCTATCTGCAACGAAACTTTGAGAAACAAATTTAAAGATTAACATTCAAATGCTATATTAAACAAGCCAACCTCACTCCTCAGGATTTTTCCACACATAATTGCTCTTTGAATAAGTTTGTCAGGGGCATTATAAGTTAGGATGAATAAGTGATCTTATCTAATTTTCCAAACTGAAAAAGCTCATTTTTTCTCAGCTTGGAAATTAGATGATGCTTAAGATCACTTTTCTATAACAGAACCATTATCACAAAACTTTCCGTAAAATGTTTCACATCATTATATTATTTCTTTTTTTTAATGTTTTAATAGTTATGTATTTTAATTATTTCTACCAAAATTCTATAACTGTACTAATTTTCGCTCTACAAATTAGAGATTTTCCAGCAAAACATCGTTCTTCCTAAATCGCTACAAATGTGCAACAAACACACTCATAAAATCATGAAATTTAATAAAAACTGTTCATGTTATTCCTAAATAAGGAATAAATCTCTGTCGGAACAATGTTTTGACATAGATGTTTGCGAACGACTTTAGCCAATAGACGAATTTTGTAGCCTGGTGCCAAATTTCTACTCTGCTTCAGGAGAGGCCGAAAGTGGCTGAAAAATGATAAGATGTTCGATCTTTCGTACAGGACAAGATTATCTCTCAGAACTGTGGTATTTAAGATAAGGCAGGTTTAAAATCTTTTGATACATGATACAAATGAGAAGTATAGATCACCCGCATATATTCTATTTAAAGTTGAGGAGCAAGATATACAGTATAATTTAAAAAAAAAAACAGTATGATGGAATGCAAACTCAATTAGATTGGACTGGCTGCAGATCAAGACTCTTTAATGTATCATATAGAGAGTTTTTGCTTTCAAAGTTAACAGTTTCTGAATGTTCTGATTACTCGTATTACCTTCTTTTTCTTAATTTTTTTTTGGTCAGATTTCGTACAGCAAACTCTAGTAATCGTTAGATTTTAGAGAGAAGGTGGAAAATATTTTAAAGTCACAAGCCGCTATTTTCCTTTCTTTAATTGCACTTCAAAAGCTTCTACACTTCTCACAAGACTACTGTTTGTCACAATAGTCCTATTTGAAGGTATTGAAATTCGACATCTGTCATCCCTACCGACGTAAGATTTCCTAGTAGATATCCATCAAAATAAGGCACTTATTATGTCGAAACCATGATTTTTTTCTCTGTACGGTATGAAGTAGAGTCATTTCCACGAATTCCAACCCTCGTAGCTGTTTCGGGGATATGAAGACATTTGCTATTACACCCGCTTAAAAGATAGGATGGGAATTTTCGAATAATAGCTATCAGACCAGTACCACTAACAATGTATATGAAATGCATCAATTCCATTTTCTGGTTGAAAGTTTCTTATTCTAATTTAAATTATTTTAAAAATGAGAAAAAGAAATCTTGCAAAAGTAGCATTTCCTTTTTTAAGGACAAACCTGTATTACTTACATAAATCCAGTCCACACACACACACACACACACACACACACACACACACACACACATACATTGCATTGACATGTATGAATTATTTCTGAAAAACAATTACATATTGGAACAGTCATTTACATTAGTTTGACAGCGTTTGTTGCTTAGTATGGAGAGTTGATCGAATATTTGTTTAACAAAAGGCGACTTGCAAGCCTTGCTCTTTAAAAATCTGTAATGAAAAAAAAAGAAAACATATAAAAAAAATCTGTGAAAGACTTCGAATTATTGAGTTTTAAACTAAGCTGGCAACAGTAATTACAGATTAGTAGTAATTTTGTAAGTGCACTCTAATTAAAATTTAAAATATTACATGAATTATAGTTTATTTTGATTTTATTCCGAACACACAGTTCATTTATTTATATAGATTGATACAGTTCGTATGTAAATAGAAATTTTAATCCCTGTGCTTCGAACAGCGTACGCTCTCTACGTTTACTTTTAAAATATTATATTACTCGTTTTAAGAGATACAAGATATACACTCATGAGCAGTTGAATTAGAGATACCTGCCTAGTAGTGGATAGCACCCCCCCCCCCTTTTTTTGATGGCGGCGATGCGGCGTGGCATGGACTCCACAAAGAAGAAGCGTTGGGGAGCCAAACTGATCCATGACCGCTGCACAGCCTCCCACAATGCACGGAGACTGGTCGGACCAGGGTACAGGGTGGGTATCTCTCTCTCTCTCGACAGCATCGTAGATGTGCTCAATAGGATTGAGTTCAGGGGACCTCGGGGAACCTCGCCAGCCAAGCATCCTCATGTCCGTGGAGTGTTCATCCACCCACTCGGACACATTTTCGGAGCGGTGGGCCAGTGCATTGTCTTGCTGTAGGTACAGGTCTCCTGTACCTACAAAACAGTCCCCGATGAGTCGAGGTACACGCCCTGCCATCGGCGTATACCTCGACTCATCAGTCCAGGCTACCTTTTTTCCATGCGTCGAGGGTCCAAATGGCGTTGTTGTTCCTGCGCCCATGCTAATCGTTGTGCTTTTTGACGTGCGGTGAGCAGAGGTACCCCTAGTCGGGCGGTGGCTTCTGTACCCCATAGCGAGGAGATGGTTCTGGATGGTGTGGCTGATTACACATCGTTGTAAGCAGCGTTGTTCAGCATTGAATTGGCGAGTGATCTGCGGCACTGTGGCCTGTCTATCCGTTGTTACCATCCGAGCTAGCCGACGGCGTCCTCTGTCATCGACACGTTGTACACCACGGCAGTTTTCCCTGGTGGCTGTGGTTTTACCCGATTCCATGTACTCACGGTACACTCTTGACACAGTGGCCCGTGAAAAGCTCGGTGTCTGCAACTTCGGAGATGGAGTGCCCCATACGTCTGGCTCCGACTATCTGGCCGTGATCGAATTCGCTGAGATCTCGAGTCTTCCTCATTCTGTGCTCGACGGTCATTTTAAGGTCTGATGACATCCCCGTCACGCACCACGTGGCACTATTCCATTCGCCGGGGCGACCACAGCATCATTTCGCCAACAGGCAGATATCTCTAATTCAACTGCTCATGAGTGTAACACAAGATACAAAAATACGCGATATTCAAGACTTGGTTATTATGGAATGATCATAATTATAATCACTCATGATTAAATAAAATATATATTCTAAACCTTCTTCACCATGAAGAGTATTCCCTTCAACTGGAGAAGTATCTTTCTGTGGTTGGGAGGCGAATTTAGTGCTCCTGTAAAGTTGGTGATTTTTGTCTGTTTTTATTGTGCTTTCCCTTAGAAAATTAGTGTTTTCTAATATGTTGGTGTCGATTTTAGTGTATTATAATGTATTTAGTATTTTATCATATATTTTATTAAGATATTTCAATATTTAGTATACGTTTGAAATGGCTCCAAAAAAGGGACAGAAATGTAATGTTAAAAAAAGCACTGCAGGCGGAACAAGAAGGTTAGCCCTGCTAACAAGGTTATTGTACACATGGAAGAGGTTAACGAAAATGAATTAACCGCCAAAATAGCGAAGTTGAAGCAGATCATCAGAGAGACGAACGCCGGAATTTCAAAAAGTTGAGAGACCTTTAAATGAGCACAGGGAGGAAAAGAAAAATGAACAGTTAAATACGAAACAACAAAAGCAAGGAAACAGGTAAGTCAGGAATTAACGGAAATCAGGTAAGTGACGTTAGTAAAAAGAAAGAAGATATCTGGTATGGTGACTCTATAATAAAACATGCTACAGATGAGAGAGTTAAAACATCTAGTTTTGCTGGAGCGAAAATTAAAAAATATAACTCAAGCAATTCAAAAACCGAAAAGAAGAGTAAGCGAAATCGTAGTTGCAGTGGGTACGAACGATTTAACTGGTGATAAGTTCAGTATGAGAGAGGACATAAAATGTGTTGGAAGAGGCGAGAGTGAAGAGTGAGAAAGTGACAATCGTTGGTATTTTACCTCACTATGATAAAAATTAATTAAAAAGAAGGGCTATGATGGCAAACGGTTCGATCCGTCGGTTATGTAGAAGTAATGGATGCGTGGATTGAGTTTGAGGGAATATTGGATGTGTATAAGAGGGATGGCCTACACCTGAACGCGTTTAGTATTAGCAGTCTAGAAAAACTAATAACTAGTATGACACCTAACACAGAGAGTCATGGAAACTAAATTATAAAGGGAGGAATGGTGTGAATGTAAGTGTAAGAGCGACAATGTTATTTAACTGTGTTAATGACGGGAATGGGCTTTGTCATGGAATGATGACGAGGCGAGAACGATTTCTGATTTGTGTTCGTCCGGTTCGGACCCATCATATGTGTGCAAAGATGTCTAATGCCTTACACAAGATGTGTGTGTAAGGCATTAAAGAATAACAGAGATCTGCAAGTTGCACAACTATGTCAGGCAGACAAGACAATACAAAATAACAAACAGGTAGATTATTATGTCTGTACACGAATGAATGCTAGGAGTATCAGAAACAAAGGGGTAGAGTTTGTTGCCTTAGTCAATATGTTGGGACCTCAGTTTGTAGGTATTAGTGAGACCTGGCTATCAGAATCAGACCTCCTAACTGGTATTGAATATCATGGGTACAGTATTTTTAGGAAGGATAGAGAGGATAGCAGAGGAGGGGCGTGCTGCTAATGATATCGAATGACTTAAATCCAGTTAGAGTTGAGACCTATGATTGTAGTAATACTACTAACGACATTTCATGTGGCAGTGAGATCGAAGCCATCTAGTGTGAAGTGGAATGTAACAAGACTAATTACATAGTAGGGTGTTGTTACAGACCTGGTTGATCGGTTGCTAGTGATGAAGAAATGCATCACCAAATAGAAAAGATGAGCGCAAAAAGAGTAATCATAATGAGAGACTTTAATTATGAAAATATTGATTGGGTAGCAGTAGAATCTCATGAGAAGAATGAAAATACATTTATTGAGCTGTTTCTGGACAACTTCCTCAAGCAGCATGTGACAGAAGGAACTCGGGGTCAAAGAGTGTTAGATTTAATTATAGTGTCAGAGGACGTTTCAGTTAAAGGCGTAACTATTCTGCCCCCAGTTGGTGAGAGTAATCATGCGGTACTCACTTGGGAAGTGACTAAGTTTATGAATGTTCCATTCAGAAAAGGTTACATGCTGAACTACAAAGCAGGAAATTATGACCAACTGAGGAGTATAATGAGGTCAATGGAATGGGATTGGTTGCTGGATGGAAAGAATATCGACAGTGCATGGAAAGTATTTAAACAATACTTAAATGATGAGATATCAAAATGTGACCCGGGAGTTCGAAAAATCAACTGAGTAGGAGTCAAATGGATGTGTAATCTTATTAAGCAAGAGATTCGTAAGAGAAGGGCAATGTGGAAGGAATACTGTTTGCATAAGGAAGTCCGTCAATAACGTTATATACAGCAGGCTAGAATAGTCACAACTGTTGTACGGAAAACAAAGTCTGAATATGAAAAGAAACTAGCTCTGCGTGCTAAAGACCACCCACAAGAATTCTATCGATATGCTGCAAGTAAAAGAAAGAATGAATATGAAAGAATAACTCTTCTAAATCCAGATGGCATCAGGGTTACTGACGCAAAAGAGGTTGTTCAGTTAATGAGTGCCCATTTCGTTAAAAGCTATCCACCTTGTGAACGCAACATTGAGCTCACGGTTACCTCTTCACTAGATGAAGAAACATGTGTGAGTACGAGGTATTAGAACTGTCGCACAAATTCAATTAGAATTTAGCAATTGGGACTGGTGGCATATCAGCACGTGTGCTAAAAGAGTGTTCAGCTGAACTGGCCATTCCTTTGACCAGGATGTTTAATATGGGTCTCAGAACAGGGACGATCCCGCAGGAATCGAAGGAATGTATGGTAATTACATTGCACAAGGGTGGTGCAATGCCCGATGTATCCTGATATCGACCAATTAGTATCTCAGGAGTGGTGGTGAAGATTTTGGAAAAATTGGTTAGGGCCCCGCATTCAGAAATGAGTTGATAGTGAATCTATACTTTGCAATGAACAACATGGGTTTACTAAGGGAAGGTCAGATTTAGCAACTTGCTCACATTCTGTAACAATGTTACCATGGAACTAGACAAGGGGAATAGATACACCATAATACTTTTGGATTTTGCTAAGGCTTTTCACAGAATACAGTATGGTACACTGTTGCATAAATTGGAGGAAACGGGTTTAGGGTATACAATATTAGCATGGATAAGAGGATGGCTGACTGACAGATATCAAAAAGTGATATATGGAGGGGTCTTATGTTAACGTTTAAGATAACATCTGGTGTACCAAAGGATCAGTGCTTGGTCCACAGTTATAGTGCTTGGTCCACAGTTATAGGTCCACAGTTATAGTCCACAGTGCTTGGTCCACACTAATTCAATCTGTACATCGATGATATGGGGAAGGATTTGACAAGCGACATACAGCTATTTCCTGATGATTTAAAGATAGGTAGGGTATTCAGAAATACTGCTAATCTGCAGTCTACAGAATGGTTTGAATAGGCTGGAATTGTGGGCATGGGAGAACGCTTTCAATTCAATGTCAGTAAATGTAAATTCATTCTCTTTGGCGTGATTAGATATTCAATGCGTATTATATTGGTGGGATTAGGCTAGAAGAGACTGATGAGGCTAGGGATCTTGGGGAATAATAGATAGGAAGTTGAAGTTCAGGGGCCATGTGACAAGGCATTGATAAGACCTCACTTGGACTATTGTGTGCAGGTCTGATCTCCTGGTTTCCGTTGTGATTCTGATATATTGGAGAGAGAGTACAAAGGAGAGTGTCAAAATAATATCAGGATTGTGGAATACTGATTATGAAGACAGATTGAGAATTCGTAGATTGTGGACACTAGCAAATAATAGAAAGAGGAGTGATACGATTGAGACTTACAAACTTCAGAAAGGGTCATACAGGATTTCAGTTGATGGAATTTTTCAATTTATGGAGGGCTGGGAAAGAACAAGAGGGCATCCTTGGAAGCTGAGAATGAAGGCCTCCAAGAAGGGCGTGAGAGCTAGATTTTTCTCTCAGAGTGGGGTGCGTGATTGGGATGGATTGCCTTTTAATGTTGTGAGTGCAAGCAGTGTGAATGAATTCAAGAATAAGTATGACTGCTGTGTGTGTGTGTGTGTGTGTGTGTGTGTGTGTGTGTGTGTGTGTGTGTGTGTGTGTGGCGTGGGGCGTGGCCTCACTCGATGAGTCTGACTTTCTGAAGGTCTCTCTAATAATAATAATAATATACTTCAGGCTAATAATTTGTGGTAGAGGAGTATTCCTTTCTAGAAATACTTTTCCATGGCCGCTTCCAGAACGGTGAAAAGGTTCCCTCATAGCGCTGAGTTCCCTCATCAAAGATGAAGACTTTCCTTCACCTTCACAGCGCCCTCATAACGAAGTCGATAACTATTCCTTTCTTTCCTTATTTCATTCTCAGGAACGTTTTCTTGGCCTACAGTTTTTGATTCATCAGTTGCATCAGTCTTGAGACTGGCAGCTCAGGAGAAATTTCCTCCATTCCACTTTGTTATTGACTTTCTTCTTAATCTCCTGGTAACTCCTCAAACCCGCGCTTTCTTTGACTTGGTCTGCCGCCTCTGCTTCTTTTGCCCTCTATTTTGCCTCAGGTATTATTTTCAGAAGTCCGTCATGCAGAAGTATATGTCCGTACCACCTATCCCTTCTAATTTTCATCGATCTAATTAGACTTCTTGTTTCGCTTGTCTCTCTCAGGACTTGTTTGTTTGATTGTTTTTCTGTCCATTTTATTTTCTTCATGCGGTTCCAGCACCACATTTCAAAAGCATCCAATCTTCTTACGTCTTCTCTGCCTAGAATCCAGCTTTCACATCCATACAGTGCGATGCTCCATAATCACTGTCTTTATTATTTTGTTTTCAAATGTAGGTTGAGGTTTCCTATGAAAATGCTTTTCATCTTAGAGAATTGGGCTTTTGCATTGTATTCTTGATCTTATATCTTCTCTTGTTCTGCCGTCTTCTGTTATTAGGCTTCCTAAGTATTTAAAGCGTTTTACTTCATCCAGTAGACAATCTATTTTTCAAAAACATTCCTATTTTGAATAATTTTTAGCAGAATTTTGCTAACATGTGGGATTAAAGCTATTGTTCTAAATTGGCTGCATTTATTAGCGTTATTACGTGGAGTGTTCAATAAGTAATAAGACTAATTTTACTGTGGCGAAACCACTCATCACAATATTCATTTCTGTGGAATAAAGAAATGTTGCTGTCTGTATTAACAAAAGAAGTTGATAGATGGCGTATACGGGATGATGTGCCAGAGTGCCACGTGACTAAACGTAACTGCTCATCGGCGCGCCTACCAGGTGCGACCACTCTTCGAAATGGAAGCGTCCTTGGAACAGCGTTATGCGATTAAATTTTGTGTGCGTTTGCAAAAATCGGCATCGGACACTTTTAACATGATACGCGAAGCTTTCCACGATGAAGCAATGTCGAGGGCAAGTGTTTTTCGCTGGCATAAAACTTTTAAGGAAGGAAAGCAAAATGTGGAAGATCTTGAACGTGAGGGAAGACCTTCAACGTCCATCACAGAGACAATGATCAACACAGCAGTGATTATCATCAAGCACGTCAAAAGGAAGCGTCCATTGCTGAAGAATGGCTTCTTATTGCAACGATAATGCAAGGCCACATACTGCTGGTTGTGTAGTGGACGTTTTGCAGAAGAACAACACAAATATCCTACCGCACCCTCCATACAGTCCTGATCTCGCACCGTGCGATTTCTGGCTGTTTCCTCAGCTCAAGAAACCCACTAAGAGGCCGTCATTTCGAAAGCAACAAAGCATGTGTAAAAGCTGCGGAGGCGGTTTTGAAAGAACTCTCAAAAAACGGACTCTCACATGTGTTTAAGAAGTGGACGCGCCGTTGGGACAAATGCATCGAGTCTCACAAAAATGACCATGTAAATGATGACGATTAAAGGTAATCTGTTTTCTGTATAAATATAGTCTTATTACTTATTGAACAGGCTACATATTTTTTAGTATTGGTATTATAGTTAATTTCATAAACTCCTTTGGTATTTCTCCTATATCACAGATTTGGGCTTAATTGACAGAGTAGGGTTTTTGTCTCATCACCTAGATTTTGTAGTAGTTCTATAGGAATATTGTCTACACTTGTCCTTTTTGCCTTTCTCATTTCGGACAGTGCTTTATCAAATTCTTCTCGCATTTGGCCACATACTCTTCTTTAACAGCATTTTTATAGTTTCTTCTTTCATCCATAAGGCCAGGTATTTAATCTGTTATGTTTTCTTTTTTCTTTTTCTGCATTTTTCAATAATTGGTTTGATGCATTTGTAATATACTCTTTAAGCATATTCCATTGATTTTCAATATTATTCGGACTATGTTTTCTGGAATGTTGTGATCAGTTGCCTCTTGGTATCTTCTCTTTGCTTCTTCACTCTTTATTTTTTCAAGGTTCCATCTTATTGGTTTGTCGCTTTGGATTTGTTTCCTTATGTTTCAGCCCTGTTTACATTAAGACAAGGTATGATCACTACTGATGGCGGCACTTTTGCAATTTTTTATTTGGTTTCTGTATCTTTTCTTGACCAATATATAATCTAGTTGCTATCTATTGGAATCCCCAGGCGCTTTCCAGGTGTATCTTCTTTTTGGAACTGAAAATAGTGTATTCGCTATTACTAACTTTTTTGTGTACAAAATTCTATTAATTTCTTTCATCCTTCATTCCTACGTCCAACACCAAATCTTCCTGAAATATTATCATTGCCCACTTCTCCCACTATAGCGTTCCAATCTCCCATTATTATTGCATTGTCTCTGTCTTTAAAGCTGTTCCAGATTTCTTCTATTTGTTCATAACTTTCTTCTATTTCTTCATCGCTATGTTTTGGGTTTGCATTTAGACCATTATAATATTGACGTTTACTCATTTATTTTGAATACTTATAGCCATGATTCTGTCACTGTGGTTAATTATTGTAGGGATTAAATTTCCAACTGTTTTCTGTAGCATTATTGCAACGTCTGAGTCTCCCTTCTTTTGTCCTGAATATATTATTCGAAATTCTCCACTCCAGAAATCACCCTGTCCCTCCCATTTCGTCTCACTAATGCTTAGAATGTCTATTTTACGTCTTTCCATTTCTTTTTTCACATTTTCCATTTTACCTGATTCTAGTAGTATTCTTGCATTCCATGTTTCAATATTCAACTTATTTCTTGTCTTCGTTTTTGAATAAGTACCAGGATTTCGTTGATTATTGACCTAAGAAGCCCGGTTACTTCTCCTGCCGGGCACGACTCCTTCGCCGATCTTCTCTTCATTTTTAATTTCCATTGCTGCTTTTACTTGGGGATACAATGTGGTGGTTTCCCCTTGCCTTCCACATCGCAGTATTGTAGCATGTATTAACCTCTTGTGGTTAATACACTACTTGTATTAACCACAGGAGGTTAATACAAGTAATGCTGCTGCTCACTATTAGAAATGTTGGTGGGTTAGTTGAAAGTTGAGGAAACACCCCCTAACCCTCGAATACTCTAATAGCTTCAGGAAGAATGCAGGACCTCCTAGGATCCTCCTGGAGTTTTTGATTAATTTTCCATATATTACAGCAAAAGCAACAGTTTGAAAATAATTGCGACTAGCTAATTCACATTCATTTGAAAAAGCCTAATACAAGTTCGTTTTAATTCAATCTTAGGTAAGATTCGAACCATAATCTTTCCAGCAACCGAATAGAAAATATTTTATCGTCCTCGAAGTGCGTAAATAGGCTTCACAGCATGGTAATGAAGTTTCGTTTATTTAGTTAAATTAATTTAGGTAGCCAATTCCAAAATTAAACATCTTTTCTATTATAAAATTTAGTATATCGGGATTCAAAATGACCCCCTCCTCCCCAGCAAGGAACTCATTGCAAGAATATAGCATTTGTTTTATTGAAATCAAATAATCAATGTATATATTAAATTAAAAAGTAATATTTAAAATAATGATAATTAACAATCCTTCATCTCTTAACTGTAATCATTTGACACTTTGTTTTAAATAATAATTAAAACGTTTTAACTAGCTAATTTGATCACTTGTGAAAAAAAACATAGGTCTAGAAATCAGATAACTTACACGTTTTGGCTACAGAGGGTGAATGCCGGTGGTTGAATCTCTTTTGGTCTGCTCACTAGAACGTCAACTACGACAGGATAAGAATAATATATCCTCAAAAACGTATACGTTTGATAACTGAACCCACATAAGCAAAAGACAAAGAAAATAAACTGATAGTGTTTTTTCTTCTTGATCTTTTCTTCTGCTGTTGTTGAACTAATATTCTGCTTAGGAGTACTTGAGAGGGAAGTACTTTTGCTTACATCCCATTTGCTAAATTTCGCAATCTCATTCAGTTTAGTGTTTCGAACAGGTAAAAAGGCTCTGGGATGCTTACTAAGCATCTCTTTTCTTAATTTTATAATAAAAGTATAATTTATCATAAAATTTCAAGTAAAAGTTTGGTTTATAACCAGATGGTTTTCGCAGCTATCTCTCAGTAGTGCTATATGTAACAAGCAATATGACTATAAAAACTATAGTCAATACTGTCTTTTTATTATATGTAATGTTATTTTGTTAATGTTGCTGAAAACGATTGCTATGGAAACGAACAGCCCCTTTCATGTCATAAAAAATATCGAGGGTAACATGAAAATTTTAATGATCTGAATATTTTTCTGGACAAACCGAAAGCTGCACGAAGAATATACTGTATTTGAATGGCAAACATATAACTTCCTCCACAAAGTACTCGCTTATACTCAATGTCAGAATAAGGAAATAACGTGAGTAGGCATATTTAAATAAATTATAATACCGGAATAATTCTTGAGCCTGAACAGTCTAAACTTGCAGAGCATAGTATCAACGCTCGACATAGAGTTGATCGGAACAAGAGAAGAGTCCTTCACAAAAGTCGGTTCCTGGAACGGGTTTATAAAGAAACATGTGAAACTTTTCTTCACTCCCCTAACTTAAACAGATCCGATGGTCTACGTCTATTCCCTTTGTAGGAGACAGTACTTTTAAAATCAGCTAATCTTTCCTAATTTTATTTTATTTAACGACATAAATTTTATTTTTTATTTTATTTTATATATACATATTTTTTAATAAGTTAGGAAATTTAATAACCTTTATTAGTTATCTTACATTAGCTACTTAAGTGGCGCCTTTTGGAACTGTCAGTTATTCGATTAGCACTTTACACATACTGAAGATGCCTTTGACATTTAGGCGAAAATTATGCTAATTAAATAATACAGGGTGGCCATAAATAAACTTTCCCTCTTTGAAGGTATCTGTAATCTGTAAGCTAAAACTAACACATGGAATGAGACCACATTTTTTATTGAGACTTTCGACGGCATCGGGAGATGTATCCGCAAAAAAAAAATTTGTACCAAAAGTCGGCGATAGGGAAAATTTTGGCGCTGGCTGAGCCGAAAGCTGTCAGATATTTGCAGCAAACGCAGGTAAAAAGGATTATGCAGATTTTACTGTGTGTACGTGAGAGCAGCGTCACCAATTCCACTTAAAAAGGGATTGGGAGCGTTCAGGCTTTTATGAACATCCAATTCGACTCCTTACGCTCAGCTGTAGAGCATGTCGCACACCGGATGCAATTTGTTGTACACAAGAAAGGTCAGCACATTAAAAATATAGTAATTAGTATATATTAAAAGTATATGTAATGATCCACTTGTTTAACTTCCGCATTACTGATTTTTATTATTTCTGGTTGGACATAGCTATTGAACATAACTTGAGTTTTCTTTAGGTTTATCTTTAGGCCTGCTGCTCTGCTAGCAATTTGGAGCTCATGGATGCAAGTCTGTAATTCATGCGTAGTTGAAGTAAAGATAACTATATCATCTTCAAAGCGTAAATGGCTAAAATATTTTCCATTTATCTTCAGACCTTTCCCTTCCCAATCAATAAGTTTGAATATTTCTTCTAGGCACGCTGTGAATAGTTTTGGAGATATTGTGTCACCCTGTCTTATATTTTTCTGTATTTCCACGGTAGTGATGTTTCCATTGAAATGAATTGCTGCTGTGCCATTGGTGTATGCTGATTTGAGGGTTCTGATGTATAGCTCCTACATTGTTGGTTTCATAATGCTTTACGTATTGCACAAGTTTTATATATATATCTACTCTATAATATAAATGATAAGCCTTTTTTGTAACGTTTTTTGTCAAGTTATTTGAAGCGTTTTGAAACTCAAGGGCTACCCTAAGTGTTGAGTCTTCAAAATTCGAGTCATCAGAATTCAAGAAGAACCGGCCTACCAGTCCGAAATAATACAAATGATAAAAGAAATAATACAAGCCTCAAAAGGAACCCCCTTTTGAGGCTTCAAAATTCGAGTCATCTGAATTCAAGGAGAACTGGCCTACCAGTCCGCAACGTGGGGGGGGGGGCGCCACAGGCGCCAGGGGGACGGAACCCCTTTCGAGTTTTCAGAATTCAAGAACCGGCCTACCAGTCCGGAACTCGGGTGGTTGATTGCCGTAGGCGTCAGGGGGCGGGCCCCCCTAGTATATATATATATATATATATGTATGTATGTAAATAAGTTTTTTTTACCTTGGGAATAATGTATATTAGGGTTACCAAGTAATTTTATAAACTTGGTTATATATATATATATATATATATACATATATACCAAGAATCCTATACCACCTTACCTCGAGACTCCAAATACTATCCACCGTTATTAAGAAGCAACATATGCATATTTCCTTCCATGTGCGAGGAAAGGGTAGCTGATCTAAATCTTTATCATTTCTAACCCTGTAATCTATGTTTCGGCAACGGTAGACGATATTAAAAAACTGTGTGAAGTGAATACAAAATGGTACCGTTTTTTTTTTTTCAGCATCTATAATTTCTTTAAGAAAGCGCTACGTTTGTTTCGACAAACTCACTCATTAGCATTGAAATATATCAAGGGGTGTAAGTGAGCAAGGATTGCATCATCCTGATATGAAACTCATTTAAGATTATATTATCTAAGCGACGTTACGAGATCGGAGTAATCCTACAGAAACTGAACAAACAGAAAATTAATATCTCTAAAACAGCAGTATAATCGTCTTCATAAATTTATTTTTAAGATTTCATTTCTAGACAACGCCAATCTTTTGCGGGGATATAGGTATGGAATGAAAATTTTCCGTGTAAAATTCCTCCCTTTCAGGGTGAAATTTCACATAGGATTTTTCATGCATTAGCAGACATTAGATGCAAGCAGCAAGACTTTCACTTCCAGAAACTTGGACTCTTTCTCCAATACAACAAACACGCTGACGATTATACACAATTGGCAAAATACTCTAACATCACATTACCTAAATAACTTTTCCTTAATTTTAAGTTTATTATAATGTCATGCTCTTGTTATACAACTATACACTACTGTGTGTTTCCAATAAATAAATGTTGCTTCATCCAGTAGTCAAGAAAAATCATTCCTACGTTAAATTTTTTGAGGGGTCATGATGGTATAGAGATAGGAATTTCCATCCGGCCACTAGGCATATTTCGTATTCGAAATAATCTATAAAATAGTCTGAATAGATCAGAAATTAGTCTTTATGGCAAGGCTCCATAACATCCTGGGTTCACAAAGACTACCGATCTCGTTCATATAAATCAAACATTTGAGATGTATGTTACTCACAGAAATTCTTGTCTGTTTCTTCCAATAAATAGGCTGCGAATTCGAATCCCGCTTGAGCTTGTATGTCTGTAATTGGCTTTAGTCGGAGATGAATTTCCTCGTCCGGTCTGAGAGTAACATCCCACTTATTGGAGGCCTGAAGATTCACATTTTATCTCAAGGTTTCCGGACTTTGTAAAAAATAAATAAAAACACAAAAAATATAGTCCTGAGCCCACCCCATGGTATTAATGTACAATAGGTTAATAAATAAATCATAATAAAAAATATGAGTCGGGAATCAAATAAAAAATTTTGTGCCTGAGTCCCTAAAGCATCCATTTATTAAACCTACTGGGATATTATTGAAATCCTACTGATGCGGTTGAACTTCATTGATAGCAACCTACATAACATTTCAGAACAGTCCTAGTTTTAAATTTTTGTATTCTAAAAATAACATTCATTTTAGTTTAAAATCAGTATTTTTAACAAAATATAATGCAAATAGCCGAATTATAATTTGTAAATTATTCTCAGGTAGTTTGTGGAATAAAGAAAAGTGTCACTGTATGGGATTAAGATGAACGTTAAAAATAATGATATCAGGTTCGTGCTGCAATTAATTGGAATTCCTTCCCTACACAAACAGATGCTAAATCATGTTTTATTTAATAGAAAATAATGATATTAGAATTCGTTTCAGGGAAACTTAGTTTAGGGTTTTAAAATCATCTCATTATATATATATATATATATATATATATATATAAACAGCCTTTTTGTGATAACGATTTCTCTACAACCCACGATAAGTGCATTTTTTTCGTGAATAAAGTTTAATAAGTCTTTTTGGAATACTGTTATTTTTCTAAATAAAAATGATATTTAGCTGTTGTTATTTTGTCAGTAAATATATTTTATTTATTTCGTCAGCAAATGTTGTTTACGGAGAAATTATGTACTCATTCAAACTCTAATGTAAGAAAGATTTATGATACTTTGTTATTATTGAAAACAGAACAATTCGCTCTTAAAATAAAGTTCAAAAATTGTTCAACGTTTGCTATTATGCTCGGCAAATTGAAATTTCCAAAGATTTAAAATGTCACGTATAAAGTTTTAACGCAATTCATTTTTTAATTAATACTATTTACTGCATATAAACATAAAATATCGTTTGGTTGGAGACTGCATTTGATATCCCATCAAGAACATTTATATCAATGAGCTGAAGTAGTACAGCAATTCAGGAGCCCATCAATTCTAAATTCTGTTAGCGTATTTGTATATTAATGTGACTTTGATTTGTATATATTAGCTTGACATATATTAATTAAATACCTTTACTTATCTGAGCTAATTAAATCCAATGCAGAGTTTCTTAAAATATCACTCTTTGCTGTTATGTTGGTATGTTTTCATATCATCTTTCAAAGTGATTTATCAGGCGAGGACCACGCATTACAATGAAAAATGTTTAATTACTAGTTTCGTGCATCCTGTCGTGTACATCTTCAGATTAAGTACAAATAGAACAAAGTATTAACAGAGAGAGAATTCTAAGTTAATAAATAACTGTTACTAAATCGGAAATCTTACTCGTAGCTCATTGTTCCTATTCGCTGTGACTTCTTTCACAGCCTAATTCATGAATACGTAGGTCTTTAATATATGCCAAGCAAAGCTGTTTTAAGACAAGACTTCAGTATTTGTTTAAATTTGAGAACATCGTTATTGAATTCTCTAATCCTGTGAATTCCCCAAAGTACTTGATTTTTTTTTTTTTTTTTTTGTGGTATGAAATTCCAATCCTGATTATGTGACTGTTTTTCCTCTGCATCTTTGATATGTTTTTTAGGTGGATTTTTCCAGATGAATCCGTCTGTCCAATATAACAAACACAGCATGTGTACAAGTAATTTTATACATCATTAGTGGCTGGAAATGTAATTGAGATTGTTTTGATGATCTTATCATCATGGACACATTTTGTAACTTTTAATGATATATTTTAAATGCTTGGAAATTAGAATTTATGTAACAATCTTATATATTTATTTCGCTCATTGTAATGCAAACATTATTCAGTGAGAAGAGAGCTACAGAACGGGTTACAACATTGAAAATATTCGCACAAAGAAAGAGTGAAACAGCATAACTATACTTCCACTTGTCGCGGTAGTAGCTGAGTGAGCAGGAGACAGCACTTCGAAGTTCTAAGGAACCAAGTGAGGTATAGTTTTCTAATTAAGAATAATTTTTTTTGCTTTCTCTCTGAATGGTGCTGATATTATAGTGAGGAATATGTATAGAAGTTGTAAATAAACTCTAATTTCCTTTACACGTATTAACCTTTTTTTGTAACATATAATTATGTCTACTACATTAAGTCGCCTTACTAAAACGTCTAGTAAGGCAATTTTTAAGTTATATTGCTTGAGTGTTTTCGCTATTTTAACTGTAATATTTTTACGTATCATGAAGAAACGGCGCCTTTGTTCTTGTCCTGTTGTAATATGTAACAATGGTCTGTTCAAGATGTTATTAATAGTTTAAGATTGTGTCTGTTGTTTTAGGAGTATATTTTTAAGATATGTATTTCTTTTTACCTTTTGTTGTCGACACTAGGTATTATAAAGCTTTGTATGTGTGTGTTTTGATGATGCGTGCTTTCTGGACAGTATGATGACGATAATGCTACGTGGCATGTTCCACGTGGTATCTTCCAGCATTGAACGTTTTCCTGTAAACTGCAAATGACAGATTTCTAAGAGAGCATCTTGTAAAGGACGTGATCTGTTCCCTTCATCTTCCCATGTGAAATGGATTTAGTTGTTGTGGAATTCTGTAAATTTGTGGAGATATTCTTCAGAGCCTGGCCAAATAAAGGAAACGTCATCAACGTGTTTAAGCTACAGTCTGTGTTATGGTACATATTGAGAACTGTTTGCTCACATGATTCCATGTACATACTCACCAAATTCTGGAAAACTGACACGCCCACTTCCCCTATTCTCTCTGTTCATTCATAAGAGAGGATTGAAACCAGAAGAAAGTGTTTTCTAGGCAATGTTTGAAGAGTGTTCGGTACGACAGAATGTATGAAATATTTTTTCGTTATCATTATGTTATACGTGGTTCTCCCCTGATAAATAACTACGAGCATATCATACCAAGGAAACTTTGATATGATATGATATGATATGATATGATATGATATGATATGATATGATATGATATGATATGATATTCATCCAATAAGTTGGTGTTCACTTCTCTATTCATAGTCTGTAAAGTCTGTCGATGAGTGTATTATTTGACCGTTTTGCTTATGGGACCTCCTAACTCACATTCATTGAAAAATTTCCATAAACGCTAATCAAGAATCAATGCGAACACAGATATTTCTAACGTATGAGCATAATCGTTTGCTCTCATTTCTCATTTCTTTTTTTTTCTGTGTATAGCAATCGTTTTATGTAGAAATACCCAAAATGTCGAAATTATTGTTTAGTATTCTTATTCTTTACAATTGTAATTATATAAGTGACTTTTTTTAACAAGTACAGGTTATGTCCAATGCCTTTAATTTCTTTCATCGATTCCATATCTGTAAGATTAAAAACCCAAGTTTCTGCTACTTATCCCTCCGTAGGGGTGAAACCCTACTTCTCTTTCTTAAATAAATAAGGAATGGTTAAAAAACGGTCTGAAAAATATCCATCTAGTCAACCAGTCGAAGAAAACCAAACCGATCATTTTCTGTAAACTTCGAGTCATGGAAATTACTATGAGACTCGTTTATTTATCTTCCCTGCGATGTAAGAATTTTTATGTACTAGGTTGGACTCAAATGCAGAATATTTAATTCGAGAGCTTTATTTTTCTAGAAATGTATAAATATCCTTGTTTGTGTGTGTGTGTGTGTGTGTCTAATGCATTCTTAATTAGCAAGTTACCTAAAATTCTAGTTGCTGAAAGCGAAATGTTTTGACAATTAGTAAATCGACAAACTGAACTGATAATTTCACAACAACTCAAAATGCAATGCAGTTTTCAGGCTTCCCTATTAATATCTATAATTTAGATGAACATTATTCAAAACTATTTCTCAACTGGGACTTAAATATGCATCTTGATGACATTCTAAGTTTGAAATAACTGCCCTATTTCATTTCTTTCTAAATAATAGAAACATTACTGAAATATCAATGACATAATCAGAACAAATGTCCTCTTAAAAGTGATGAAAAAGAGCATCATGTCGTTATTCGAAGCAATCAAAGGAATTCTTGTGTCCTGAAAATTTTGTTGTAAATTAAAATCTATTCCACGATGCTAAAATTTTTAATTCGGGAAAACGAATCTCTGTTGTTTGGGTATAAAATGAAATTCAGGATATCAATTTAGATCATTTGTCAAGGTAAACATTCGAGAATTTCGGTAAATTCATCATGTTTTGAAAGTGCATTTATCCAAGATAGTGAGTGGGGGATGGAGAACATGTTGTTTATGTAGCTTGTGTGATTGCAAATTATGGATCAATTCGTGTCATTTAAAGAAATAATTCAATGAAAGTATTTTAATTTTTCTTTTCAAACTAGTGTTAATAATTTAATTATCATTCATTGATAAATGTCTGAAAAAAGTAATCCATCTACTAACGCCTCTTATTCTCCAATGAAATCATTCATTGATAGTTTGGGCTAGCTATTTTTGATTTGGTAGAGATAGAGATTGCCTGTTTTTCTATCTTCAAAAGTTAGTTAGGGCTAAAACAGCCTCACCATTTAGGTAATAAAAAGCGTCAGTTGATGTGCAGACTAGGTGAGGCTGTTTTAATTATTTTAATTATTTTAATTATTTGAAATGTTTTATGTAAATATAACTTTTTTCTTTATTCTATGTTTTGATGAAACTCGAATTTCATATTATCTCCATTATTATTATTATTATTATTACGATAGAAAAATCAAATCTGCTGTACTTATTTGGCACACCTGACCATGAAATACTGCTCACTAAACTGTACTCATCGGAATAAGAGCGTCACTGCATACCTGGTTTAGGAATTATTTCACAGAGAGAACGCAAGTAACAAAATAGGTACACTTCACAGCCGGGAGAATACAGATACAGCATGGAGCAATATTATCACCCATACTACATATAGATAAATGACATTCAAAACGGAGCCATACAAAGTCAAATATATCAATACGCAGACGACACAGTACTATTACTACCAGTCCACACAGACATTAATCCTGCTCTCTCCAAAGCACAACATTACCTAAGCCAATAATTCAAACCATAATTCAACTATAATTCAATTATAGTTGAATTATGGTAAGCACTAAAACACAAATGCTAATCCTAGAGAAACCAAGAATCATGCATCCTACACCACTAGAATGCAGTGTTATAATTTTTAAGTCAAAGGTCGATGAACTTATGCTATCAAACTATTGAATGATATCTGTTAACTCCCTGTTATACTTTTGTCGAATTGCTTGTTTTTTTTTTCAAGATAATAGCAGGTGGGTGGACTAAGAATTCGAAAATCTGAAATCCTGCTCTCGAAACAAGAGATGAAACCTTTTAGTCGCTAATATGCATGTTGGTCTCTGGTAGACGAATCTCGCCTATGACTGAAGACACAAATGTTCATTCCCAGGTGCAATTCCAAACCACAGCCTGTTTAAGAGCAAAGAGACAGCCAATTTGCCAATTAGGCCGACCATTTCAGCCACATCTAAATATTTTATGATTCATTAAAAATGAGAAACGAAGGCGAAAATAAACGAACGTACAACGAACTGTGGTCGTTGTACTTAAATACACGCTTGTCATTTGGTCTCTTTGGTATTTGATGTTAACAAGCCTCTGATTTGGTCACATATCTCCCTGCGACATCAGACAGGTGAAGCTTATTTTTTTTCAAGTGATGTATTCCTGTGTCCTTTCTAGAAAATCGATTAAGAATGCAAATAAAGTGCTCTACGAGCATAATGAAACACATCGAACATTTCACCTAGAGCAATATATGAATGAAAGATTCACACTTTCAGTTCATTAGATTTCCAGACTTCGTGCTACATGAAAAATATGATATATGAATGCAACGTGAGTGTTGATAACTGTTACTGGATGTTTATATCGACTCAACAGGTAATATTTCATACACTTTTTAAGCAAGTACTTCCATAACTTTATTATACAGCAATACTTCTATTAATTAATTCATTTTAACGATAATTACATATTTAGAAGAGAACGTGGAAACGATATTTAAACTAACTTATTTCTTTTGGAATGACACTTCAACAGCTTTTACATTTCCAAGAAGACTACTTTGTTACTTTCTTGTGTACACTTACTTTGTGACAATAGTCTCCTATTTTAAGGTCTTGAAATTCAGTATCAGCCATCACTACCAACATACATTTTCCTAGTAGATATCTTTCAAATAAGAGACTCGTAATGTCGAAAGCGTGTTCTCTCTCTCTCTCTCTCTCTCTCTCTCTCTCTGCAATATGAAGCAGGGACAATTCTAACTGAAATCAACCATCGTAACTATTTTAGGAGTATGAGAACACATGCTGTCATACTCGCTTAACAGATGGAATGATTCGAATAATACGAGGGTGGTCTGAAAAGTTTCCGGCCTCGACCATAGATGACAACACTATCGGTAAGTTGCATGAGAGTAAGTACTGAAAGCAGAAGGAGAACCTATCAGATGATGCTCTGCAAAATTTAGCAAGATGTATGGAACAATGAATCATGGCCTAAAGATTTCTGCACCTCAGTTCTGATTTCTATTCCTAAAACAGAGAATAGTACAAAATGTAGCAATTATACAACTATCAGATTAATCAGTCATCCAAGCAAAATTTTCCTAATCTTACTTTAAGACTGTGAGGAAAATAGAAAGTAAATGTTCAGAAAACCAAGTAGGATTTCCTAAAAATAAAAGTATAATAAATCATTTATTTACAATACATCTCACGGAGAAAAATATATTGGACATAATAAAATACTGTGCCACAATTTTTATAGATATACAAAAGCCTTTGATTTAATATGGCATAAAGTATTGTGGAGCATACTAAACAAGCATGGAATAAAATAATAAAACAGTACACTTAATTAAAACACTATCATTCCTCAGAAATGCTAAGAGAAATAAGAAATCAATGACAACTCTAGCAAGCCTTTAAAAATGGATAGAGATGTGAGTCAATGCTGCATACTTTTGCTGATGGTTTTTAATCTATATCTGGAATATATAATAAACTTATTATTATCCAATTCTGTTCCAAAACTGCTGTTATCCAAGCCTTGAAAAACAGTAGTATTAGTAGTATTGGCATTACATCAGTGAATCTGATTCACTGGCGAATTTAAATTTACCTAAGAGCAGGGAATGAACATCAGTTACAAAAATTGACAGAGCTTCTAAAGCATTCAGAGATTATGGATTAAAGATTAACATTCACAAATTAAAAACTATATCTTTCAGCAATAAGCCTAAAAAAAGTTCAGTTAATGATGAAAAACTGAAAGAAGTAGAAAGATTCACCTACTTGAGAAGCATACAACACATATATGGCCAGTCTATACATGATATTAAAGCATGCATTACTAAACAAACGTTGCACTTCTGAGATTAAAGCCACTTTGGAAGGACAATAAAATATAGCTAACTACAACTACGTAATGAACACCTTTGTTAACTCTGTCTTACTATTCAGATGTGAGAGTAAGATATTACTAAAAAAAGATAACAAAGACTATTGGCCTTGGAGATGAAGTGCAAAAGAAAACTTTCAAAATACCATACACAACATCAGTGGCAAATGACAAGCTCAGAAGGAAAATCCATTCCATTACCAGGAACACAAGAAAATATTATCACTAAAATACATCGAAAACAGCTCCAGTGGTTGGACCAGATGGCTAGATCAGATAGTTTACCAAAATGACACTAGAGGGCTTAGCTTCCGGTAAAAAAAAAACACTTGGAGAAATTTAGAATCACCCGAAAAGGCTAATTCTCCATTCTCATTAAGGATCCCAAGACAGAGACACCTAAAGAGACTATGTCAGGACTGTCACCTTTATAGTGCCCCAATGGTCTACATAGACTATGGATGAAGAAGACGTATCACTGTATAAAAAGAATATCAGGAAAAAAATAATAAAAATTTAAATGGAATATACAAATACAACCTTAATTCCACTTCTAAAACCTGAACAAAATTAAAGACATCTTTAATTCAGCCAAGGATCCCTTTTCCCCTTCTCCCATGCCACAATTAATGTATAAATTAAACATGCCAAGAAATTACATATTTGGTTTAATCCTTTATTCAAGTATAAGAAATAAAGTTTACGCATGAAGTAACTTCAAGACTGGGCAACTCGTATATAGAGGATAATCACTTCACATCACTTGCTTTAGTATTCCATAATGTAAAGCCCATATTTACAGACATGTATAATGCTATGCATTATGGGTACTACTTGGACCGGTTTCGACCTTTATTGAGGTCTCATCAGTGGCAGCCAGACCCAGAAATGATACCAAGGTTAAAGTGATGCAGAAGTTATATTTACATATACAAGTAGTCAAAAGATATGTGACACCTTATTACAAAAATACTCTGGATTAGAGATATATGTTGAAAGTTTTACCACTTGGCTATACTATAAATGGGATACCAAGGCAAGTGATGTGAAGCCATTAGGCTTTATATACAAATTGCCCCGTCGTGAAGTTACTTCATGCACAAACTTACCCTTGGATATAGGATTAAACCAAATGGAAAAACTTTCAAAATACATCTCTAATCCAGAATCCAGATTATTTTAGTAAAAAAGTGTGACACCTTTTGGCTACTTGTATATGGAAATATGACTTTTGCATTACTTCAACCTTGGTATCACTTATGGGACTGGCTTCCACTGATGAGACCTCAATAAAGGTCAAAACCAGTCTGGATAGTGATCCTTCCATAATGCATAGCATTATACATGTCCGTAAGGATATGTGCTTTGCATTATGGGATACTAAGGCAAGTGATGTGAAGTCATTAGCTTCTATATACAAGTAGCCCAATCATGAAGTTACGTCACTCGCAAATTTTGTTTGCTTACCCTTGAATAAATGATTAAACCAGAATATAATTTCTTGGCATCTTTAATTAATTGTATAACCAAGTATAAAAACTTTCAACACAATGGAGGTACTAAATGCAAGGCACCTGTAACTTACGATACATATAAAAGTTAAACAGGTACAAGATGAACGACTGCAATCTGAAAAAAACATGAATAATTATATCACGTTTAATAATTTATGGAAAATAAGACTTTCTGATCATTCCCTGTATACACTCTACAGAGTACCAAGTGTAATGTAAGAAACAAGTGTAGTGTAAGAAACAAGTAGTGTAGTGTAAGAAACAAGTAGTGTAGTGTAAGAAACAAGCAGTGTAGTGTAGTGTAAGAAACAAGCAGTGTAGTGTAAGAAACAAGTGCCTTTCCAACAGGAAAGGCACTTGTTTCTTACACTACACTGAAAACTTGGTATGAATGCCAATTTAAAGAAATCTGTGAAATTCTAATCAAACACCTAACCTTAATGATAATGGCCTAAAAACCTCAAGAATGTGGTGGGCACACATCCAAACCACATAACTTCTGTTTCATATTCACCAGCAATGCCTTACTCTAAGCAATAATTTCAGATATTGATTTGGCTAATACTATTGCTATATATTTGCTTTTTGATTTTATTAACTGATAATGATCTCCAGCCAATAGGACAATAGGACTCTGGTTTTGATGGGTTTGTTTTCTTTCTGTCAGCGGTTAGTGTTAAAGGCTGACCAAATTAGTGATACTTTGCTACTGTGTGCATTGTAATGTGGTTTTCTCTTTGTGTGTTTTCTCTTTGTGTGTGTTATATGCGTATTCAGTGGTGTTGCCTGCCCATTTCAGTTGAGTGTGCTGTCGTGTCCTATGCAATCCACACTACAAAGTTCACATCAATTTGACTGAATGATTACATTTTTATCGATTTATGAAAGTTTTAAGAATGTATGGTGCATCAACATTCATCTTAATTGGGCCAATGCAATTAATTGTAGGATAACTTTAAATACTTTAATTTATCAATTAACTGTTAACAAATCTCTGCAGAGTGAAGGAACAGTGAATTTGTTTTAAGAGACTGCATATTAGAAAACAATAATGAAGGAGAATGCTATATTTGGTTTGTATATTTGAACCAACCAAATATAGCATTCTTAATGTCTTTTATCGAAAATAATAAATTAAAAACTTGCCTTATAATATATAAAAACTTGCCTATCACATCAGTTTGCACTTCACACATGCAAAATAGATCAAACTCAGAAAACAAAAATAGTAACTAATGACAAATGATAACGTTGGAATGGATTGGTTGACAGAGTAACCAATCACTGCCTCTAGGTGCTATTATCTCAGAGCTCGCCCTGCCTTGCCTTCTAAGCGGTTTAAGGATACTAGAACGCTTAGAATTTGACCCGCTGTGCCATTTGTACGTCTTTTCAAAGGGCTCAAAAGTGTATGTATTTTAAATGCACAGCCGATTAATGCGAATGTGATGGAATGTTCACATATCAAAACGTGCTCTCTTCATGAAGCATTAGTATATTGTGCATACTTTTAGGAATCACATGAAGTCTGGAAACAATTAGGGGAGTCTTTAACGGGAATAAATGCAAAAATATAATATTGATGATATTGCTATTTGGTGGATGAGCACCGAACATCTAGCACATCCCGTATGTACTCCAGATGATGACCTCAATATGACGGTCAAAATGCTGGATTATATTAAAATCTTGGTTTATATTAAATTAAAGTTATTACTCTAACATGGTAGCTGTCGTACCCCATAATTCAGTATAATGAATGCTGATTAATATGAAAGAAATTATGAAAGAAAATAAGCAATAGAATGTTTTTACTTTATTGAAGAAAACAGCAAGTTTTTACTTTATTGACAAACAGAAAAGTTGATTCTTCCTGGAGATCTAAATAGTAGAGTAGGAAATTAATACTAGACATATGGAAATTTTGGAAAAATTTTCATAAAAAGCACAAACCTAATAAGAGTAATAACTTACTAGCTAGCTTTCTGTACAAAACATGGACCATAATTACTAACATTCCAATATAGCATTCCCACATAAATATGAGGACTAATTCACTTGGAGAGAAGACAAGAAAGAGTGGTAGTCACACCAGTTGTCTAGTATTAATTTCCTACTCTACTATTTATAGATCTCGAGGAAGAATCAACATTTCTGTTTCAGCTGTCTTCTTCAATAAAGTGAAAAAATTCTTTTCCTTTCCACTACTAAATACACTACTTCATTAGATACTTTTCTTTTTAAAACTAATATCATCACTTGAATATTTGAATGTACAAATTAATTTCAATTCATTGCAAATATTATTTTGCATCTAGTTAAACTCTTTGTTATGAAAATATTTCACTCAATAAAAACACACTTTAATAAAATGACTGGTTGAAATTTTCTTAGTCTACTGCTATTATCTTCCCCTCCCAATACAAATATTAAACAAGCATAAAACTCACCATCCATTCACTGATTATGATGTCTACTTATTCTGTAAGCACAACTTCCTATGGAATATGAAAATAAGATAATATTTTAAGATAAAATAAGCCAACTCTGATTAGGGTTAATACTGAAATTAATATATATATATATATATATATATATATATATATATATATATATATATATATATATATATATATATATATATATATATATATATATATATATATATATATATATATATAGTGAAAATTGATAAAGTGATGAAGTAATATCAGTCTAGTTAGTGCTTTTAAAACAATCAAGTCATTAAAATTAAATGTAGGCTTTATAATTTTTTCACTTAAATTACAGCTCTCGTAAAATTAACACTTAACAAATAAAATTTCAGTTTCACATAAATTTTGCATTTATATATATATATATATATATATATATATATATATATATATATATATATATATATATATATATATATATATATATATATATATATATATATATATATATATATATATATATATATATATATATATACACAGACACACACACATACATACATACATACATACAAGAGTAATGCCACAAGTTTCCGGCCTGACTAACGTTTAGAAGTGACAGAAAGAAACAACCCGTATCATTTTCAACATAATCTCCTTTTACATGATCTCCTTATCATAATAAAGGTTGTAACCGGTCTGGGTAGTGACCTATCTCCCTTAATGTAAAGCAACATTCATCTCCTAGGGGATGAGTTTTACATTAGAGTAAATACTAAGAATAGCGATCCTATCTTTATCCACCTTTACTACGAGTTGTCCGATATTGCACCACCCAGGTATTTGCTTACGCTTGGACTCGCCGAACTTTTATAGTTTGCTATATTCGGCATGAAACTCTTTGATTTCATTTCTATTTTAGAGTTTCTTATTCGGCTCTGAAATAATGTGGGATTAAATATCCCCTTAATTTAAATAATCTCCTTTTAGTTCAACACACTGTCCACATCTTTGAATTAACCTTCCTATGCCCTTGAAAACATACGCTGTAATAATTTTGTCAGCAAAAGGGCCTAAAACTGCATCTTTCACATCATTGTTATCTGCAAATTTCTTACTCGAAGATCTTTCTTTAGTTTCGAGAAGAGGTAATAATCACTGGATGTTGGATCTGGGCTATAGGTGGGTATTCAATCTCCTGGAAGCCATAGTCTTTCACTGCAGCCTTCTCAAAAATTGCTGTATGGATTGGAGCATTGTCACGAAGCAGATGAACACCACAACTCAGCATTGCTTGTCTTTTCTCCTTTATGACGTCATGCAGTTTGTGCAGGAGTGAAGCATAATATTTTGCATTCATGGTGGTATTCTTCCTTGAAGTCAATCAAGAGAATTCCCTAGCAATCCCAACAGATTGTTGCCATAATCTTCTTGGTGGACTGAGTGACCTTGGCTTTTCTTGGCAGTGCTTCACCTGGTTTGCGCCGCTCCGTGGATTCCTTTATTGGAAAGAGGATCATAATAAAGGACCATGGTTTCATCCCAAGTGACAATGGATTCTAGCACCTCTCTGATTCCCTTGGCAAAGCTCTAAAAACCTATGGGAAAAGGTCAAACAATTCTAATTCTGAATTGAAGAGAAACGTCAAGGCACCCACCTTGCACTGACATTCGTCACGTGAAGATTCTCATGAATGATGAGAAGGGCAGCTGTTATAGAAATCTTCAACCCTGATATGATTTCTTGGAGCTTCAGCTGTCTCTCATTGAGCAGTTCCTCCTCAACAAGAGAGACATTTTCTTCAGTTATCACTTCTACAGGCTGACCATCACGAGGATCATCTTCAGTGCTTTCTCTTCCTAGGAGAAACTGTTTAGCATATTCCTGCACAGTGGAATATGAAGGCGATGCTTCCCAATAAACACCATCCAATCGCTGTGTGACAGCACAGCAATTGAATGTGCTGTTACACAGCCTTTTGTTGAAAAATGTTATTGCAGTGGTACTCAATTTTTAAGATTAAAAGTACTTAGCGTGCCACATGTTAATCAAGCAATTGCCTCCAACTGAATGACGCAGGTAGAGAGTTGAAACAGGTACATACACTAACGTCCCCATACATGGTGATGTCATGCATGATGTTTTAAAATTGGCATGAATTTCGTGTGTCAGGTGTAAAACTTTCGGAACTTTCCTCATACTATAAAAGGCAATGGTTAGACTTCATGCAATATGATACAATAATACATATTGTTAATTTTTAACTTTGAATTAGCAACAGAATAGTAAATAGAAAAACTTGGAGTTAATACAAAGAATGACATGAAATATAAATACTTTTTTTCATAACTACATGATTATCAGGATTCATTATTGTAAATTATGAAGACAGCTACCTTCTTAGAGTCCTCTTCTTCTTCTTCTTCTGCAGCTTCTCCCACTTAAGTGGGGTCACTGTTTGTTATGAGTCTCCTCCACACCTTCTTGTCTTGGGCTGTCACCACATCCAAGTTCTTCATCTTCAAGTCCTCTTCTACCAGCTCCCTCCATCTCTTCTTTGGCCGCCCACGCTTCCGCCTTCCTTCCACATCCATCTGCATGACCCTTCTTCCCACATATTCGTCCTCCCTCCTCATCACATGACCAAACCATCTCAACCTTGCCTCCTGTATTTTCGCTCCTAAGTTCGTAACTTTCACTGTTCCCCTGACATAGTCATTTCTCAGATGATCCTTTCTGGTCACACCGCACATCCACCTAAGCATTCTCATCTCTGCTACTTCCATCCTGCTAATGTTATTTTTCCTCAGGGCCACAGTTTCTATAGCATATGTCATAGCTGGCCTCACTACTGTCCTATAAATTTTGCCTTTCAGATTGATCGGCATCCTCTTATCGCATAACACTCCAGCCATCTCCCTCCAGTTCCTCCAACCAGCTTGTATCCTGCATCCCACTTCCTTCTCAGCTCCTCCATCTTCTTCTACTGTTGAGCCTAAGTATCTAAAGTCTCTCACCTTCCTGATGACATTTCCTTCCAGCTCCAGATCTGTCTCCTGGCCACCGCCCACTGCGCAACACATATACTCTGTCTTACTTCTGCTCAGTCTCATACCTCTCTCTTCCAGTACTTTTCTCCATCTTTCCAGTTTAGTTTCAGCTTCTTCTCTTGAATCTACACACAGCAAGATGTCATCTGCATACAACATTGTCCAAGGTGCATCTTCTCTCACCTCCTCTGTTACCACCTCCATCACAATATTAAACAGAAACGGACTTAATGCTGACCCTTGATGCAAGCCAACTGTTACTTGAAAACTTTCTGTCTGTCCCAAACAGGTCCGAACACTTGTCTTCACATTTCTGTACATTTCCCGCACCAACCTGACATATTTGCCTTGGCACTCTATCGTATGCTTTCTCCAGATCAATAAATACCAGATGTAGCTCCCTTTGTTTCTCTCGATATTTTTCCATCATCTGTCGTAGCCCAAAGATAGCATCTGTTGTTGATCTACCAGGCATGAAGCCAAATTGTTCCTTTGCAATCTCCACCTCCTCCCTCAATCTACCATCAAGAACCCTTTCTAGGATCTTCATTGTGTGGGACATCAACTTTATTCCTCTGTAATTGTTACAGTCTTGTGCATCCCCTTTACCCTTGTAGATGGGAACAAGAGTACTCTCCTTCCATTCCTCGGGTATATTTTCCTGTTGGCAAACTTTCATGAACAGGCCCCACAGCAGGTCAATTCCCTCTTCCCCCAGTGCCTTCCATGCCTCCACTGGAATTCTGTCGGGGCCCACCGCTTTTCCATTCCTCATCCTCTTCATGGCCTCCGTCACTTCCATTCTACTGATGTTCTGCACCATCCCCTCAGAAGGCTTCCCATCTCCTCTGTGAGTCCTTGCATTTTCCTCATTCAAAAGTCCCTTAAAGTATATTTTCCATCTGTTTCTTATGTTTCTTACCTCCCTCCATAATACTCTTCCTTCAGCATCTTTGATCTGCCTCACATGTGAGATGTCCTTAGCTGCTTTATTTCTACATTTCGCTAGTTGGTAAATTTTTCTCCGACCTTCCTTTGTTTCTAATTGATCATACAGATCTTGATATGCCATGACCTTCGCCTGTTCCACAACTCTCTTGGCTTCTTGCTTTCTTCTCTCTGTACACCTCTCTGTCCTCTTCCACTCTTGACTCATCCCACTTCTGCTTTGCCTTCCTCTTAGCTGTCACTGCCACTTGTAAATCATTATTCCACCACCAACCCTCCTTCTGCCCTCTAATCTTTCCAGATGTCTCACCAAGCACCTCGATTGCACAGCTCAGGATTACTTTTGAATTATGTTTCCACGAATCTTGTACACTTTCCAGTCCATCCGAAATCTTCTCTAACACTCTCTCCCTAAAACGATTCCTCACAATCTCCTCTTTTAAGCAAAACCACTTAAATGTCTTCATCCCATGGCAACCAAAAGTTCTTATCTTCGATCTTATTTTAAAGTCTGCGCACTCGGTGTTGTTTTGCTACTTGATCTGTTGGAATTACTTTACAGTTTGTCACAACCTTAAGATGTTTTCTTCTAGTCAAAATGTAGTCAATTTGTGAGCTGTTGTTACCACTTCTAAATGTTATCAAATGTTCTTCCCTCTTGAAAAAAAACGAGTTCACAATTGCCAGATCAAACGCTACTG
This sequence comes from Typopeltis vanoorti, assembly GCF_054136105.1. Classification (NCBI taxonomy): domain Eukaryota; kingdom Metazoa; phylum Arthropoda; class Arachnida; order Uropygi; family Thelyphonidae; genus Typopeltis; species Typopeltis vanoorti. Next base: position 86,426,478 of record NC_143550.1, read on the forward strand.
CAAAGTCCGGAACCCTCTCTCCTTCCAGGTTCATCATTCCCACTCCGTGGCCACCATGCACCCTTTCACAGTCTCTATTCTGTCTTCCTATGTGCCCGTTCAAGTCTCCTCCGACAATCACCATCTCATTTTCTTCCAATTCCCTCATTTCTTCATCTAACACGTTCCAGAACTCATCTTTTTCCTCTGCTGTACAACCAACTTGCAGGGCATATACACATAATACGACCACCCCCTCTTCTCCAAGACCCAATTTCATTCGCATGATCCTGTCGTTCCTTCTACCCACGTCCAGTATTTCACTCTTCATTCTGCCACACACCACAATTCCTACACCATTTCTTCCCTCGTTATTCGCTGCAGAGTAGAACAATTTATATCCATCTCCCAGTTCCTACCTTCTTAGAGTAATACCTTTAATGAAATAAAGAGCCAAAAGGCTTCACTTCAGCGATGTAAAAATTATTTAAATTAAGGGGATATTTAATCCCACATTATTTCAGAGCCGAATAAGAAACTCTAAGATAGAAATCATCAAATCAAAGAGTTTCATGCCGAATATAGCAAACTACAAAAGTTCGGCGAGTCCAAGCGTAAGCAAATACCTGGGTGCAATACCGGGAAACTCGTAGCAAAGATGAATGAAGCTAGGATCGCTATTCGTATATTTACCCTAATGTAAAACTCATCCCCTAAGAGATGTACATGGTTTTACATTAAGGGAGATAGGTTACTATCTCCCAGACCGGTTTCAACCTTTATTGAGGTCTCATCAGTGAGTAGGTAGACCAAACATCGCCGAAGTGAAGCCTTTTGGCTCTTTATTTCAGTAATTTATCTGTGCGCCTTTTTGACAACTCGTACTGTAAAGTATTAGAGCTATTGTCGCTACAATTTTGGTATTTTTTGGTCTACCTACTCACTGATGAGACCTTAATAAAGGTCTCATCAGTGAGTAGGTAGGGTAGGAACCTATCTCCCTTAATGTAAAACAATATATCTTCGAGGGGATGAGTTTTACATTAGGGTAAATACTCAGAATAGTGATCTTATCTTTATCCACCTTTCCTACGAGTTTCCCGGTATTGAACCACCCAGGTATTTGCTTACGCTTGGACTCGCCGAACTATTATAGTTTGCTATATTCGGCATGAAACTCTTTGATTTGATGATTTCTATCTTAGAGTTTTTTATTCGGCTCTGAAATAATGTGAGATTAAATTTCCCCTTAATTTAAATAATAACTTTCATTTAATATAAATCAAGATAAATATGCAATCTTTAACTTTCATATTTAGGTCATCATTCAGCGTACAACTTATATAAAAAGAGACAATCCACATTAAAATATACACAGCATGCCAAAGTGTCACTAATTTGGTCAAACCTTACTATTACTAGCCTTACCACTGGTGAAAAAAAAAGCACATCAAATCTAGAATCCTGTTATTTATATATCTGCAGATAACTATGAGGATGCTTAAGGGTCAAAGCTGTATAACTGAGAGGAGACCTTTACATAGCCTTTAAAGGAATGTGGAGATCCAAACAGTGCTTCTGACCGAATGTCCAATCCTCATCTTCTCATGGTGCACCCTGTTAGGTATCTACCTGGATACTGAACAAACGATGATGGGCTGACAATTTGGGATTTAGCTGACCAAATTTTATTCTTATTGGCTTAAACCACAATACACATTGATGGTATAGCATGACAGAATTTCTTCATGCTGGCTGCAGCATCGCCCAATTAAACAAGAAGCCCCTATTGTTTTTTCCAGGGAACTAGGACAAACAGCGAAAAGTCAGCTACTGGAATAAATCCCAAAACACATCCCAACTTAATATCACCAGAGTTCAAGATCGGTATTATCAACATAAGAAGCCTGAATGGCATAGAAATGGAGCTAGCTGAGGAAATGGATAAGTACCAGATCGACATAATAGGGGTGACTGAAACAAACAAACAAAAAAAAAACTGGGGAGATCTTTTTGAACAGTAAATGCAAAATGTTATACTCAGGCAATAACAATCAAAGAAAAGGAGTAGCCATAGAATTCCACACAAACTACGAGGCCAATGGCAGGTGATATCAAGTAGAATGATGTGGGCAAATATCAGAATCGGAAACTGGACAATGAGATTTATTTGTGCCTATGGTCCCAAAGAAGGTTCTACTAAGGTAGAAGGCGAGGAATTTTTTGTGGCCATATAGAAAGCAACTCACACAATGAAATATGAAAAGTTAGTCCTTGTTGGGGATATAAACGGCATAGAAGGGAATGACTGTTAGACACACAAAAATATTTTGGGAAAATTTGGAGAAATGAGCAAAGCTCATGATAATGGCAAATACCTGCTGGATTTCTGCTCAGGACATGGACTGGTCATTACTAACACCACGTTCCAACATAAAAATGTGCAATAAATTCACATGGAGAGAAGAGGCAAGGAGTAAGAAAAGTCTCGTTGACTATGTGTTATTGTTGATAGTGATGTTTTCTTTCAAATCCTCTGCCTCAAAATTGAGGATTTGAAATTGGAAATGATCACCATTTAGTCATGAGCAGGTTCAGATGGAAACTGTAGACTAAAATACACAAACATTATTCAAGAAAAAGGATAGAGTTTGCGATCTGGAACCAAATCTTGGAGATTCAGTGGTAAGTCCTGAAGAAAACATTGATTGATTCAGCCAACGAGACATGTGGTGAGATTGTCTGTAAGGATAGAAAAATCAGAACTCCATGATGCACACAGGAAGTTAAAGAGGCAGTGAAGGAAAAGAAGCACATATCAAAAGTTCCTTGTAAATAAATCAGCTTGTGCTCTTAGATAATACAGAAACAAATATATGAAAGCTAAACAATGTGTAAAACTAGCTAAACAAAAGTTATGGGAAGACTGGTAAGAACATAGAAAATAAATATCAAGAAAGTGATATTTATTCTGAAAGATATTCTGTAGGTTGTTGACGAAGCTCATAAATGGAGAAAAGAGTGCTGTAAAAGGAAATAGGGATGATAAAGGTGATATGAAAAGTGGAGGAAAAGATATCCTTGACGAGTATGGAGTAATTACTTCGAAACATTGCTAAATGAAATAATCTGTGACAGCACAGTGGTAAAACACACTGACCAACCAGGCAATCAGGAATACATATCCATACTTGAAGTAGGAAAAGCCATCAAAAGTCTGAGATGCGGAAAGGCAGCTGGATTGGATGATATTCGACCAGAAATGCTCAAGTATGGAGGTATAAAAGTCTTACTGTGGCTGCACTAAATAAATAGTTCAGAAGGCCTGGACAGAGAGACGAATTCCAGATGATTGGAGTAGATCTCTCATATTACACAAATATATAAAAAAGGAAATAAAACTCAATGTGAGAATTACAGAGGTATTTTTCTACAGAGCACAAGTATTGTGGAAAAGAAGGTTGGTGAAGAACAAGCTGGATTCAGGTCAAATAGAGGCTGTCAGGATCAGATTTTACTTTACGACAAATAGTTGGGAAATCATGGAAATATAACAAAGATCTGTAATTTAAGTTTTGAAGACCTGCAAAAGGCATATGACTAGGTGCCAAGAGAAAAGTTAATTAACATGCTACAGTTATATGATGTTGATGGGGCAATACTTACATCAAACAATACTTAGTCTTTATATGAGTTGGTAGTCAGCAGTTAGAATTGAAGGAAGTGCAGGAAGATAGTTTAATATTAAATCTGGTGTCAGACAGGGATGTACATTATCCCCTCTGTTATTCTTTATCTATGCAGATCGCATTATGAAGGAAAGTGGTATTAAACCTGATATCAAAATTGGAGATGTTAATGTCAGTTCTTTGCTTTATGCAGATGATGTTATACGAGGGTGGTCTGAAAGGTTCTCGGCCTCGACCATATTTGACAATACTATCGGCAAGATTTTTTTTCTAAGTTCGTACATGTGTCATGAGCATCGAGGTGAAATTGCAAGTCATTCTATCTAGTAGTTTGCTTTATACAGCTGTCTTAAGCAAAAGTGTTGTCTGTATCGCTTGAAATGGATAAAATTGAGTATCGTGCGGTTTGAAAAATGCTTTGTAAAAGAAGATTTAGCGCCAAACGAAATTCATTTGAAGTTCATAAAAGTTTATAGGCACTTTTCCCAGTCGTTTTCGACAATTAAAAAATGGACTGCCAAGTTTAAACGTGACCGTACCAACCTTGAAGATGATCCACATGAAGGACATTCAAAAAGTGAAACCATACCAAAAATCATTGATCAAGTACACGATATGTTATTGGATGACTGGCGAGTCAAAGTGCATGAAATTGCTGAGACTATAGGCATTTCAAAAGAACATGTGGGATATATTTTGCATGAAGAATTGCATATGAAAAAGCTTTGCGCAAGATGGGTGCCGCGCTTGCTCACAGCAGATCAAAAACGCACTCGGATGAAAATCTCTGAACATGCTTGGAGCATTTTAACAAGAATAAAACTGATTATATGCATCCATTTATTACAACGGATGAGAATTGGATTCACCATTACACACTAGAATCCAAACAGCAGTCAAAACACTGGACAAAAGCCGGTTGCTCAGCGCCAAAGAAGACAAAGTCGGTTCCATCAGCAGGAAAGGCCATGGCATCGGTGTTTTAGTATGCTAAAGGAATTTTGTTTATTAATTATTTTGAAAAGGATAAAACAATAACGGGGGGAATATTATTCCGATCTCTTAACCTGACTAGACGAAAAACTTCGTGAGAAAAGACCCGGTTTGCAGAATAAAAATATCACCTTTCATTAGGACAATGCACCTGCCCACAAATGTGTTTTGGCAATGGGAAAATTAAGGGATCTGCACTATGAATTGTTGGAACATCCACCCTATTCCCCAGATTTAGCTCCTTCTGACTTCCGTCTCTTCCTAAAACAAAAGCACTTCCTCGGTCAGTGTTTTTCTTCCCTTTCACACACACACACACACACACACACACACACACACACACACACACACACACACACACAGTATGAATTATATTTCTACATATTGTAAGAGTAATTTACATAAGCTTCGCAGTTTCTTTTGCTTAGAAGTTAGCGAGATATCATTGAAGAAACTGCTAACTAAAGGTGAACGGTAAAATTTCCTCGTTGACAATCTGCAATAAAAAGAAACAAGATGAAAAATTCTGAGAAAAATTACACACCGATCAATGATTCTGAGGAATCAATGATCTGTGTGTGTGGGGGGGGGGGGGGGAAGCATCACAATTATAATTATGAATGATTAGACAAAAAAGTTCTGAAAAACACAAACTCTCTGCCATAAAGGAACATAATTCATGATAAGATTTTGTAGAAGAACTTTCATTAATTCCGGAAGGAATGTTCCCTTGTAGAAATGCTCTAGAAACATGTCCCCCTGCCCTGACTGTGAAAATGTTCCCAGCCATAGCCGCTGGAAAGAACAGCAATGATGAGGACCTTGAAATCAAGGTGGCGTCGCGACGTTTGGCTTAACAGATATGCGCTCCGATTCTGTTTTAGTCAGAAGGAAATGAACCCTTATGCAAAGTTTTCATTGGAATATGAGTTAGACCGGTCTCATACGGAGGTGGAATGGTATCGACTTAGAAGAATGATAAGAAATGAGTTCAATATTTAGTCATGCTCTTCTCCTGTGTTTGATCCCGTTCTTGCATTTTTTTAATCTTTTAATCCTATTATCATTCAGTTAATAATCCCCTAGCAACGTCACCTTTTTCATTTTATGATTCATTATGAATACATTAAACAACGGAAGCAATAGTTCGAAAATAATTGAGACTGGCTAAATTCATTTGAGAAAGCCTAATACAAGTTTGTATTCTCTGAATCCTAGACAAGATTTGAACAACGATCTTTCCAACAACCGAATAGTAAATTTCTTTTCGTCCTCGATCTGCATTACGGAGGCTCCAGAGCATGATAAGTGATGTTTCATTTATTTAGTTCTAAATTATATTATGTGTTTAGACAGCCTATTCCTAAACTAAATGTCTTTGCTATTCAGGGGGAAATGCTGGTCTTTAAATTCACGCTTGCTCTTGTTATCATTCAGGGAATGAGAGATGTGACTGAAGTCTGATTAGCGGAATAATGAATTACTGACCATTTAAAATTATATACTGTATTTAGAAATTTATGCACAGTTAATCATACAAATACAACATTTATTTTACAAATGGTATTCTATCTTTTTCAATTTAGCTACTTGAATACAAATTCTTCCCTACGGTTCTTTTTTATGAACTGGTCAATAACATCGTCATAAAAAGTTGGTTGTAACTTACTTTTCCCAAGCAGCACGCACACTTGTGAAGGCTGGCTGAAGCTCACTGGCTAGAGCTACTTTGACTGCGTATGGCCCGTGTATATAAGCAACAGGGTGAAATAACGTGGAGGGAGTGGAAATGGCCATGCGCGCGCATGAAATCACAGTGCTGAAGCGAGGACCTGGATGCTCCCACAACCGAGAAAGCCAAAGTAGCTTGACTAGCGTCGGCCTTCAATACACAACGCAAAGCTCAATTATTGCCGCGAAAGCTAAAACGTCTTCTATCTACAAAAATAAAATCCTAAATGGAATGTTTATAAATGCATGTATTTATTAACCAATAAATATGACTTCTTTCTCAATTAATGAGTTTGGAATGGTTAGTAATGCCTTATTATATTTAATGTTATTGTCATTATTGGGAATAATGGCTATGGAAAAAGGCTGCCTCTTTCATGTAACTGTTTTCTGTTAATTTCAGGTGTACTCCAAACTTCTATTGATCTGAATATTTCTGAACAAACTCAAAGCAGCAAGCATAGCAAGCATGGAGAATTCGCCACTGTTGCTATTATAATAATTTAGTCTATCGGAATTAATTGATCTTCGTAAGGACCTCATTGCAGTAATATAGCATTTGTTTTATTGAAATCAAATAATCAATATATTTATTAAAGTGTAAAGAGATATTTAAAATAATAAAAATTAAGAATCGTTCGGTTATTAACTGTAATAATTTAATACTTAATCTAAAATAACTAAGAACTTTTTAACTAGCTAATTTGAGCATTTCTCAAGGCAAAATAGTGATAAGTTCAGAAATTAGATGACACGTGTTTTGGTTACAGACGGTGAATGCCTGTGACTGAATCTCGCTTGATCTGCTCACTTAAACGTTAACTACGACAGGATAAGAATAACATATTATCATAGACATATACATTTTATAATTAAATCCACGTTAGCAAAAAGTAAATAAAATAAACTTATAAATCTTTTTTCCCCTTGATCTCTTTTTCTGTTGATGTTGAACTAAGTTTCTTAGGAGTACTTCTACTCGCCTTCCATTTTCTAGATTTCGCAGTCTCATTCAGTTGTGTGTTTTGAATAACTAAAATGGTTCTGGGATGCTTGCTATGCATGGTTTTCCTTAGTTGTATAATATTATGATTAAATTTTAAATAAAACTAGACCATGCTCTCTCAATAAGCTTACTGTCGTACTTTTATGTGCACCAAATAATAATATATTATATATTATATTATTAATAGATATAACTATGTAAATAGGAATGGTTAGTAGTGCCTTATTATATTTAATGTTATTGTCATTATTGGGAATAATGACTTTGGAAACTGACCTCCTCTTTCATGTAACTGTTTTCTGCTAATTCCAGGTGATTCCAAACTTCTATTGATCTGAATATTTCTGAACAAATTCAAAGCCACATAGTGAATATATTTCAATGGCAAACAAAACTTCCTCCACAAAACGTTTGTTTATACTAAACTTCAGAAGAAGTCTCTCGTTTAACAGTGGCTCCTCTACATTTCTTTGGCACAGTAAAAAGGTCACCCTGATGAAGGAAATATTTCTACTAGAGACAAAAATCTTCCAATTCATCGCCTCTTTCGTTGTTTCTTGCCCTATAGAATAAATAAAATGATCAAAGGCACCCCGATAATCTTTACATTTGAAACTCAATGAGTCTGCATTTTATTGCTGAATTATCATAATACTCACATCCCCAAAGAAGGACAATACTTTTAAGAAACGTGTAGACAATACAAAAAGCAGAACTTCAAAAACTGGCAAATTTCAGATGCTGAGGAATATATTTTAAGTTTACCTCATTATTCTCCTCCCATGTGAAAAAGAGAAGTAGTTGAACTTAATCTCTTAATTTCCTACTATATTTAGTTTTAAGAACTCATCCGATTAATTTCACTTTCCAACGTAAATTTAACTTTCCTCAAAAGTAGGCAATTTTAACAAAACCTGTATGAATTGAGTACGAAAAATACACTGTTTCCTTACGAATAACATTTTTCTTAGTTTCATTAGTGGCACTCATCAGCATGGAACTACATTACGAGCTGTAGACGAGCAAGGATTGTATCATCATGATATGAAACGCATTTCAGATTATATTAACAATGCAACCTTGTCAGAGGTTTGAATAATCCTAGGGAAACCGAACCAAAAGAAAAAATGACAATCTCTGAAGAACTCCTATAATTCATTCTTAAGATTCCGCTAACAGATAGCTCCGAACTTTTGGTTTATCCGTAATATCAGGCAGTAACCTATGTATATTAGTGCTCTTCAATCACTGTCTTTGTCATAACAGAAATATATGTGTTGAATCGGAATGGTCCATGTACAATTCAGTCTTTTGAGGGAGTGAAATTTCACACAGACTTTTTTCGTGCATTAGCAGAGATTAGACGCAAGCAGTGAGGTTTTCACTTCCAAAAACTTGGATTTTTTTTTCCTCCAAGAAAACAAGCAAGGTGATGAGTACACACAATTATCAATATACGCTAACCTCACATTATACTGACTCTTTGTTAATTTTAAATGAGCCTTAATGCCATAGTCGAATTATACACTGCTGTGTATTGCCAAAAAAAATGAATTATTCTGCCTGATCTCTGACGAAAACCAACCAGTTTGAAACAGCTGTCAGGCCAGTGAAACATTATCGAAATGGACCAATAGGAGGCGAATATATGGACGCTGTCATAGAGGGTATGTCTCCTATAAGGTCCGACTAGGGCAACTCGTGAACACCAGCGAGTGTATTCCCGTAAGCTCTCTGATCAAATTTCATACGAAACTTTTATAGTTTCTGTATTCGGCTTTGAAATAATGCTGGATTTAATATCCACTTGATTTTTATAATTGTTGCATCGGCGAAGTGAGGCCTTTTGGCTCTTTATTTTAGTATTTCAGTATAGAGTGAAGATTTTTATCCTATTTCGTATACTAGCACGTTTTAAATCGCGTTTTCTCGAAGCAAATAATAAAAAATATAGTCTTAATGGAGAGACTCCATAACACCCTGGGATTCACACAGCGTGAAAAATCTCGTTCGTATAAATTAAACATCTACCTCAAATGTATCTCACTCAAAGAAATTCTTGTCTATTCCTTCAAGTGAAAAGGTCGCCGGTTGGAATCTCGCATTAGGCATGCTGTTTGATTGTCTTTAGGTGGGAGATGAATTTAATCGCCAAAGTGTGAGATCACCACACTGCTTATTAAAGACCTCTAGTGGCTTTAAAAAATTCCATGTTTGATTTCTAGAATGAGGTTGCTACATAACTACGTGACTACGTAAAAAATAAATAAAAATAGAAAAATAAAATAAAATTAATGAAAAAAAATCATTAACTAGCCGCAGTATTGTACAATAAGTAGGTTTATAAAAAATAATCATAAAATGTTCACGAGTGGGAGTCACATAAAAAAAAAAAAACTTGAGACTGAGTTCCGAAAACATTCCTTTATTGAACCTTCTGGGTCAGCCATGTTGGTTGCTATCAGTCAGAGATCAATGAATGTCATCTGCTTCAGTAGGGTTTCAAAAATGTTTGGAATCTAAAAAGAATATATTTATTTATTTTCATATTAAGGTTGTTTTAATAAAATAAAATGGTGATGGCTGAACTTTATGTTGTAATCGCTCACAAGTAGTTTATGAAATAAAGAAAGTGCCACAGTGTTCCCATGTAGATTAATATGAACCTTAAAATTCACGAGCTTTAGTTCGTTTTGTAATTATTGAAATTCCTGCCTTCTCTACAAAAATATATAATAAGTAATGCAATATATAATAGAAAGGAATTATATTAGAAATAGTTTCCAAGGGCAAACTTATTATGTGTCGATTTACTGTCATCTCATTATATCTTATTCAAATTCCACATACGTAAAAATAAATAACTTTTTCGTGACAACAGCTTCTCTACAACTCACGATAATTTAGTTTTTATGAATAAATACATATAAATAACTTTCGCCTAATAACAGCTTCTCTACGACTCATGATAATTAGGTTTTCATGAATAAATAAAACTGCAATAATAAGAACTTATGCGAAAACTCTTATTATTCAAAAAAGGATTGATTTTACCTGTGGTTTTATGAATAAATATGTTTTATTTTATCTGCTAAAGTGTTCTTTACTAAGGAATTAAGTACTCATTTGAAAATGCGATATAAGAATTATTTATAATATTTTGAAATCATTGAAAAAATAAAACATCGCTTTCAAGATTTATTAAAAATTCTTGAAAGGTGTATCGGTAGGTTAGTATTCGTAGAATCATTCTCCATTATGAGCAAGAAATATAAAGTTTTCTAAAGGTTTAAAGTATTACGTATAAACTTTTAACACGATTTTGTTAATTTTTCCACTTGATACATATAAGCATAAAATATATACTTATATGAATAATCTTTGAAAGATTACATTTCATAATCTAGAAACATTTATATGCGATTCTCACATAAAAGGAAGTTAATTGAACACCCATGATCGTTAGAGATGGATGAAGCTTGTTTTTTTTTTTTATTGCGGCTACCTTAGCATTATATACCCTTTATGCAGCTATGGAAAGACGACTTTTGGGTTTTACTGCATATTTGCTCTATTTTATGCGTACTATTTTTATAGGATAAAGAAACGGCGCCATTATAGTAGTTACTTTGCTTCTTTATATAAATTTACTGGAATACTCGCATAATGGTCTATTTAAAGCGTTATTGATAATATTAAGATTTGATCCATTTTTAGGTATAAATGTTGAAGGTATTTTATTTCTTTTTGCTTTTTGTTGTAATCACTGGATGCTGTGAAAACCCTTTATTTGAGTGTTTTATTGATTCCCAGTTTTGGTGTAGGATGTAAATGTCATCTAATGTTGAACTTTTTCCTGTAGACTGCAAATGAAAGACTGCTATACTTTTTACTGAGATGAGAACATCATGGAAAGGAAGTGATCAGTCCCTTTTAACTTCCATTTTGTACTGGATTTTGTTGTTTAAACTGCTGAGGAATTCTGTAAAATTGTGGAGGTACTGTTCACATCTTGGGCAATTGACGAATACCTTAGCCACAAGGTTTAGTATGTACAAATTCATCGAAAGACAATGGACGCATCCATGTCTAGACATTCTGTCTGTTCATAATAAAGATCTTGAAACCTGAAGAAAGTATTTTCTAGGGAATGTTGAAGATAGAAAATTATCTTCTGATCTTATAAGATATTTTGCCACCAAGCATTTCAAATTCTTCAGACATTAAAGTCATACAGTGTGCAATCAGTAAGACACTACAAAGGTGCCGTTCGTTTACCCTACATAAGAATGTTACAGATAAAATGGAGAAAGCACTCAAGCAATGTAACTTAAAAGTTTCCTTCACCCCATTACAAAAAAGTATTGCACTTCCAATGCTCTATCCGTCCGTCAGCAAGAATCACGAAACATCACTCTAGAGACTGCTACTGTCGCCTTCCATTCGCGTTACTGTCCTTGTTCTGGATGCTATATTGATGGTATGTATCTTAAAAATGCTTATGATAATGCTTTCTTGCTCTAGCGAAATGTCAGATTGTAAATACTTAATTTGTTTATTAAATTTATTTATTTCATTCTTGTGTCTATAGTTTAATCCAGAAATTTGCAACATGAACCATTACAAAAAAGTGTCCATGTTGTTAAGATCGCCAAAGTTAAAAAAATAAAAAAAACTCACCCTCCTTTCATACGACCGGGGGGGGGGGTACAAAATGTTCTGTAAATGCAGTATCTGTAATGTTGGACAGATGGTCAATCTATAGAAATCGGCCTCAAAAAACACATCAAAGATGTAGAGCAAAAACGAGCACATAACTTAAGGATTGGGGGTTTCATACCACTAAGGAAAGACATCGGGTACTTAGGTAACTCACAGGAGCGCTGTACATAGAATTCAAAAACTATAAGTACGTTCACAGATTTAACTATGCTACCAAAATGATGCGATAGACAAGCCAATGTAGCAAACATCTAGGGCTCATTTTAAACCAGCTTTGCTGAGAATTAGGACAGTTCGCAAATCTTTTAGGACATAAATATTTGATAAATACAGGGTGGACATAAAATAACTTTCCCACTTTTGAGGCATCTGTATCTAAAATCCATACACGGAATGAGACCAAATTTCATACTGAGAGTTTTAAAGGGAGATGATTTCCGCGAAAAAATATTTAATACCAAAAGTCGCCGATAGGGGAAATTTTGGCCCTGGTGGAACCGAAAGCAATCAACTATTTGCAGTAAACGCAGGTAAAAAGGATTATTCAAATTTTACTGTGCATACGTGACAGCAGCGCCACCAATTCCACTTAAAAAGGGACTGGGAACTTTCAGGCAGTTATTCGAATGACTGACGAATTGCTCTCAATATGCGTCCTACCTTGCCTCAGCATGCTTTACTTGTTAAGTTGTTTTACCCTAAACAGTGCAATGCCGTAGCGGCCCTTCGGGAATTCAGAAGGCTCCATAACCTGCGTACAGGTCCTATGTCAGCTGCAGCACTGAGAGCTATGATTAAGAAGTTTGAAGAAACTGGATCACTAGGAGTTAGACCTGACAGAGGACGGAAAGCAGTGCAAGAAAGGTCAGCACATTGAAAATCGTGTATGTGGTCCAGGGGACCCTGATTCTGATGAATGAAACATTATTCCCTGTGAGTTCAATCACTACATTAATTTCTGTGTCTCTCGCAAATTGTTGTTTTAGTTTAATTATTATTATTATTATTATCATTGTAACGCGCGACATATCCAGCTGGAATGAGTGACGCGGCTGTCGCTTACACCGTCTAAATGTTATTATTCCATTTTATCTGCTTTTAATGTAATTATCCGCTTGTTTTCGGCTCCGACAGCGCTAAAATTTCCCCTATCGGCGAATTTTGGTATTAAATCTATTTTGTTTTCGCGGAAATCATCTCCCCATGCCTTCAAAAGTCTCAATATAAAATTTGGTCTCATTATGTTTATTGGTTTTAGCTACAGATGCCTCCAAAGAGGGAAAGTTATTTTAAGGCCACCCTGTAGTTTATACTTACAGTAACTACTTAATAAATGAAAATGTTATCTTATTATAACCTTCTCATCCATCTCCCCTTAGGACGGGTTGAGTTCCTCTCCCCCCCCCCCTCATGAGGGGCTTACAACGAATTAATGCAGCCGGTACGTCACTCCTCTGCTGCATCCCCCAAAGACAATATTCATGTCTGTAAGCCGTGTGTTCGCGGGACCGGTTTTCCTGTTCCTATGGACGAAAAACCCGAGTTACCAGTGGAAAAAACCCTCTACCTCCGTATGAGACAGGCTAATTCACCTTTCGTCGAAAGAGACCAGGTAAAGGACAGGAATCGAACCCAGAATCAAACCCAGGTCTTTCCAACCAAAGTGTTTCGTCTATATATATTGAGTTACGGAGGCTCAATGGTAATGTTAACTATTTCGTTTGACTTCACCTAGGAATGGCGTGAAAAAAATTACTAAGACACTTTGGAAACCCTGAATTAGGCTAAGAGAAGTCACAAAGCAGATCGCAACAATGAGCTATAGCTGGCTTAAGTTAATCCGTTGGATAACAGTCATTAATTTAGAAATGTCACTATTTTTTCCTATTTGTTCTTAATCTGAAACTAGATATTTTCTTTCTAAAATGTTATAGGTGGTTCTCAGTGATAAATAACTCGGAAATCTTAATTCGGTTATTCAAAGACTTGTTATGGTTTACTAATTGGCAGCTGGTTCTGTATCCATAGTGCGCAATTATGCCAATGTGTGTGTTTTCTGGCCAGATCCTCCGTTTTGCATATAAGACTTGCTAACTCTCTTTTATAGAAAGTCTTCTTTATAAAGGACAATCTAGAAGGAAAGCGAACACAGATCTTTCCAACCAATGAGCATAATTGCGTGCACAACTTTCTTTGTTTTCCTTTTTCTTTTTAGCAATAATTTTCTGTGGAAATAATCAATACTTCGAAATTATTATCTAGTATTCTTTACAGGCAAAATAATATCCAGTCACTTTCTTAAAAATTTTTAATCAACGCAAGTTTAGTTCACTGCGTGGATATTTTTCACTCGATTCCAGAGATGTAGGATTAAAAACCCGAGTTTCTGCTTCTTAGGAGTGATAATCTTTCTTCGTTAAATCAACTAGTTCAGGAACTGGCTGAAAAAAAGGCATTGAAAATAGCTTATTTAGACATCGATTAGAATCACCACTATACCAGTCATTTTTCTATATACTTAGCTTCATGTAAGTTACTATGAGACTATGCAAGACGCCTTTATTTCGATTTTTTGCTTCTCCGATGAGAAAGAATTTTAATGTGGTGGTTGGTTGGACTCAAATTCAGAATGTTTAAATCTAAGTACTTATCTTTGTACTATTGGAAAGATTTCCTTTGCACGCACAAAACACATTAACTACATTATCACGTATCAGACATTTTGTAACCATGGAAACATTACTGTAATGTTTCCATGGTTACAAAATGATATCATATCGGAAAAAACGTGACACTTTTTCTATTAATATTAAAGAGAGCGATAAGCTGTTATCCACTATCCTTTCAAGCAGCAAATCGTCATAAATTACACCTGTTTTGTATGCCATGCTAATAATAATTCACAATTTGTGAAAACTCCCAATTCAAAAGAATACACAATTAGTCGTTTGGTAGCGAATTCTCTTCTTAGAAATATGTAGCGAATAAGAACTTAGGGGTGAGAGGAGGATTTGTTGTAAGTTTTGGACAAAATAATGGAATAACTCTCGAAACCTGCATTTAAAGACTGCAGACCGTTCTGTGCAATTCTTAAAGCCGTTTCATAGTAGCGAGAATCGATAAAGTCATCGCATTGAGAGCTTATATTCTCAATAATCTCTAATATCCATATAGCCCCGCCATTCTAAAAAAAAAATGTTTGTTTAATACGATCTTAATTACTGCGTTATTTTAAATCCTAGTTACTGATGGGAAATATGGTGACAATTAGTAATTCGATAAACTGATCATTTCACAACAACCCGAAATGCAACGTCATTCACGCTACCCTGTTATTATCTATAATTTAGATGAACATTATTCAAAACAATTTCTCAACTGGGACTTCATTATGCATCCTGAATGACATTCTGACATTCTAAATATGAAATAACAACTCTGTTTCATTTCATTCTACATAATTACAAAACTTAAGCGAATATCTGTGAAGTATTCAAAACAAAAGTTCTCATTAAAATCCAGTGATGGCAGAAAACACCGTGCTGTTGTTAAGTTTGAAGAAATTAACAGATTCATATGAAGCCTCGAAAGTGTTGTCAGCATAGATCGAAACAGCTGCCATGAAACAAAAAAAAAATCAAATTCGGAAAACAGATCTTGGTTGTCAGGGTTTTAAATTAAATCGCGTACATTAACTTGTATCATTTGTTGAGGCAACCTCTCGAGAAGTTTCAGTAAAAGTTTTCTTCGTTCCGTGCTGAATCGAAAACGCGTTTATCAAAGGAGGGGGGGGGGAATATTATTTAAATCAATTGTGATTATAAAATGCAAATCATTTCTTCTTTTAAACGAAATAAACAGATTAAAATATTTTAATTTTTTTCTCAAACCATTATTAATGATTCGATTATCATTGATTATAAGTGTCTTAATAAAGTATTTCATCTCTTCTAACTAGTGCACTCATTCCTCGATAAAGTTATTGATAGTTTGAGTGAGCTATCTTTGGCTAGGAATGACAATTGACTATCCCCCATCTCCAAAAGTTAGATAGGACAAAAATGGCCTCACCTAATCCCTTTGGGAAATGAAAAATGTTAGTGGATGAATGAACTTAAAAAAGTAATATGATGTAATTACTGGAAATTAATCTATGTAAATATTTATTCCATATTTTGATGATTTCTGTTTGATTTCATATATATATCAGTGGGAGCCAGGCTAAGAAATACTAAGTTTTAAGTAATACAGAGCTTATAAATATTTAAGCAACACAAGTTACCATAAAATGCTTTGACCTTATTAAATAAAAATCTCAGGATGAGAGATAGATGTAGAAAGTTTTTTGCCTTGGTAAAAAACTATTTTAACTTGTGTTGGTAAAATATTTATAAGCTCTGTATTACTTAAAACTTGGTATTTCTTAGCCTGGCTCCCACTGATGAGACCTCAATAAAGGTCGAAAACGGTCTGCGTAGTGGCCCCTTGCCTTTAATACATAGCATCATACATCTCCTCCAGGAGATGTGCTTTGCATTAAGGGTAAATATTAAGAATAGTGATCAGAGCTTATTCTACCTTTACCATGAGTTGCCTTGGTCTTGCACTACGTACAGGATCAGCTAGTCTTGCAACACTTGTAGGCGCAAACTTGACTGACTTGTCTGTTTGCTTAATTGGGAAATGGAGTAAATAAAACCAGGTTTATATTTAAAATAACTTGGTATCTTTAACATATATTATACCCAAGATTAAAAACTCTCTACATATATATATATATATATATATAATATATATATATATATATATATATATATATATATATATATATATATTATATTATTATATTAGGATAACCAAGCAATTTTATATCCTTGGTTATTTTAGCACCTAATCCCAAGTATGCAAACAATTAAGTTTGCGCTGAAACAAAGTTCAAGTCTAAAGATGGTACAACACCAGGGCAACTCATTGTAAAGGTGGGTAAAGCTTTGATCACTATTCTTAGTATTTTCCCATAATGTAAAGCACATCTCACTAGAAGATGTATACTGCAATGCATTATGGGTGGGGTCACTACCCAGACCGGTTTCAACCTTTTTTGAGGTCTCCTCAGTGAGTAGATAGACCCTAAATACCAAGGTTTTAGTAATACAAAGCCTTATCAACTTTACCGGTCTGGGTAGTGACCCCACCCATAATGCATTGCAGTATACATCTTCTAGTGAGATGTGCTTTACATTATGGGAAAATACTAAGAATAGTGATCAAAGCTTTACCCACCTTTACAATGAATTGCCCTGGTGTTGTACCATCTTTAGACTTGAACTTTGTTTCAGGCGCAAACTTAATTGTTTGCATACTTGGGATTAGGTGCTAAAATAACCAAGCATATAAAATTGCTTGGTTATCCTAATATACAATATACCCAAGTTAAAAATTTATTCCCATATATAATTTATTCCCATATATATATATATATATATATATATATATATATATATATATATATATATATATATATATATATATATATATATATTTATTTATTTATTATTATTATTATTAAGGTATTTACTCGGATTGTAGACATTTTTATATTAGAATTTTACTGACTAGAAACACTGAGATAAGACAAAAACTTTAATTACAACACAATTAGTTTCGTCGGAATGCCACTTCTTCAGCTGTACATACTATCACAAAAAAACTGGAAAGTTAGCAAGATAAAAAATGAACTTCTCATATAAACATGTTAGGAATAACAGCAGTCAAGTTTGAACTGGCGTCCGCGTGGCAGGTCTAGCGTGAGGCGTTAGTGATTGGGAACTATCTCAAGAACGCCAAAACTGAATTACTGCGCTTTGGCGAACTCAATAACGCATCACGCTAGAACTGCCACGCGGACGCTAATTCAAAATTGACTGTTGTTGTCCCTAACTTGTTTATATGAGAAGTACATTTTTTATCTTGCTAACTTTCCAGTTTTTTTTGTGATAGTATGTAAACCTGAAGAAGTCGGTATGTAAACCTGAAAAAGTCGGCATTCCAATGAAACTAGTTGTGTTCTAATTAAAGTTTTTGTCTTATCTCGGTGTTCTAGTCGGTAAAATTCTAATATATATACAGGTAACTCTCGTATAACGCGGTACTTATACAACGCGGTTTCGATATAAGACGGTCTACAAACTGTAGTAACCATTTATCTTTTCATATGTTTTTCAACGCGCGACTTAAAAATCAAATTTTATCTTCGTTAAATTTGCGTCTGCCCATATCACGCTTGTAGTTATAAGTAGCGAATTTATATTAAGGGAAATACCCTTTAGCCATACCAAAAGAATACAATATAAGGAGACACTATGAAAGTCTGCATTCTACATTTTCAAATCTACCCGAAGAACTACTTAAACAAAATATTTCATTTTTGAAACGAGAATTGACAGGTCAGCAAGGGATGTTTACAAAACCTATTCAAGATTCGGAAATCGCAACAGAAATAAGTTTTGAAATATCTTGCCTTATAGCAAAAAAAGTGCTCATCATTTACAGACGGAGATTTCGTTAAAGATTGCCTTGAGATAGCTGCTAAAAATATTTTTCCTGAATCAGCCAAAAATGTTACGAAAATTCAGTTAAACAGGATGACTGCAAAGAAGAATTACTGCAATGTCGGAAAATGTAAAGGACCAATTGACATCTTATTCAAAGAAATTTGCCTATTTTTCATTAGCTATTGATGAATCAACTGACATTACTTCCACAGCCTAGTTGTTAATATTTGCACATGGAATAACGCAAGAGTTTGAGGTTAGTGAAGAGCTGATTGGAATGAGTTCATTGTCAGATCAAATGAAAGGTAATGACATGTTCACTGGGCTTTTGAAACAGTGTTCCAAAATTGATTTAGATCTGACAAAATTATCAGGTATCACGACTGACGGAGCTCCTTCCATGATAGGAGCTAATTCTGGATTGGTAACATTGTTGAAACAGCATTTGGGACACAACAACGATGAGTTGATACAATTCCACTGTATAATCCACCAGGAAAGCTTGTGCCCTAAGAAACTTGGATTTGAACATGTCATGAAAGTTATGGTTTCAACGATTAATTTTATAAAATCCCGTGGCCTTATTCACTTACAATTTAAAACGTTTCTTAAGATATTGAAAGTGAATATGGTGACTTATTTTTTACACAGAAGTGAGGTGGCTAAGTCGTGGACAAACATTGGAGCGGTTCCTAAATTTAATTAATGAAATTGAAATCTTCATGAGTGAAAAAAAAACAAACGTCCCTGACATAAAATATCTGGATTGGTTATATGACTTTACCTTTCTGGTTGACATTACTAATCATTTAAGTACGCGAAATACGCGACTTCAGGGCAAAGATCAATTGGTTACTCAACTTTACGGCCACATTTTGTCTTTTCAGTGCAAGCTAAATCTATTTCAAATCCAATTGAAATCAGGGAATTACATCCATTTACCTAATTATAAGAAAGTTTCTGAAAAGGTCAATGTCAACTTCAAAACTGTGTATGTTGAAAAGATTGATAACTTGATATCAGCCTTCAAGGATCTGTTTTCTGATTTTAAAAAAGTGAAACCGTTGCTAGATTTATTTAGTAATCCTTTTGCCATTTTGCCCGAAAATGCACCCGAATCAGCACAGTTTGATCTCATCGACATTCAAAACGATGAGAGCCTGCGAAATAAATTTAACGAAGGCAATTTATTAAACTTCTATCGTTGTGTCATAAAAACAATTATAAATGGTGCTAGATAATACATTAAAATGTGCAAGCCTCTTTGGCTCAACATATATTTGTGACAAACGTTTTCAGTCATGAATATTAACAAATCGAAAAATTGAAACCGCTTGACTGATGAAAATTTAGAATCAATTTTGCGGTTGGCTACTACAAAACTCGAACCAAATATCAAAACAATTGTCAAATCAATGCAATGTTACGCATCAAATTAAATTCACTTACTTTTTATTACCTTTTTTGTAACAATTATGATAGGTATAAACAATATATGGTAGATAACTTTCAAGTTTTTTTTGGTGGCCCTCCCATAAGTCACAGTGGAACTATGCGGCCCTCGCCTTAACAAGTTTGTGCATCCCTGATCTAAATAATGGAAGACCTGGAAGACCAACATTCGTTATTATTATTATTATTATTATTATTATTATTAAGTGCAAATCATTAAACATTTATTAACTAAATTGAAACGACATAATTAATGAATCTCTTGCCAATATAGAAATAATTAAAATGACTGAAATAATAAGTAATGATTTTACTCTTTTGTGCTGAACTGGTGTAAAAATATGCACTGATATTATCTCTGTTCCATTAACAATGAAATAAATCTATACTTAATAGCGGCGTTCCCACTTCGTAATAACCAGAATGTTTCATTATGAGCTGCATTCATCGGATATGAAAAAATACAAAAATCAATGCAGGTAATTCCCTTCAATGGAGCCTGATTAGCAGGTGATAATGGTCACAGGCGTGAGCTGCCTCTTGTGAGCGTCAGTCTTTTTGTAGAGTGTAAGGAAGTGGACTGATTGTAGTACGATAGCATTTTGAGCATTTTTCCCTCAACATGTCTGTGACGGCTAAGTCCTTAATGGAAAGCAGATTTCTTTCCCAAAATTTCTTGCGAAATGCATGGCAAATGAATGTTTTGTCACAGCAACAACAACAACAGCAGCTAAGTTGTTGCGGAATGTTTAAAACTTTGATAGCAAACACGAGAATCGTGAAAGAAATGAATTCTGCCAGCATTCCCACCATTGTGAGGAAAATATTTCAAGTGATAGTTTTCCTTCTTTGCGTTGCAGGCTTTTGCTATCAAGTTGGGTCATTCCTGTCGCTGTATTACAGTTATCCTTCTGTGATAGAAATACTGTTCTATGCACCGTTCCAGATAATTCCTCCAACTCTGACTATCTGCAACAGAAACATGTAAGTAACCTTAACTAAGCATACATTTAAGAGTTTAAATGTCGAAGTTACTGTCCACTACCTGCAGCGCAACTACATTATGATGCTGCTAAAAGTATGTGATAAGTTTGGCTACTGTAGTACGTTGGAAGGTGAAGAATAAAGCACACTGTGATCGTTTTCTTTTTTTATTTCATAAATATGAAATAGTATATGTCGTGAGTATGGTTAACTGATTAGGCTGGGTGAGAGCTTAGAAGAGAGCGAAACTCTCAATACGATTGTCAACAGCTACATTTAGTGGATAAATTGTGACTTCCTTTCTTCAAGGACAGTTTTTATATCTATCTGGAGAGTAAATAAAATTCCCAGAAAAATAATACGGTCATATCAAAACATTGATAATTATTAATTCAGTATTTTTCATAATTCGTAATCATTGGTGGATAACTGAAGAACGAGCACTAAAAAAATTCCTTCAGTTTGATAGACAATCGTTTGTAGAGAAGCCACTTTGGAATCCTAACACGAATATAAATAGAATTCCAAAATTGCATGAGTTTTTGGAAGGGGTGTTATCTGAATCAGGTGTGGAAGTTGCTATGATAGCATCTAAAGTGATTGTTCACTCAACTGTAAACGGGCAAGATAAACTTGTTGACTCTCTAGACATGTGACAGACACTGACGTACACTTGGGTGTTATTGCCAGTTAATGCTACTCAAGTATCAAGTTAGCGGGTATTCTTCGGGTATTTCAAATAAAATTTCAGTTTGTGGGTAATTCAGAAATGAATGATTACTTGATCAGACCTTAGTCTAATTGGATTTAGAATTTATCGATGCACGAAATTCATCGCATTGCTTGTGTACCATTTTAAACGCGTTTTACATTCCTTATAGCGAGGTTCCTTTGGAAAATATTACTTTGACTTTGCGGGAACAGGGTGTCAGGAGGACTGAGTGAAATCAACGCCACAGGATTGCGGCATTCGTTTATGGGTGTGCGTGTGCGCGCGTAGAATTAGGAAAGAGTGTATCATATAAATGAAATCGGAGTCTGGTTCTGGGACACTGAAATTACTTCCACACTTTCTTAAAATTTGATAATTTTAAGAAGCCACTTACTGCATCATGCGTTGGAAAGTAAAGCAAAATGGACTCTCTTTTGGAAATTCATCCGACGTCTGCTACAGGTTTAAAATGTGCCATCTTTTTTTAAATGTGAATTCAACCCACGAAAGTTTGTATAAACCTATTGTATCTTTAGTATACTGGATAGGTTAAAAGGTTTCTTGAACAAGGTACATTAACCTTGCTCAATAAACCAAAACTGGTACTTTATAAGTCACACTTTAAGACTGCGATAAGCAGGATGCTATCCACCTAAATTGGAAGTAGTGTAAAAATTAGTCAGCATACTCAGCTGGCTAGAACCTCAGGTCAACCAGCCGATTTTTGTGGTAAGGGATGATGATGATAATGAACAATAGTAGTCATTATTGCACAGTTATTCACGTTCATTTGCTTCAGGTTTAAAAAACTGGTCCTGCAAAACAAAACTTTCACTGAAGACAATGGAAGTTGCGACCGAATTATATCCATGCTCTCCTTTTTGTTTTTATCTTAAGTGTTCTTTATAACTTTAAAATAAAACTAAACGTAAATCATGCATTGAATCCTTTTTATGTTTTTAGTATTTCCAGGAGACAATTTTGCGCCAAGTTTCCAAATGACTGCATTGCGTCAAGCAACTGTCGATATGAAAAGAATTGCTTGGTAAGAAATTGGTTTCATATTTTTTGTGAATTAGAATATTCTTCTAAAATCATACAAGCAAGTGTATATATACCGAAGTATAACAAAATAGCACAGAAGTGGAATAAAACTTGTGTTACTTATGTGTTGTATTGTTCAATTAATTAGTAAAATAATCAAATATTACTCATTGAAAAATATTAAAATATTAAAATTAAGCAGATCTCGATCTTGACGTTGTTACTTAAGTCTTAATATTTAAAAACGGTTGTACTAGATGACTAGTTAAGCTGCAGTTAAATCTTCTCTTCTGTCTAAGACGGGTAGAGTCTTCTCTTGAGCAGGATCTTCCAGTCTTCTCTATTCCTTGCTGTTCGAAAAAGTTCCATATATGTTCTGCATCCCGAGATGTTCTTTATTAATTTCAACCAGGTAATTCTTGGTCTTCCAGGTCTTCTTTTTTCAGTTGGAAAAGTATTGATTAGGACGTTAGGAAGTCTGTCTGCATCCATGCGTACACTGTGTCCAAACCATCTCAGTTGTTGTTTTCTAATTTTTTCTATTATTGTCTTTTTATACAATAGTTCTTGTCTGACTGTGATGTTTGTTTTCTTTTCTATCCAACTTGTTCTATTTATTTTTCTTAAGCATTTCATTTCAAATGCCAGCAGTTTTTTCTCCTCTCTTTTTTTAACTGTCCACGCTTCTGCTCCATAGATGACTGTTGGTATAACTATTGCTTCATATAATTTGATTTTGGCTTGTTTAGATATCTTGTTTGTTTTCCAGATTTTCTGTAATTTTCCCATTGTGGTCCATCCTATCGCTATTCTGTGTTTGATTGTTTTGAGTTCATCTATTGTTTCTGTTAGTTTTGATCCAAGGTATATGAAGTTGTCTACTTGTTCTAATTGTTCTCCGTTTAGGGTGGCTGAGATGGTAGTTCTGTTCCTCCCTATTTTCATCACTTTTGTCTTTTGTATATTTATTGTCATGTCATATGTTTTACAGGTTTCATTTAGCTTGTTGATCAACTTTTGTAGTTCATTTGGGGTTCTTGCAAGAAGGACGAGATCATCTGCATATTTGATATTATTTATGTTTAAACCGCTGACATTGATTCCAGGCTCATTGTCTATTGCTTTCTTTACAACTTCTTCTAGATATATGTTGAATAGGCATGGGGATAATGGGCATCCTTGCATTACTCCTTTTTGGATCTCTATGGGTTCTGTTGTGAGTGTGTCCTTTTTAATTATTGCATTTGTTTTAGAGTAATATTTTATCAGAAACTGTATTATATATTTGTCTATTGCTTTTTCTAGTAGAATTTTGAGAAGGATTTCTCTGTTGATGTTATCGAAAGCTTGTTTAAAGTCCACAAAACAACAATATAGTTCTTTATGGTCTCCCCAGCTGAGTTCTGCTAGTTGGTGCAATGTGAAAATTTGGTCTATTGTTGAATAGTTTCCTCGGAAACCAGCTTGTTCTATGCCTATCATTTCTTCGTAGGTGTTTTTTAATCTATTTTGTATAATTCTTATGAATATTTTATAGGTGTGAGGGAGTAAATTGATTGGTCTGTAATTTCTGCAGTCTCTTTTGTCTCCTTTCTTGTATATTGGGATGATCTTTCCAGTTCTCCAGTCATCTGGGATCTCTCCTGTTTGTAGTATTTTATTGAATAGGGTTGTTAAATATTCTATTGATATGCTGCCTCCATATAACTACAGTTCAGTAGGGATAGTATCAATGCCTGGTGCTTTATTGTTTTTCATCTGTTTTATTGCGTATCTAACTTCTTCTTGTAAAATTTTTGGGTGATCATTATTTTCTTCTATTGTTGGCATTGTAGTTTTGTTTCCTTGGTGGAAGATAGTCTTAAAATGGTTTGAGCAGATTTTTCTTATATATTCAATATTCCCGGTTTCAGTCATCTTGTTGTTCATCATTGTTACTGCTTTTGCTGAGAATTCCTTTGTAATTTCTCTTACAGTATCATGGAAGACTTTTAGATTGTTTTAGGCAGTTAAATATCTAGTCTAAATTTATGTGAACCACCCACCCACCCAACCAACCAACTTACCTATTCAAACTTTTCCTGCTTTTAGTACGAACATACTTAACAGCATACTTTAAAGTGAATATTTAAAAAAATGAAAGAACTTTGAATGGTTATGAATTTTTAGTTGTACTGATGTACTTTTTCAATACGCTGAAAAAAATAGTTTATTGGGATAAAACAATCTTTTAAATAATAATTTTAAAAAATGTATGATTTACAAAAGTTTTCGGAGAATCCCCATAAATCGGTTTTGACTCTATCATCTAAGGGTCATTTCCTGGTACTATAATGGACTAAAGAATTTCATTTTATACTATGATTCATTACATCTACTTACGATTAAATAATTGCGCTCATCCCACTGTATTTAAATTATTTATGTTTAGATACCAAAGAAAAGTTTCGCGTATTACGCACAGAAGCAGAAAATACGCCGAGATCGCTTTAGTGTGACCACTGGCATTCGGGTTTTGAAATGCAGCAACCCCATGAAACTCAAAAAGTAAGTTTAGTTTGAAAGATATGCATGCGCTTACTTCTATTTGCTTTGCTAAAGTTGAAATAATTGAGATCTCGACTTAATTAAATAAGTTCTAAAGTTTCGTTATGATATTTATATACTTTAAATCAACCTTTAATCGATTTAAATTTGAGTAACTAATAATGAACATTATATTCTATCGTTTTATTCAACATTTCATAAAATTCAGCATAAGCGATATAATTCACTGTAGGAAAAAACGAAGTTTCAGTAATTAAAATATATTCGTAAGAAAGCTGATGAAAGTAATGGAAACGATTTACTAAAGTGCTCGGTACTCAACTGTTGGCTAATGTTATTATTTTTTTAATTTAGCGATACACTTTTAATTCTGTTATTGCAATTTATTTTGCTGTCGCAATTTTAGCTCCACCACGCCTTGCTATAAAGAAGAAAGAAGGAAAGCAAATTTCGGCTTGTCAGTGATGTGTATTATTGTGGACAGCTTTCGATATCTCGAAGAAGGTGGAAAAGCAACCCTAGTTGATGGTAGTTATTATTTGTATATATATATATATATTAGTGACACACCCAGAGGGGGACCAAAAGGTCCCCCCCCTCCAAAGAAAAAGGAAAAAAAAAACACTAGAAAATTTTCCAAAAATCTTTTCCTAATTAAAATTCTTTTTTTATTTGTGTTGTGTCGTTTCTTCTATTTCTATACTACTTATGAATTAGCGATCATTGCAGATGCTCAGTCATAGGTCGTATGCGATGCGTAGTGTGTTCTCAAATCGTCTACTCAAGTCGCTCCCTCCTCCAAGATTAAACCCTGAGTGCGTTACTGATATATATATATATATATTATTATTTTTTCTTCGTTCAAAACATAATTTGAAAAGTTAGCAAACGTAGACATAAAATGAACACAATAACTGTACAATATAAGACGCCGTTTATTTATTGTGCTGAACTCGTATTTAGTTAACAGTACTGTATTTCTAATTGTGCAATATTGGATGATAGCAATATTGTTTCTTCTAATATTGCTGAAATAAACACAAAACCATTAATAATGGGAGCACACAGCTCTATTTCGTTATTCATATATGAGGATGCACATACCGACGTTTGTATGTCGACGTTTTAACCCTCCACTTTTTAAATCCCCAAAACTAAAATATTCATTGATTAGAATAAGATTTCAAAGAGATTCAATTTACTCCCAGATAATTATTATATTTATAATAGTGATTATTCCGAAAATGCTCTAAGAGCCATAGAGCAAATACAAGATCGTAAAAAATAATACCTACAATGCCAGAAATCCCGCAAAACATCAACCTCGCATTCAATTCCACATAATTATTAAAACTCGTATTGACAGATCACAGTAATAGAACATAATATAATAGGCTTAAATAATAAAAAATAGAAAACAATGAATGGTATTAATCATATTAATATGTACAATGTATCGTCATCAAACTACGTGTCATGAAATTAGAACACCCGACTCATCAGGTAGATATGCATAATCACAATAGTGTAGAACAAAGAAAAGTAAATTACAAAGCACTGTACAAAACATTAAAGTGATCGCAACAGCGATTTACTCCCAAAATGGGTCGAGGTTCGATTGTTGTAAGAATGAATGGTCACATTATAGAAGAATTTATACGAAATGCATTCCTTATGATTAACGTGCTGTTATTTTCTCACTACGCTGTCATTTAAAATATGCTATCTGAATCATAAACTGACATTAAATATCTTAGCCAGGAGAGTTGTTAGCGTATATACCGCCCCTAAGTTCAAGAAAATATATAAAATCAAAAACACAAAGCAGTGTTTATATGATTTAGATACATTTTTTTTGGATTTTGCCGCTCCTAGTCGTAGGCTCTGGATTCAGCGATAACATTATTGCATCTTTGTCACAATCGTATCACTGTATGATTACCTTACCTTCGCCTTAGAGTGTTGATCAAGAAATATTGCGTCATATGGACCTAATTAATTCTGATAGGAGAGTTAATCGTATGTGCATAGTATTCCGTGTCCATCCAATACCCGATTTGACAAACATGCATTGAGCCTCTTGGATTGTTATGCATAATGAAAGGTCTGAGTTTACATCCTTCAAAATAATCATAAACAAAACAAAATAGCCTCTGTCTCTAAATTTAAAATAAAATAAAATAAATAAAAATAAGAAAGAAGAGGAAGAAGAAGAATAAGAAGAAAAAGAAAAAGAAGAAAGGCAATTGTATAACCCTGTAGAAATGGCCAGTGCATCCATAGCGCTAGGCCTCTGGAAGAAAGACTGTTGTACCTCAGGTAATATGGTATACCATTTTACACACAAAATGGTTCTTTTCTATTACCTGACGTTCCTCTGAATTCGATTTTAGTCGCCGACTAGAAAAACAGGACTATTTCTCAGCGTCTGAAGTAGCCATCTTTCTCACGAGCAAGGAGGATTTTTCCTGTCGGAAACTATAGTTTTAATCTTGGAAATCAAGAAAATCGATCACATAATTAATAGTATTTCAGAAAATAATATTTACGATCATTCATAAAGATGTGGTAACATTTGTATGCCGTACTCTCCTTCCGGTATGCCTTTGGATCAGTGATAGTTTCGAGCCAATTATCAGTGATGGCTCTAAGGATGGAGATTGGCCGTGATCTTCGAAAGAGTTAGGGATAAAACAGCTTTTTGGAGAATAAATGGCTTTAGCGGATTTATTTATTTATAAAACAAAATGAAAAACATATTTACTTTTAACTTTTGCTTTAATTGCACGGTACAACGGGAAAAAAACCACAAGGTTCGCATTTATCAAGACTTAAAACTCTCCAATCTTTTATCTTAATATTTTATGTAAAAAGAGTCTAAGATAATGAATACTCAAGTATAATAGTAGTTTACGTAAATTATAAAATGTCACTAGATATAAGATTCGTGTTATTTTAAAATATGGCTTCATCATTATTAATTAGTATATTTCATTTTATAATTTAAGTGTAATTCATTTTAAAATCGCAAATATGATTTATAACGCGACTAATTATTAAATGCAATATTTACTAAAAACTTTCCCAGATTTCCTGAGATTAATGAAATCTAACGCATGATGGTTTTAAACTTATTAATGTTTAATTTTTAAATACAATGCATTTCTTTTTATCTGAAAATAATTCCTATGGAGTACGAAGTTTTATTTATTTAATTGTTTATTTATTTCCTTAGAAATTGTTCTGGACCTAAATTTAAATCTTGAAGATTACTTTGATACTAATGAAGAACCTCAAGCTTTCATTTCTGCACATGCGCACTTTAAGAGTGAGAATCCATTGCAGAGTGGAACAGTTATAAAGCCAAAATACACCTATAAAATTAAAATACAAGAGGTAAGAATTCCCCTTTCTATTTATATCTTTGAGGTACAAAGATATAAATATCAAACAGTAATATTATTGTCTTAAGTGAAAGCGAACCTCATTTTTTTAATGTTATCTGGAATTACCGTACTTTCACCTTCGTCGTAACGTGTAAGTTTCAGTACTCCAAAAGTGATAAATTATATAAATGTAATTCAATTATTTATTTCATAAGAATAAACTGTCTAATCTGTCACTTTTATTTCCTATATTCATAGTTCAATCAATTTCTTCTTCCACATCCCTATCAAACCAATTGTACCAATTACAGAAAGCTTCGCAAAAAAACTCTGGAAAAGAAAGATAGATCTTTTAAAGTAAGTAAATGTGTGTCTAATTCACTTGATTAATGAACAAAATAATGTTAACTTGAATTGCACTCGTATAAGAGAAGCTTCTAAAGAGTTTGTATAGTCCTAGATTTTCCATATTAAATTGACTACGATTAAAAAAAATGGTTACAAATATTGCAAAGGATTTATTTACGAATCACATCAGTGACACAGAAACAGAAATTTAGACATCTGAAAGGAAAGTTCGATCTTGTTAGCTGATTGGAAAAGTATGTAGCAAGATATTTCTACTGGAATTTCAGAATTTTATTCTAGGAAACAAAACATCTTGAGAACAAGTAATGGAGAAATAAAATACACTGGCGACAGTTTTTCGCTTGTGTTTAATTCCAAGTAACATAACACCCATTCCATATCAACTTTAAATATACTGTATTAAGTGCACGTGACAAGTCACATCCCAGTTTTCCTAATAATATTTTAAAGCTTATTCAATCAAATAAAAAAACATAAGACACATTTCTAATTCTCGAAACCAGAAAATAAAACATCTTTTGCGCAGCCATTACAATCATATTAAAAATCTTTTCTCTACAAAATATAAGACTTATTATTAAATTGACCATATATTTAAATACTTCTGTTCGTACAAATTGCCTACCGGTTTCGCTAGAAACTGACTAGCTTTCTCAAGGCTTGCACAGTACAAAAAAAAAATTGTAAATGCAAAAAGGTTTAAGAATACAAAGAACCGTTAGTACCTGTTAGGTAGCTAAGGTAACACGTTCGCTTGACATATCTACTCCGCATCATGAACACGCGTTACATGTAAACGAGTAATATGATTATTCGCGTACTTAGTACGCGAATAATCATATTACGTTACATGTAAACGCGTAATATGATTATTAGCGTACTAGTACGCGAATAATCATATTACGCGTTTACATGTAACGCGTGTTCATGATGCTGAGTAGATATGTCACGCGAACGTGTTACCTTAGCTACCTAACAGGTACTAACGGTTCTTTGTATTCTTAAACCTTTTTGCATTTACCATTTTTTTTTTTTTTTTTGTACTGTGCAAGCCTTGAGAAAGCTAGTCAGTTTCTAGAGAAACCGGTAGGCAATTTGTACGAACAGAAGTACGTTTTAAATATATGGTCAATTTAATAATAATAAGTCTTATATTTTGTAACATTTTATGACCAAAAAACATGTACAATTTAAATCTTTTCTCTAATTTGTTTTTCAGTACTGTCTGAAAGAGTGCCGTACCAATGTGAAGAAACGCAAAAGAGAGTGTACTCCTGCTAGCAAACATTATCCCGCTTGTTCAGGTAATTTTTAATGAATGTGTATACCTCTACTATAATAATAACTTTTCCCCGATCATTTCACCTTTCTGTATGCTTGAAACCTTAAATCTCATCGGAATATTTAAGATGAATAAACTCATATGTTCAATAATATTGTTCTTATAGTATTCTTTTACTTATTAATTTGTATGAAAATACATTTTAGTTTCAGCCTTTATTCGTTCTTCGTGCCACATTCCGTCTATTTCGTACAAAATATCTGGTATGGAAACATGCTAACTTTTTCACTAACCCTGAGCTAGTGAAGACAAACGCAGTTTGCCTTACCATTGAATGTGCAGCATAGTTTTAAATAGATTCTGTAAGGGACTTGCATTATGACTTCAACATAATTGTAGACTGATTTGTTCATGCATCTAATGTTATTTTACCAAAAAAAAAAAAAATATATATATATATATATATAACACTCTAGCCAATGAAATGTTAGAATTCTTATTACAATAAAAACAGTCATTCTCATTAAAACCTTTCAGAAATACCTAACTTAGAAATCGCATCAGTCAATCTGCATATCTGTGTATTATCGTTTGGCGCTGGTTTTTAATGTGAATCAAGTGGATAAATATTAAAACCAATATATATTTTTTCTTTTACACATTAGATGTGACACTATTAATTGTTGGGTGCCGTTATGTAATGAGATAGCGAACTGTGAAAAGGCAAAACGCATTACTGAATACGCATTGATTACACACACACACAGACACACACAAAACACAGAAACATCTTGCATATTTTAATTTTCTGTAGGCAATATGCATGTCAGGTTTATGTTCTTTATTAATTTAGTTTAGATTATTTTAAGATGAAAATGATTTCTTTGGTTTCAAACGAAGGTGGTAAGAACTGTCCTTCTGAAACTCGGACTTTTCATCAATGGCAAACTGTCCAGAGAGTCTAAGCTTTTCAGCCATAAATCTAAACCTTCCCCACCACCACAACCTACAACCGTTTTAAAGATTGAAAACGTCTGTAATATAACATATACGTTTACTTGTTATACCTATCACATTGTACACGGCACAGGAGAACGTATTTGTAGAATGTTAGCTTCTTAAAGAGAGAGTAATTGACTTTTTATGAGTAAATAATTAAATTGGTTGGATTACGACCAAAGAAAGTGAGGCTATGCGACCAGTGTATTATGTTAAATTAGGTGCGTTTTGTTTCTCTGTTTTGAAGGATAAAATACACAAATTTCAGAGAGGAAATACCTTATCTCCTCCATATGAGACAAAAGTAAAATCAGAGAAGAGATTTCATTTGCCGGATTATTTTGTTTCGTCTGTCGCAGCAGAATTCATTTGCATTAAATATATTTGGGACGTGATATCTACGTCTGTAGTCGGTTGGAACACACATAAGGTCATAAGCGGATGCAGATTAGATGCTTCCTGAATCTGATTTAATTTATAATTTATATCTAAATGTATATAAGTAAGCGCGAGCACGCGTGTGTGTGTATGTGTATGTGTGTGTGTGTGTGTGTCATATCCTTATCCTTTGAGTTTGAAAGAACTGGTTTCAATTTCAAGTAAGTTAGTCGATTTTTCTATTTTAGAATTTCCTCTCCGAAATTTTGCATTTTTGTAAACCAGCGAAGTAGATAATCTGTCTAGAGAACACACACAATCAACAGATATAATATCCTAATAGCCTTAGTTTCTTAGTTGTAATTATAAACATCAACAATATCAATTGGCTGCATTCGAAGAAAAATCACTGTAAACGGTTGGGTGGCAACTGCGGCTTTTCGAGCAAGATGATCGAGAGGTACAGACAATAAATTCGTGTTTTAGTTTCGATTTTCATGGACAAATTAAAAAAAATAAATAAAAGTATCCAACGTTTTTCTTTTTCTTGAACGGTGAAAAAATGTATTCAACCAAACACAAATAAAAACTGTTCCTTAAAGAGGATAAGTCTTTCTTTGGGAATAGTTTATCTATAGCACCACTTCTATAGTAGAATACCATAGAAGAAGTACCGGCTATTCTCATCGTACTTCTCTACACAATATTGCATTAGCACGACAAGTGACTATTTAGTGTCGAGCATAGGCGCTTCATGAATATGGGTAATTGTTCCGACAAGTAATGCAATACCAGACAGCAAAACATAATTTTTAAAATTAAAAAGTGTAAAGATAAGGATGTCATTTTGCCTCTTTACAAGGCCTTGATAAGACCTCACTTGGACTATTGTGCGCAGGTCTGGTCTCGTGGTTTCCGTTATGATTCTGATACAGTGAATAAAGTGCAAAGGAGAGTGTTAAAAATGATATCAGGATTGTGGAATACGTGATTATGAAGATAGATTGAGAATTTGTAGACTGCAGACACTAGCAAACAGTAGAAAGTGGGGTGATATGATTGTGACGTACAAACATTTGAAAGGATCATACAGAATTTCAGTTGATGGAATTTTCTATTTTATGGAGGGTGAGGAATGGACAAGAGGGCCTCCTTGGAATCCGAGAATGAATGCCATGAATGCCACTAAGAAGAGGGTGAGGGCTAGATTTTTCTCTCAGAGAATGATGCGTGATGGGTGACCATTGGATGTTGTGTATTCAAGCAGTGTGCATGAATTCAAGAATAAGTATGGTAGCTGGTGCGTGTAGTATGTGTCCTCCTCTCGATAAGTCCCTGACTCCATGGAAGTCTCTCTTAATAATAATAATAATAATAATAATAATAATAATAATAATAATAATAATAATAATAATCAGTGAAGCTGCTATAAAGTTAAATTTATGCAATTAGCTCTCCATATTTTAATATTTTACAGAACCCTATTATGAATCCACTGAAGATCGCAAGTGTTTCGATATCTGCCGTCCTGACTGTTTGTAAGTGCTTAAATTTAGAATAATATATATATTTATTTTTTTGTTTAATGAACGTTTATCCAAAAGTTAACCATTCTGCAATTTGAATACATAAAAACAAATTTAAAATATTTGCCATATTAGTAGGCCATATAATCTGAATGTTGTGTTAACATTCCGATTATGCAAACATGAGATTGCAAATGCAGAAACTCATCTACCTCCAGTTACATTAGTAAAAGTGATCCTGCAGCTCAGCGTAAACACAGCAGTAGGTTGATGGGATATCAACCCTGATACTAAAATGTCCAAGAGAATGAAATGCCCCTGACCTAGTGGTTTAACTTGTGTCTCAACATGTACACGATTCCTAATCAGTGGAAGGAGGGAAAGACAATTCCACTACGCAAGGATGAAGCATGAACTGGTACAGCAAATTATAGACTAATCTGCTTCTGTGGAGTAATCGTAGTATGAGACAAGCTAGTCAAAAACTACATTCAGAAGTGGGTCTTGCTTTAGCAATCTGCTCACGTTTTAAAAAGTGATAGCGAGTTGGATGTGGGTGGGAGAAATAAATATACCACTGTGCCACTGGATTTTACCAAGGATGTGAGAGGATTCCACACAGGATACTATTATATATTTCAAAGGAATGAGTATTTCATATGTGCTTGTGGTATGGATAGGAGAGTAGCTGATACCTATCAGCTACTCTCCTAATAAGTCGAGCCTAAGAAAATGAGGATGACGAGTGAAGTACCACAAGTTTTTCTGCTTGGTCCACTGCTTTTTACGTGATGTATATTCATTACACTAGGAATGAGCATGAGGGAAACATTCAGTTATATCCAATAATGAAAAGTTACATAACATGATAAGGAACATGTCTAATCCTTGCAGATTCGAATAGACTGATTTCCTAGGTAAACGTTACGAGTGTCAGTTTAATGCTGAAAAGTACAAAGCTGCGCATTTTGGGCTGAAAACATTGAATAATGGGTATTATATTAATGGTAATTTCGTTCACGTGGTTGAGGAAGCTAGAGACTCATTAGGGACAGCAGAAAGCAAATTAAAGTTTAGATTTACATTAAAGTTTAGATGCTACATTTTCAAGGGTGGTTAACCTATCACATAAGAACTGTAACGTTGAAAATAATGCTGCCTTATACGAATACAAAAGTTGTTTTCTCACTTTAGAAGAATTTGCTAAGACCAATCTGGAATGTGTTTCTCAGATATGATTTCCTGGATTCTATGGAGATGAAGAAATTCTCGAAGATATTCCAAACTCTTGCCAAGAGATATGATAAGCTGGTAAGGAATTTTACGGTATACGAGTGAAATTTTGCACCTTATGACAGCAAGGGAGAGATTCGTGTGATCACTGGAAACAATTAACGGTGTGGTCAGGAAGCATATTTGGTATAGGCTCATTTCATGAAGTGTGGAAAGAGGATGGGAGATGGAATAAGATACTACTAGATAGTGTGAGTGGATAGTTGGTGAATGTTTTCAAGAGGAGATACAGAAATTTCATAAAACTATTCTCATTTCATATATCTTAAAAATATTCGAATGAAAGCATATATTTAAATCATTATTAAGATTAAATATTTCTAGCTGTATTAGAGAAACGAATATCCTGTTCAGTATTTGAAAAGGATATTCTTCTTCACACATATCATTAAAAGCAAAAGTTCGAGACAGTAATCCGCTGTTACCATAAACTGATGACAAAATAAAATTATTTCTAAAATAAGAAAAACTCATCTTAGATATTTACTAAACTAAAATAAAGAGCCAAAAGGCTTAAATTCGGCTACGCAAAAATTATAAAATTCAAGTGGATATTAGATCCAGCATTATGAAAGTTTCGTAAAAATAAGTTGACCAGGGAGCTTATGGGAATATGCCCTAGTGCGGATCTCTTTAGCAAACATGCACGCTGCCCAGGCGTCCATATATTCGCTTTCTAATTTGGTCCATTAAAAATTTAAAAGATCAAGTGAGATCGAGATCCCTGAAAAAATGGACCAAATTAGAAAGCGAATATATGGACGCCTGGGCAGCGTATATGTTGTCTAAAGTGTCCCTGGTCAACTTATTTTTACGAAACTTTCATAATTTCTACATTCGACTTTGAAATAATGCTGGATCTAATATCCACTTAAATTTTATAATCATCTTAGATATATTTGCATTAACCGCATGAAATTAATGTGTATTAATTGGCATTGTCATATCCTTGTGGCCTCTTACGTTCGTATTAGGCATGGCCTAAACCAATACCTTCGTGTGAGACCAACTAACTCACCTTTAATCAAAAGAGAGGAAATAAAAGTTTCTCACGTCACTGAAGGGGAATTGAACCCAGATATTTCCGCTCACATGGCTTCGTCTATACTAACTGAGCTACTAGGGTATTATTTTATTGGCATTAATATATATATTTCTTGGAAAGAGGTCAACGAACATCTCCATTGGCAAGGAGCATTGAGCCACATCATGTCATGAGTCATGTGTTTGTAGCCAGCATAAATTGGAGGAATCTGATGCGCCCAAGTAATTGCGACTATGTTCTGGTGAAATGGCTGCAAGATGAGAAATCACAGAGTTTGAAAGAGACGTTGTGATTGGATGCCTTGTTTCAGCCCTATCTCTTCAGCAAATTGTTGACAAACTGAGCTATCCCAGGTCAAAAATCAGTGAAACCATACTGAAATGGAAAAGCAGGTAGTCAACTGCTTGTGCTACCTGCAGTAGAAGTGTGCTACGAGTGATAATGATAACATGGAAAATACAAAACATTCCTTGGCCGACACGTTGAATTCAGAGTTCCAGGCATCGACTGGAACACGAATCTGCTTATAAATATTCAGAATCAAAGCCCACAATATGGTTTCCTTGGTAGAACCGTAAAATGCAAGCTCCCATTATTCGAACCATCGTGCAGTGTCGTCTTCTGTGGTGCAAAGAGCGTGTACAGTAGGACGTAAAAGCTTGTGGGACATTCTACCGAGCAGATGGACGTGTGTGGATGTGGTGGATGCCCGATGAACTTTTTTTACCAGAGTGTAATCCTAACTATGAAATTCGGAGGCAGCGCTGTGATAGTATAGTCCTGTATTTCCTGATTGTCTTCGGACCTCTGTCTATGGTGCCACGAACATTGAACTCCGAGAGATATCTGAACATTTGGACAATACAATGCTTACTACTTTGTGACATTTCTACGGAAATGACCATTGTCTGTCTCAACAAAAAAATGCACCGTGTCATAAAGATCTGCTGGAACTATGGTTTGTGGACATGAACCTCACGCACGCTCCAGTTCACCATGGGATGAACTGGAGTGTGGGTGAGGTCGAGGGACGTCTGCCACACAACTGTCCAGGACCACATTACATGCCTACAGGAAGAATGGTCTAAAATTCCCTTTGATCGCTATTGTACGTGGCCTACTTGTGGAAAGTAGGCCAGTGGGATTGCTGCAGTTATTCAGGTGGGTGTCGTGGCTGTTTTTTCCTGACATTATGTTCCTGGAGATCGCGTGGTTCCACACACGCACAAGTGTACAACAACAACAGAACTTTAACTCGGACTATAGCTCAAGTTCCTAATAACTGTAATTCACAGTCGAATATTATGACTTTATACTTGTATAGCTTTAGAGTGTCTCAATGTTATTTTCAGTGTCTTTTAATATCTTTCTATGTTCTTAACGCCTGATGAAGCCAATCTCGACGAAACATGTTGCGTTTTCAAATAAATCTCATTTTGTTATAATTCTCGGGTTTTAAGTCAGTTAATATTAAAAATGAATATAAATATATATATATATATATATATATATATATATATATAAAGGAATGCTATTAAAATAAGTTAAGATTTGTGCTTTTTTTTAAAGCCATCTTTGATTGTACATCTATGTAGAATCAAAGTACGAAATTTAAAAATGCATGACATTCATAAAAATAATAGAATAAATTTCAATGCAAATAATGAATTCTTCTTACTAAAACAATTTTTCAATACGTATTTTTCAAGCATTCGAAATTACAAATTCAGCATATCAGATAGTCTCACAACCAGCAACGATGTAAGTATATTTTGTTTAAAACTTTTTTTTCTTAAAAAATTTAATTCTTTAAATTTTATATCACATTCTATAGCACCTGAAAGTAGTACATAGAGTATGGTGTGTTGTAATAACCATCTAAATATTTATTTTTCTTTTCGCAGGCTTGTTCCCACACAAACAGGACAAATAAGTAAGTACGAAATACTTTGATAATACAAGTACATAGTGCTGTCTGTGAAACAAATGATGTAAAGTTGCATCCATTTCCAGCGCTTAAGTGCGAAGTGCAGCGTGTCCTTGAAATACTCGTAGAATAAGTGATGCACTATCTTAGCATTGAAGTTTTTATTTCTATTCGAGATTACTAAGAGTTTTATTCGACTTCCAACAACTAGCCCGGAATGGTTCCTCTTTTTTGCTGGGTCAGTTGTGCCAGTTTGACAACAAATTCTGAAACCTTGAAAGTAACTTTAACACAAAAGATTAATATTTTCAGTTGCCGACCTGAGAAGATACAGAATGATAAGTACTATTCAGTATAATATTAGTAAATATTTAGTAAACGAAACTATATTTCTATATTCAATGAACGCATGAATTAAATTATTTATTTTATTTATTTATTCGTATGGGGTTTCCCCCGATCCTCCGCCCTCCCTTAGGACTGATTGAGCCCTCTTAATGAGGATTAAGTATGTGTATTATAACTGTGGATCCGTGTGTATGTGTGTGTGTGTGTGTGTTCAAGGGCCGGTTTGTCTGTTCTGAGGGACGAAAATCCCTAGTTTCCGGGTGAAATAACCCTCTATCTCCGTGTCAGACTGACTTACTCACCTGTAGTCGAAAGAGATCAGATAAAGGTTCCTCACGTCATGGACGGGAATCGAATCTAGGTCTTTCCGACCAAAGGGCTTCGTCTATACTGACTGAGGTACGGGGGGGGGGGAGTTCGATTAAATGATGAGCGTATAATAGAACCAAAGAAGCTGAACTTTAGATCTGACGTCACTAAGTAAACGTATTCTGGATTTAATTTTCTATTTCTCAGTCATATGAATTACTTGGAGCGCTTCCTAATCTTCAATATCATGGATACTTAAATAAACAGTACCCTGCTATTCGACAAATGTAGTCATAATTACGACAATGCATTGGTAGGAAATCCATAAATATTTGTTGCATAGTTCACATACTGTTAGACATTGTAATAAAATATTAATCACTTTTCTTTAGGAATTACTTTTCCTAATTAGTAACCAAGTAATTGCAATATTATCTAGATAACTGTAAGAATAAAACGACACTTTAGAGCAGGGGTCTCAGAACTACGGCCCTCGGGTCAGATGCGGCCCGCGATATGATTTTATCTGGCCCACCAATTGGACTAATTTTTCAATAAGAATCCGCAAAAAAAAAAAAACACGGGGTGTTGATAGATTTCAAATGCATTAATTAAAATTGTGTTCAAAATATATTCCCGAATAGCAAAAAGTAACCGTAATCCAAGTTACGGTCTTTCTGACTGAAAAGGTCGGTTAAAATGGACTAACGAAAAAAAAAATTTTGAATTTTACAAACTTTTACAAGCAAATTTGAAGAAATTTTCTTGTAAATTTATCTCTATTTTTGGGACAACGTATCTTTGCGAACAAACGTTTTCCAGAATGAAATATATGAAGTCAAAATACAGGGCAAATTTATCTGATAAACATTTGAAATCGCTACTTGTAATTAGCACTTCAAAATTTGAACCTGAGTTTAATAAGATTTTAAAAACACAAACACAGTTACATCATTCACATTAATGGTTTTATTATAATTTTTGATAAAAATATGAGAATTTGCTGATAGTGTTCATTGTCATTAATATACGATAATTTAATCTCACATACTCTGCAATCAGTTTCAATCTGCTTTCAATAAAACTTATATATCCAGTTCTGGAGTTTTATTTTTTTACTACGGCCCGCTGAACAGTGCTGAAGTACCCAGTGTGGCCCTCACGGCGAAAAGTTTGGAGACCACTGCTTTAGAGGATTCAACAATTAGGAACCTATCTAGAGATTTTCTACTTAATTATGATACTACTGATTACAGTCAGTTTCTTATAATTGTCTCTTTTCACTTTACAGTTGCGTGGACACAAGAATACGGATAGTGTTTAGGGAAATGGAAGTGAAAAGTCTGATATACAAGCCAAAATATGAGGTAAGCTGTATTGCTTATTACTCAGCATGTTTTTAAATTTAAGATTTTAATTATATCATTATACGATAATTGGATGAACTTAAATATAATTGAAATGACATAAGCTAATAGTTTACAACTGAACTCATTGAATACCATTATCCTTTAAGTGTTTAATATAACTAGACAGTAGCAAGATGAAACTTAAGTATGATAAATGTGTCTTGTTTATTATATATATTTG
The DNA here is from genome assembly GCF_054136105.1 of Typopeltis vanoorti. Classification (NCBI taxonomy): domain Eukaryota; kingdom Metazoa; phylum Arthropoda; class Arachnida; order Uropygi; family Thelyphonidae; genus Typopeltis; species Typopeltis vanoorti. The sequence goes on from NC_143550.1 coordinate 86,466,343, forward strand.
GATTGTGTTACTGCTATTTACCACGGAAGTAATATTATATCTCTTGCAGGATATCGAGGTATTTGGCTACGTAGGAGGATACGTTGGGATGTGGTTAGGAATCTCTCTTATCAGCGTGTTGGACATTCTTGAAATGATATTCTTATCCGTGTTGAAAATATGCAAACGAAAAAGAAAGATTGAAAAGCAAGCTTCACTGAGAAATGATCTGCCTCATGTTATTCCTCACCCTTTGCAAGAATATCTGAAAGAATTTGAAGAAACATAAAAATTAAATAACATGCCTTGAGTAATGTGTTTGTATTTGTTAACTAAGTTATTTGAAATGGGCACTAAAATAGAAAATTAACTGCAGTCCAAGTCATGTAGTTTTTTTTTTCCTTTTTATATATTTTATGTATTTATTAATTTTTTTTTGGAAATATATTAATAGAATCAGATTTCCATAGCAGAAAACGAAAACTAAATTGCTATAATCAATGTAAGCACGAATTAAATATTGAGCATATTGTAAAATCTGTGGTGTACATGTGTGTGTAAACTATATCCAAAATTATAAAAAAAATTTAAAAAAATGTGCAACAATAAAATTTGCAAAATCGAACCTTATGATGAATACTTTATTTCAGCAATTCAACATTTCTATACCAAAGAACTGTATTCATTATCAGTGTTCTAAAACCGAATGTTCACTTTCATATATTAATTCTAAACATTTCTGCATAATAATTTAAATTTCTTTAAACTAGTTATTTTGATACTTAAGGGAGATTTTTAATAATCCATCGGACCAACCAACTTTTCTTATTTCTTCCTTTATAGCAATCCTGCTTTTAAACTTACTTCTTATTTAATTTCAATCAAAACTAATCTTACAGTCTTTCTGTTGATATTTCGTTTTGCCTACTATCAGTTGGCCAGTTAAAAGCTTATATTTTCATCCATATCCATACAAGTAACTAAACATCTTAATCTATCATTAATAATGTTTCTGTCACCAAGTAACGCAGATAACCTTCAATAAATCATGAAAATAGTTTACTGAAAGCTCTCTGTGTCAGATGTTTCACTCATTTGCAGCAGGTCAAACCCGTCTTCCATAAAAGCAATATTTCCGACACACGATTTAAAATACAGTACTATGATTCGTGTGTAAGAATTATTAGAGTTTCCTCGTGGAAAGTTGTAAATGAATAGAATGGATTGCCAGAGTCAGTTGTAAGTGCTTTGTCTGTTAATGGTTTCAAGGAAAAGTATTAGAGATTGTGTTAATAGCTTGAGTCTCCCGCGAGGAGTCTTCGGACTCCATCCTGGTGTTCCTACAATTATAATAATAATAATAATGATAATAATAGATTTATAGGAAAAAAATTGTTTTCCGAAATTTTTATCAGGAGCGGTACAAAATGATTCAGTAGAATGTATTTTAAGATCCAAATTTGGAAAATAGACAGTTTTTTAATCACAAACCACTGAATGATTTCAGTAGCATGATACACTTCCTATCTTTCTTTGCATAAAAAGAGTGAAATTACTATTCGATATACTCATTCGAAAGTACATTTCAATTAATCATGACTACCTGTTTAGTTTGGAAAAAATAAAACAATGTTCATGTATAGTAGAAGGGTGCTATTATGGTAACGTAGTGCCCTGATATACCTGCTCATTCAGGAACAAGTCAGAAGAAGCACTAGCACTTGCAGAAACGAACTGACTTATTATTCCAAAATGAATGAAAGCTGCCTAGATTGAATGTGAGGAAAACAAAAACAGAGGGAAACGAGGATTACTCTGAAGAGTACATCTTTGACTGTCATAAAACTTATATTTCGGTTTAAAACAAAGTAACTGCAAGGGTTCCTATATGATACAAGCTCAGTAGACTAAGTTGAATTCGAGATACAATTACTACACAGATAGAAGTATACATCAATAATGAAAGTAGCATTTTTCATCCGGAGTGGTTAACTAAATAGATTTGCATTCAACAGTCTGTGGATCCGAATCCAGCTATGAACGCAGACGTTTGTGAATGTCTTTAGATGGAAGATGAATTTTATTGCCCACCTCCGCTTATAAGATGCCTGAAGTGACTTGAAAAAGTTCAAAGTATCGTCTCTAGATGAGGATTTCTGTGCTATATATATATATATATATATATATATATGATCATGACAGAATGATCATTAAATCGGTTAACATACATAGTTTTATGAAAAATTAAACTGAACCGAGATTTAAGTAAAAAGGTTTTAATATAAAAACACTACTAGTTTCGGCCTGTAACAGCCTTCTTCAGGTGGCATTATAAAAGAAAGAAAAAACACTAAACATTAAAGGTTAAAAGACTATGAACAATATAGACAGTCTCTATACATAATTAGCAAGAAAACGTTATAGTTGTATTTGAAGCTGTTCTTTCGTTTGTTGCATTGTTGGGAGAGTGCGTGCTTGCAGCCTCACGTGAACGTCAGTACATGATTACAGCTGAATGACTATCTGGGAGGTTGTAGCTCAAGTTGTTATTTAGATGAACAGGATTGAAGGTGATTTCTCTAGATTCCACGATTTTTCTCTCTAGTTCGTCACTGCAACGGAAGATGTTAGTAGATTTTTCCCAGCAGACTTTGTGACTTTGGTTTTTATCATTAGCCGAGAAAAGGATATGACTTGATAATGCACTCACTCGCTGTCTCTTGTAAGTAATGTGTTCTTCCATACGCAACTCGACAGATTTGTCTGTCTGCCCAAAATAAGGAATATCACAATCACACAATATTTTATATACACCAGGGTATTTGAGTTGATGATGACAAGGTTTTGGATGGCTAATTAAGAAACGGATCTTTGGAAGATCCTTTTCTCGGCTAATCCTAATGATAAAAACCAAAGTCACAAACTCTGCTGGGAAGAATCTACTAACATCTTCCGTTGCAGTGACGAACTAGAGGAAAAAATCGTGGAATCTAGAGAAATCATCTTCAATTCTGTTCATCTAAATAACAACGAGCTACAACCTCCCAGATAGTCATTCAGCTGTAATCATGTACTGGCGTTCACGTGAGGCTACAAGCACGCACTCTCCCAACAATGCAACAAACGAAAGAACAGCTTCAAATACAACTACAACGTTTTCATGCTAATTATGTATGGAGACTGTCTATGTTGTTCATAGTCTTTTAACCCTCAATGTTTAGTGTTTTTTCTTTCTTTTATAATGTCACCTGAAGAATGCTGTTACAGGCCGAAACTAGTATTGTTTATATATATATATATATATATATATATATATATATATATATATATATATATATACAGGGTGTTCGGGATAAATTTGACATATTTATAATTAATTATATTTTTCCGTAAGTTACATGTATTAACACACACTTCTCTTCATTTAAAAGTTTGGACCCTTCTTCATTCATATACAAGATGTCAGAAAGGATGGATAGCTGGAACCCACCTGAATCATGGAAGAGAATAACTTGTATCATGATGATTCGTGCCCGCCATCAAAATAAGGATATTACGACTGCTGCCCAATGCTCCCTGAATACAGTAAAAACAATCAGGCATGAACTAGAGACTTGCAATGGTGACTACGAGGATGTAGCAAGAAGAAAGATCCCTAGCAGACGATCTGATTGCGGTCGTACAGCAGAATTCCTCGCAAATCTGCAGGAACAGGTGTTGAAGAACCCTGGCATTGGAATTCGGGCTTTGTTCGTGGAGTTGCTAACTGTAGTCAAGCCCTGGATAACAAGGGTAGCCAATGGTAGGCCGTATGTATGGCAGCAGGATTCGGCCCCTTGCCACACCTCTGGGAAAAGTCAAAAATGGTTGTCTGAAAATTTCTACGACTTCACCAGTCCAAATGTTTGGCCTCCAAACTCCCCAGACCTTAACCCCATGGATTATTTTGTATGGGGCGCAGTTGAAAAAGACACCAATCGCACTTCCAGTAATACAAAAGCCCAGTTAATGGATAAAATTAAAACAGTTTTTGCGGCCCTTCCCAGGGAGACTGTAGCATCAGCTTGTTCGAGGTTCCGAAGCAGAATTGAAGCTGTGATCGATGCTAATGGTGGTTATTTTGAGTAAATCTTGTTGATAGTATTGTAATTAACTCTGCCTGTAATGTTTTTTTGTCAATTCATTAAATTTAATAGATACAAAGAAGATTTTCTTTTTCCTTACGAAACTGTCAAATTTATCCCGAACACCCTGTATATATATATATATATATATATATATATATATATATATATATATATATATATATATATATATATATATATATATATATATATATATATATACAGGGTGTTCGGGATAAATTTGACAGTTTCGTAAAATCTTGTAAAATGTTATCTCGGTCTTGGAGTCATTAAATCTATTTTTTGAAATATATATATATATATATATATATATATATATATATATATATATATATATATATATATATTTCAAAAAATAGATTTAATGACTCCAAGACCGAGATAACATTTTACAAGATTTTAATGATAAATACTACTAGTTTCGGCATATAGCAGCCTTCTTCAGGTATTTATAAAGGAAAGGAATACTAATAAACATTGAATTATTTAAATAAACAAACTGGAAATTACAGGTACAAATTGCCTCACATAATCGATACATAAAAACGTTGTATTTTTCAAGTTGTTCCAACTGGCGTGCCATTGTTTGTTGCAATTGTGCGTGTAAGTTCACGTGAACGCCAATATTGAATAACTGCAGCATGGCTATCTGGGATGTTATAACTTAAATTATTATTTAAGTGGACCGGGTTCAGTAGGATTTCCCTTGATTCTACGATTTTTCTTTCAAACTCATCTTCACAGCGAAAAATATTTTCTGATCTATTCCAGCATACAGAGTGGCTTTGTTGGTCATCATTAGGATTATTTGAAAAAAGAACATGACTGGATAATGCAGTTGCATGAGATCTTTTGTATGAGATGTCTCTCTTATGCTCTTCTATGCGTTGTTCAATAGATTTGTTAGTTTGACCAAAGTATGGGATATTGCAATCACACCACAATTTATATACTCCAGGGTACTTAAGGTTGTGATGAGTAGGTTTTGGATGGCTGATTAGAGAGCGGATTTTTGGAAGTGTGGTGAAGAAGGTCCTGATATTATATTTTTTAAGGACTTTAGCTATTTTCTTAGAGACTGTGCTAATGTATGGAATAGAGATGCTACCTTTAAAATTAATAGTCTCTGTTGTGCACTGCTTAGGAGGGTTCAGAAGAAGTTTCTTAATTGTTTTTTCAGAGTATCCATTTTGTTTAAAAATAAGAGTGAGGTGATTCATTTCTTTTTGTAGTTCATCTTGTTCATTTAAGAGAGAACGTGCTCTGTGTCCTAAGGTAGATATAATTCCAAGTTTTTGTGGTGGAAAATGATGAGAAAGATTATGCAGATATCTATTGGTATGCGTAGGTTTTCTGTACATAGAGATTTTTAATCTTTCAGAGTATCGTGTAAGCATAACATCCAAAAAAGGTAAAGAGTTATTATTTTCTATATCAGCAGTAAATTTTATATTAGGATGTTGGATGTTTAGATGACGAAGAAAATCTGTGAGAGCTGTGTGCCCGTGATTCCAAATAATGCACACAGCTCTCACAGATTTTCTTCGTCATCTAAACATCCAACATCCTAATATAAAATTTACTGCTGATATAGAAAATAATAACTCTTTACCTTTTTTGGATGTTATGCTTACACGATACTCTGAAAGATTAAAAATCTCTATGTACAGAAAACCTACGCATACCAATAGATATCTGCATAATCTTTCTCATCATTTTCCACCACAAAAACTTGGAATTATATCTACCTTAGGACACAGAGCACGTTCTCTCTTAAATGAACAAGATGAACTACAAAAAGAAATGAATCACCTCACTCTTATTTTTAAACAAAATGGATACTCTGAAAAAACAATTAAGAAACTTCTTCTGAACCCTCCTAAGCAGTGCACAACAGAGACTATTAATTTTAAAGGTAGCATCTCTATTCCATACATTAGCACAGTCTCTAAGAAAATAGCTAAAGTCCTTAAAAAATATAATATCAGGACCTTCTTCACCACACTTCCAAAAATCCGCTCTCTAATCAGCCATCCAAAACCTACTCATCACAACCTTAAGTACCCTGGAGTATATAAATTGTGGTGTGATTGCAATATCCCATACTTTGGTCAAACTAACAAATCTATTGAACAACGCATAGAAGAGCATAAGAGAGACATCTCATACAAAAGATCTCATGCAACTGCATTATCCAGTCATGTTCTTTTTTCAAATAATCCTAATGATGACCAACAAAGCCACTCTGTATGCTGGAATAGATCAGAAAATATTTTTCGCTGTGAAGATGAGTTTGAAAGAAAAATCGTAGAATCAAGGGAAATCCTACTGAACCCGGTCCACTTAAATAATAATTTAAGTTATAACATCCCAGATAGCCATGCTGCAGTTATTCAATATTGGCGTTCACGTGAACTTACACGCACAATTGCAACAAACAATGGCACGCCAGTTGGAACAACTTGAAAAATACAACGTTTTTATGTATCGATTATGTGAGGCAATTTGTACCTGTAATTTCCAGTTTGTTTATTTAAATAATTCAATGTTTATTAGTATTCCTTTCCTTTATAAATACCTGAAGAAGGCTGCTATATGCCGAAACTAGTAGTATTTATCATTAAAATCTTGTAAAATGTTATCTCGGTCTTGGAGTCATTAAATCTATTTTTTGAAATATATATATATATATATATATATATATATAAAATGAAACTATCAAAACAAAAACAGGGGAATGGAAACTATTCTGTATATAAATGCAGTCTTGTGGAAAGTTAATGTCACTTTCATTTGCCAGTTTTTTTCCCTTTCTCTTAATATTGACTACACATAATCAAAAATGTCATCAATGAAATTGAGGGGTCTCTCACATATAGAAGTTGATTATTTATTAATACTTTGGTTGGAAAATGTTTATTCCCTTTCACTAATAAGCAAAATTTTATGATTTCAATAACTTTCAATTCGATGTTCCAGTTTGTTTCTGTATTCTCATATTTTACCAACGGGCGTAGGGTAGGGAGGGATGTAGCAATTTATATTTATTTATAATTTTTATTAATAATTTGAGAATTTATCGTTTTATTTTAGTTACCATTGACTTAAGTATGGATAATGATGTGCTGTAAACTGTTATTACCATTGATTTAGCATCTGAATTCATCATATATTCATTTAATTCATAATATCAAAATATATTTGCTATCCGACTCTCTTTCTCATATAGCGATATAGAAATCTGGAATGTGTGTGGGTAAGTGGGTGGGTGTGGGGATGTGTTTCGCTTCAAGGATAGTACGTTTGCCAGTTCAGTCGCAGTTTATAATAAAGTGACGACTGCATTAGATGAGGAAATCCGTATTTGAGTACCTATAGCAGTATGGCAGTGAGAATACAAAAATAATAGAAATTGGAATCTGTTGTTTTGATTTGGTTTAATAGTCATCATCATCATCAAATTCTTGCCATGTACCCACAAGGGGTGTACAGGATACGACAGTACTACATGAAAAAATTACATCATTACTAACTTCCTATCTACAATTTTCCTCCAAATCAGTATGTTACTTCTCAAGACTCCAACATTATCAGATCTTATATTTCTATCCTCTAAGGCACTTTGTACCGTATCAATCCACCTATATCTTGGTCTTCCTCTGGGTCGTTTTCCTGCCAACCTGGCAGAGAACACTTGTTTTGCTAATCTTTCCTCTCCCATTCTCTTTAAGTTACCATACCACCTGAGATTAGCTCTGCTAACGCAATCCTGGATGCTGACAATGTCAAGTTCTTTCCTAATATCCTCATTTTTAATATGATATTGCCATTGATGCCATCTGTTCACGCCTCTAATCTTTCTCAGGACTCTCATATCTGCGGTCTCTAGTCTTTGGTCAAGTGTTTTACTTCTGACCCAGCTCTCAGATCCATAAGTTAAAACTGGTTTGAGCACTGTCTTATATACAGCTAATTTAGTGTTCCGACTAATTTCTCTCTTATTCCATATGAATTTATTCAATTAACTTCCCACCATACCAGTTTTGCTGATTCTGTTGTCTATTTCTATATTTATTTTACCATCTTCAGTAAAAAATCGTGCCTAAGTAGCTGAAATGTTTTACTTGTTCCACAGGTTCTCCATTCAAAACACAGTTGACATTTTCAATGATTCTGCCTATTTTCATTGTCTTTGTCTTTTTATTGCTGACCTTCATACCATATCTATTACAAGAGCTATTCAATTTAGTCAGAGAATCTTGCAGACTTGTAGCGGATTTATTTACAAGTATAACATCATCCGCATAAAGCAAAGAGCTGACATTAACATCTCCAATTTTGATATCAGGTTTAATACCACTTTCCTTCATAATGTGATCCATATAGATAATGAATAACAGAGGGGATAATGTACATCCTTGTCTCACACCAGATTTAACATTAAACCATCTTCCTTTACTTCCTTCAATTCTAACTGCTGACTTACAACTCAAATAAAAAGTATTGCTTGATATAATGCCCCATTGACACCATATAACTGTAGCGTATTGAATAGCTTCTCTCTTGGCACCTTGTCATATGCCTTTTCCAAATCGACAAAACTTAAAAACAGATCTTTGTTATATTCCATGCTTTCTCGACTATTTCTCGTAAAGTGAAAATCTGATCCTGACAGCCTCTATTTGGCCTGAATCCAGCTTGTTCTTCACCAAGCTTTTCTTCCACAATTCTTCTCAACTGTTTCTCAAGTATACTTGCATAGATCTTGGCAGGAACACTCAGTAGGGAAATACCTCTGTAATTCTCACATTCAGTTTTATTTCCCTTTTTATATATGGGTACTATGAGAGCTCTACTCCAATCATCAGGAATTCGTCACTCTGTCCAGGCTTTATGAACTATGCAGTGCAGCCACTGTAAGACTTTCATACCACCATACTTCAGCATTTCAGGTCGAATATCATCTACCCCTGCTGCCTTTCCACATTTCAAGCCTTTGATGGCTTTTTCTACTTCACGTATGGATATGTATTCCTGACTGCATGCCTGGTCAGTGTTTTTTACCACTGTGTTGTCATCACTGCTTGTTTCATTTAGCAGTTTTTCAAAGTATTTACTCCATACTTCCAGGATATCTTTTTTTCTCCCATTTTCATGTCACCTTTATCATCTCAAACTCCTTTTACAGCACTCTTTCCTCCATTCCTAAGCTTCTTCAACAACCTCCAGAATATTTTGCCACCTTCTTGATATTTATTTTCTATAATCTTGCCAAAGTCCTCCCATGACTTTTGTTTAGCTAGTTTTACATACTGTTTAGCTTTCTTACATTTGTCTCTGTATTCTGTAAGAGTAAAACTGACTTATTTGCAAGGAACTTTTGATGTGCTTTCTTCTTTTCCTTCACTGCCTCTTTAACTTCCTGTGTCCACCAGGGAGTTCTGATTTTTTTATCCTTGCACACAACCTCACCACATGCCTCTCTGGCAGAATCAATCAATATTTTCTTCAGAGTTTGCCACTGAATCTCCAAGGTTTGATTCCTGTTCTCACACTCTTTCATTTTCTTTTCAATAATCTTTCTGTATTTTAGTCTACAGTTCACATCTGAGAGCTGCTCAACTTTTATTCGCTTTAAAACTTTCTTACCTGTTATTCTTTTCAATATGAAATTCAATTTTATCCTGCTCAAGACTAAATAGTGATCACTTCCAATTTCAAATCCTCTGTACACTCTGGTGTCCTGCACCAGGGAGAAAACATCACTATGTTGGAACATGGTATTAGTGATAACCAGTCCATGTCCTGAGCAGAAATCCAACAGATATTTGCCATTACTATTAGCTTTGCTCTTTTCTCCAAATTTTCCCAAAATACTTTTGTATGCCTCACAATCATTTCCTACTCTGCTATTAAGATCCCCAACAAGGGCCAACTTTTCCTTTTTCGTTGTGTCATTTGCTTTTTCTAAAGCGTCAAAAATTTCCTCCACTTCTACCTTAGTAGAACCTTCTGTGGGACCATAGACACAAATAAGTCTCATTGTCCAGTTCCCCATTCTCATATTTGCCCACATGACTCTACTTGAGACTGACTGCCATTCAAGAAGATTAGCCTCGTATTTTGTGTTGAATACTATGGCTACTCCTTCTTTTCCTTGATTGTCATTGCCTGAATACAACATTTTGTATTTATTGCTCAGAAAGATCTCACCAGTTTTGGTCTTTTTTTTTGTTTCAGTCACCCCTATTATGTCGATCTGGTACTTATCTAATTCCTCGGCTAGCTCCATTTCTTTGTCATTCAGGCTTCTTACGTTGATAGTACCGATCTTTCACTCTGGTGATGTTGAGTTGGGGTTTGTTTTCAGATTTGTTCCAGTAGCTGAATTTTCGCTGTTTCCCCTGGTTCCCTGGCGAAAACAACGGGGGCCTTGTTTAACCGGGTGACCGGTTAAACAAGGCCCCCGTTGTATCAAAGTAGATACCCAACAGGGTGCACCACGAGAAGATGAGGATTGGACATTAGGTCAGAAGCTCTGGCGTTCTCTGCATTCCTTTAAAGGCTATGTGGAGGTCTCCTCTCAGTTATACAGCTTTGACCCTTAAGCATCCCTGGTTTAATAGTTTGAAGCTGTAATCCTTGAAAAAGTCTTGAGGAAAGTTGTACAAGAGAACCAATAAATGAGGGTGAAAGAAAAAAGGAGAAAGATACTGCTTAGTTTCACTTTCTCCTCGTTGTAATTGGATTACTTTAATTTTCGCTATTACTTTTCATAGGATTAGTATACCAAGAAATTATGGATATCAGTTCAATAAAACAGTCAACGAACTACCCGTAGAAAATGCATAATTCAGAAAGAGACCGTCTGTGTGATAGCAGTTGAAGATGGTATTCTATTAGTACAATTTTTCTCCTGGACTATATCATGGATTTTGAAGTTTTCTTACATGTCAAATGTGAGAATAGCATGAAGAAGTAATGCACTGTGAGAATAATGTCTCAAAAAGAAACGGATACGGAAGTTTTAAAGGGCGAAGAGGATTTCCTGGTCTTCCAGGAAACATACATGTGTTTCCTGGAAGAGAATCATCAATGCTTGCGAAACATACACATGTATGTTTCGCAAGCATTGATGACTGTTCTATTCTTCGTTCTACTGAACGCAAGCATGGAGATCATAGTGTGAGAGATTGATTTTTGAAGACTTTTTTTTCTAGAAGTGCTAACACTTGGTATGCTATTAATATCTCTATCTTCTGTTCATATATCAACAGAAGATAGAGAGGAAGGAAAAAGTCAGAGCTCTTAGACACTCTTACAAATGGAAGCAAAATCTGAAAAGAGTAAACCAACTTCCATCACAAGCAACGAAACTGTGAAGAGAAAATTGCAGTTTAGTTATAATTAATGGTAGCAGGTAGAGCAATGGACGGCATTTTGCTAAGTACATCATTATTTTAGCTCTGATAAAATGTCTTAAAACGTTACGAACGGCTTCAAAAGTTTTACCCAACCTTTCTATAATATCTACTGCTATAGTTTTGAATTTAAAAAGGTATTTGAGAGATTTTTACATATCTGGTTTCTTTTTAAAATTAAGCAAACTAGTGATGGATTACAGACCGTCAAGTGGATTGGAGATTAGCTGTCGCATAGGTATTAACTTCTTGAACTGAGAAATAATATCTCAGAAAGAAAAAGGGAGAAAACGAGTGTTACCTGATTGCAAATATGAGGTAAGACTGATTGCATAAATCTAAAGATGTAGAAAGTGATAGAACAGATATCCCCCCAATCTCATTCAATAAGATTGGGGATATCAGTTTAATCTTGCTAATTGCAAATTGATACAGTGATTTTGTTACACTTGGTTGCTCCCTGGAAGTTTTATTGTAAAAAAATGAAAGATATGATAATTACTAGAAAAAATGTATAGTTTTATTTAGATAAAATTCAAAAAACAAATTCCGACATCACCGTGGTCATAATCGTCGAAACGTTGATGCTTATCACGGAGGAAGAGCCCTAAATGTTATAAAGTCTCTTTCATAGCATTAAACAGAATATATTACAAAAGTTGTAAAGATTGCAGAGAGGTTTGCAATAATTTGTAATTCACGATTAGACACAAGAAATAATCTCGGATCTGAAGTACTGGGTAATAATTTTGTCACCAGATTTCGGAACAATACTAGTTATTTATCTCTGGAAAAGACTTAGAAATAAATTATTGAAGAAATTTGGGTTGTGGTATGAAAAAATTCCAGTTTCCGGAGATAAAAGTCGAAACTCCTCCACCTCAATATGAGAATGGCTAATTCACCTTGGACTAAAAAATTCCTTATAAAAAGAATCTTTATAGATTCTTCACGTCCTATACATTATTCTAAACCAGGTATTTTGAAGCAAAGGGTGTCTGCGTTGAAACTGACTGAACTACGGAAGCTCGTGACTAAATTGATCCTCTGAATATTGCCGCCGTATATTAAGGAAGATAAAAACAAGAGGTCTTTCTTAAAGTTGTTTAAATAGTGAGATTTCTTGAATAAGAAAATGTGAAAAGTTCAGTAAGGTTTTACTTTTTCTTTTTTTTTTCCAAGCGCAGAAAGTGGATGGAATACATTGCTGGGTTTGAATGCAGATACTTAATGAATACGTTCAAGACACAGTAATGCAAAATTCTGACATTACACAGTTTTGATGATGAATGGGTGTCTTTAGATTCTGTGGAGGACAACTAGTGCCAAGTTATTTTGCGCTCAAGGCAAAGTTTACAAGTGCGCCTCTTATTTCACAAGTTGGATATTTTTTCAAATGAAATTTTAAATATAAAAAATAAAAATTATTTTGCCATGCTTTATTAATAATATACAAAGTAATATGCAATATGTATAATATATGAAAATCAAATTTTAATTTTTCTTGCCTTCAATTTTGCAAAATATTTCTTCCATTTCCTTTAAATCTAGTGTGGAAGCTAGCTCGTGTTCGATTGAAATTGTTGCCAAATCTGTTAATTAATCTGTTTTGGGACATTGTTGAGGGTAAGCATGTTTTATCAAGTTTTAACTTTGAGAAACTGCGTCCTCCACTTGCAACTGAAACCGAAAGTGTCAGGAGAATTCTTAGTGCAACAAAAACATTGGGTATGCAGCGACAAGCTTTTGCTGTACTATTAAGAATAGTACTTCTTGTGGTGGCATGGATTTTGAAAGTCTTCGAGCTATTGCTAGAAGTACACTGCAGAGATCCTCGGCATCAATATCTTTATTAGCATTATGAGACAAAACATTTTCAAGATTTTTGCAATCGTTTAGTAAATCAGCAGTTGTTTTTTCAGTGATATTATATATATATCATAAAGAAATCCAAATATAACATTATGCTGCTGTAGTTGTTGTTGGAACCTCTCTTCAATTGACTGTATAGCCATATCCAAGACACAATAGTAAAATTCTATTCTGAACTTCTGCTGAGGATCTTGCAAAGCCTCATCTTGACATTCATATTCGAGTTGCCGTCTTTGTCTTCTCTTTCTGTTTCTTTCTATTTCAAAATTCGGTTGAATCTCCATATCTTTTGCAATTTCAACAGCATCAGTCAAAATGTTTTCAAAACCCTTATCAGTTTTACATTCTAGAAGGTATTCTTTGGTTAGTTGTAGTTGCTTCGTAACTGAATTTAAATCAGCCTGTTTTCTCTGTATCATTTTGCTTGAAATATTTACCTCATAAAGGATGTAAGGATGTTGTACCACGCGACAAGGGATACGATGAACTTAAATTTACAAATGGACATCTCACTATCTGATGGAATGACAATATCAACAAAACGTACAATCATTGTTAGCTGTTCAAAATGGCTAACGTCTGGAGATCCAAGATGACTGAATAATATTTTGCAGATTTTACAATGGATAAGATATTATTTTTTATAGCTTTTGCCAAGATTTGTATAAGCTCATTTTGAATATCTTTTCCTAAATAATGGATCATTCTTTCTTTACTTTTGACTCTACGTATATGTTCTTTCATTACAGGATCAAAGAGAGATAAATATTCAACAAACTTCAAAAAATTACCGCTACTGCCAGTGTACAACTTTTCGTTAGTACCGCGAAATGCAAGATTTTGTGTGCCAAGTACTCTAACTAAAGCAATCAAAAGTTCAAATATTTGACGCCAGTATTGTTCTTCTTCTCTAATTGTTTTGCTGATTGAAATTATCAAGAGTTGTTTCCGCGATTAAATTCAATTCAAGTTCTTTCCAAGTTTGATAGTTTTCTAAATGAGAAGTACTCCTCTCATGTGAAGAAAGGATTACTCCAATATTTTTTCAGTCTTTGACTCCTGATTTTTGTATAGTTGATGTAGGTTTTTTACTGAATATTTTACAGCAAAAATAAAAAACTGCATCCTTTGATACTGAATATATTAACCATTGACGGTACACTACTTCATTGTTCGGTATATCATCTTGTAGTGTAAAGAGGAAAATCTTATTTTTTTTTGTGAATCTTTGGGGAAATCGTATGACACTATCTGCTATGGTCCATTTTGGACTAAGATTTGTCGAAAATTATCGTTGAAATGAGAAGGCCAATCCGGGGGACCACTGTAATTTAATACAGGAATAGTAGTATCTTCTTCTATTTTGTCTTTGGTATCTTCGTTTTCTTTATTTTGCACATCTGTTCTTGGATCGTTATCGTTAATAAGAGTAACACAACATTCATTTTTCGTATCTTCGGCAAAAGAATTGTCATGTTCATCTTTATTAGTTGTTTCTCTTGTGCAGAGATATTTCAAGAAAGAATCTTCTTGCTTCGCTAGTTCTTTAGCTTTTTCTGATTTTCTTTTCCGATACTGAGCTCCAGATGATCGTTTTTTATCAGCCATAGTTAACTAAAAAATTATACTTTTATAAATAAATTTTCTGATAAAGATAAAGGTATTTTTAAAAAAATCACAGACATATTATTAATTACTCACGTTATTATTAATTAATTTATCGTTAATTCGTTTTGGACACTAAAATTAACTCGAAAAATTAATATTTTTTTTTAATTTTCATTTTTTAATAAACTAATTTTTAATAATTGATTATTGAAAATAAAATGAACTCACCTGATTCAATCGCTCAATACTTGGAACAACTTATGGAGATATTGAAACACGTTTCAATATCTCCATAATCCCCACTTTCTCCACACATTGTTTGGAAAATCTCCACTATATCCCCACATAAACTAAAATGTTTCTAATTGACATTAAACAAAATAAAATTGTCTTTCAGATTAAATTAATAGGGCTTTTTTATTTTATTTTTTAATTAATTTGAAAATTCTCTGTTATAATTCATTTACAAAAAAAATTATAAAATACTGAAATTTAATATTTTAAAATGGCAACGTTTTAAACTATTTATCTTAATTGAATTTTAATAGCGGTAAGTTCAAATCATTTAGGTAAGGAACAAAAAAGAACGAAGAGTTAAATAGTAAAATAGTGTGATGTGTGAGGGATAAGGAAAAAGAATCGATACCTAAATCATATATCACTATTTAATTTTGATATTTTAGTAAAGTATGAATAAAGAATAGCTTGAATTGTTGCGCCCCATCATGGCTTGCGCCCTAGGCGGCTGCCAAGTTTTCCTAAATGGTAACGCCAGCCCTGAGGACAACAACAACAACAACGTAATCATCATAATAATTCGAACCAGTAAAAGATATTGTCAAAAATTTTAGCGTAATCAGACTTTAAATTAATTACATTCCTTAATGAAACAAACGTGAAGAAAGGTTTCAGGAGAGTGAAACCTTTAACAAAAGCACTAATAAAAGGCGAATATACGGACGTCTGGACAGCTCTAGTGTCTTTCAAGTAGTGCATGACAATACCGATTCCGAGAATTGTATTCACATAAGATCTATAGTCAGATTTTCGAAACTTTCGAAACACACACACACACACACACACACACACACACACACACACACACACACACACACACACACACACACACACACACACACACACACACACACACACACACACTTTGGCCAACTTGAAAATGAAATATGGCGATTTCTGTGTGTTTGGTTTCTTCTCAAAAAATCATTCTATTAACATCATTTCGAACAACCCTATATAATCAATATTTTCAATTTTCATTCATCCACGACAAACTACTACTACATCTACTACTACTACTACTACTACTACTACTACTACTGATAATTCATTCCTGTGGGTTAAATTAGTTATTAACGTTATATTTAGTTCTTGGATAATTTTTAGATTATTACTTTTTTTTTAATCTTATGCAGGATAACAACACGAAGATTTTTTTTAAAGTGTAATAATTAATGATGTTCCCGCTATCTCTTAGAAACACGATTATTTAACGCAAAATCATCGCTATATTTTTACCCATCGAGTTTCTAACCATAATGAGAAATCATTACTGTTTAGGGTGTCTTTGAGTCATCACTATCATTTCTGGATAAATTAGCAGATATTTTTTGATAAGTTCGTGCCACTTTGTAACTTTCTCGTCTGACAAAATGCTGGGACATTATAGTCAAAATGATGGGGTAAGCATAACATTCGCACATTATATGATAATTAGTCCTACAAGCGAAATCCATGTCGAAGCTAATAGAGTTCTAACGTTAAACATAAGTTGTAGTTTTCTATAGACCATTAACAACTAAAGTATTTTTGTCTACTAATGACACTAGAAAATGAACCAACTAAATTACTAGAATTTTATCTCTCAACACGTAGGAATCTTTATGCGAAAAGGTAGCTTTGGCTTTAAGTGACTGTTAAATGAAAGACACGATACACTTGTAAAGTGTATCATGTCTTTCAACTACTACGTTATTTTTATTTATCAGTGTAAGAATTAAAAAGAAGAGAAAAAGAAAACAGTACTTTTACACAGAACATAAAAATTAATATGGCAAAAATATCGTGTTGTTTTTCATTCGTGATATAATTTTTGTGATCATTTTGCTCACTGTTTAAATTAATTGTTGATGTATCAACTTTTTTTTACAGTCGCCAAATATTCCCTGTAATATATGATGTAATATTACCGGAAAACTAAATGCACACTAATTTTGCATTGACGTATGAATAACCATTGAAAATAACTTCTTCCTATCCACCTACATTCAATCTAAAGCAAATTAGAAGAAAATGCGTCATCGTCTTTCATTCTTTCTTTCTTTCACTGGAACGTTGAAAAAAAAATCACATGATGAGTTACATCATGTAACTCATCATGTTGTTTTTCATCATCACAGTAAAGTGAACCGCAAATATTATTCAGAGTAAAAAATTGTATTATTTATTAAATAAAAATTTCCCGCTTCATGATTATAACAAACAAAAGCTCAGGATATGAGGAATTTTTATATAATAAATAGCCCAATTTTTGACTTTAAATAACATTTGCAGTTTACTTCGTTGTGATGGCGTAAAAGGGGAAAAAAGAACGAACGGAAGAATATTTTCATTTTAGTCATGAAAGATATCCTCGTAATAACCATTAAGATTTCTTCTCCCTCTGAATGTTTTTAATCCATTATTTAGACACACTCCAGTGTATGAGATAATCATTCTCTTTCCACACACCAATAAGGAATTCGCTTACTTTTTAAAAATGAAATCGAAGTCATTCTCCACCTTCCCTTGAAATGCAGACTTTGTCAAGTGAAAGAAACACTAGGTTAATAATTATACCGATTTACTTAAAGTGCGTAACAATTGTAATAATTATAAGTATTTATGTGATTTATGTAAACACATAAAATATTCCAGACATGTCTGTACAGTTGTCAGTATCATTACTTTGATAACAGTGAATAAAAGTACATTAATGTTCTTCGCTTGCTTTTTATCCTGTACTCAAGATCAGATTTTTATATTCGTGGACATGCTTAAGAGTAATACAGCATAATGTTTACCAAAAACTTAAGTGTCAGAGTGGATTAAACGTATTTGTTCTTCATTCTCTCTGGTACGAAGTTTCACAGTACTGATACCAGAGGTCTTGGAAATAGAAAATACTACTTATGGAGACGATAAAACTTCGGATGGAAAAGAGCCCAGCGATTGAGTTTCTGATTTCAAAAATTATTTCATTGACTGGTATTCAAGAGCGAATGTTTTTAAATCATGTGTCTGTGGGAAGTCAGTGTACTGAATTCAGAATTCGTACCAGTTGAAAACATCATTAACTCCTCCTATAGTATGTACAGTATTCCTCCTATGCAGCAGTAATATTTCTTTTAACAATGCATAGTCCCACACAAATACCAATGACACAGAGATTCATCCACCATCCTGGTTTCTCTCTCTTAGACCAATCACTATATAGACAAAGTTGACTCCATCTGACTTCATCCATTCCCGAAATTCGAAGAACATTTGAGAGGATATGACTTCATGTTATCAAATAATGAAATCAATGCAGCAGTTAACATGTAGATCTGTCAATAAGATGCCCGGTTCTATCAGCACGCATTCATGAACTTATTTCAACTTTGACGAAGTGACAGATAATTCTAGAAAATTGAAGAATAATGCTGTAGGAAAACATGCATTTTTGTTTCAATAAAATATCTATTCCTTTATTGAAAATAAAAAGAAGGAATTATATTTAAGCGTTGTTGTCTAAATGTCATTACCCTTAACAAAGAGGGCTTCAGAAATATAAAGATCAAAATATTCTCAGAAATACCTCGAAAGCCTTTTGAGAATATAATAAAATAATATAATTCCACTTGGATAATACGAAATAATTGAACCGGGATGTATATGAAAGAGAAAGGGATACAAAAAGCATAAATTCTTATAAACATCGGTCGTAATAGCAGAAAAGAGAGAGAGAGAGAGAGAGAGAGAGAAAGAAGAATGGTAGAAACGAAAGAAAGGAGTTCGAAATGGAGCTTTCAAAAGGAAGTGTATTTCGCCTGCGATGAAAAATCTCCTATGACTCAGTTGTATTTTATTTATTCCATAGCTATAAATGTATGTTTCTGTAGCAGTTGTACATGTCATCGACGACTGAATCCATTTAGAAAACAGAGGAAAGACAGGATTGGCAGGGAAACAAACTGTGAGTATACTAATACCAGTGGCGTAGCTAGGGGAAGGGGTGCGGAGGAGGCAGTCCGCCACGGGCGGCACTTTGAACCTTTTTGAACTTTTGCAGAACTCAGTTCCAAATACTGTATTGTAATACTACTGCGAATTTTCCTTACAATTGCTCTAAGTGTTGCTAGTTGTGAGAGGAGTTTTCTAAATAAAATTGATTAAGAATTAACCTATATTACTATGAAATAGACTTCGCCAATATCATCGACGATTTTGCTAACAGAAAACAAGAAAAATAACATTTTAGAATGTTGAAATTAAAGTTTTACTTCAAAAATAAACATAGCCTTTTAGTTTATTTCCCTATGCGTCGTTTTGACTTTTTGTAGTATTTTTGGTGTGTATTGAGAGGGGCGGCAAAAGCTCTAGCTACACCACTGACTAACACTCTATATCGTCAGTCCGTTTGTTCTCCTTCCTTCTTGTAATACCTTTCATAAGTAATACTTATTCAAATATGGAAATAAAGCATAAGTAAAATAATGATTCACAGCTTCGGGAATTCATATTTCATCTTACTCCATTTCCAACATAATTTCTAGCATTAACCAATGAGATATAAGCTCAACCAACCAATCGAAACACACGGGTAAAGTGATTTATGAGTCTGCGCACCATTTGAATTAATTTTGTTTTGGTTTCCTCATATACGAGAGTCATAAGATGGTCTTTTATGCTCAACTGTTTCACAGATGCTTAACTCTATATGATACTAATTGTACCCTGTCTGTCCACAAGCGATAGAAGGACATACATATATATATAGATATTGACGATAGCTGAAAGGTCACTAAAGCGATTTGCCATATAGTTTAAAAATTATCAGAGTTTCCTTAATCAAAGATAATAAAGTAAACATCTCAAATAATAAATATGCCAGTTAAGAAATTCAAACGTACCCGTCTCCCGAAACATACAAAAGTGGAACCTATAGAAGATAATCCTCCGACTCCAGGTTGTAGTTTCTACTGCAAACAACTCATGTCAAAATCTTCGATCGCAGGCTTTCCTCAGATCGCCGATGCAGAGAATGTGCCAAGGAAAATAATTAAAAGTTTTATATTTATTTGTTGTATTGCGGGTTTTACGTATCAGACTTTAGAATTCATGGAGGTCTTCTGGGATTATCCGATAATAATTGATGTGAAGGTCACTAAACCAACTGTGGTGCAACCACCAGCATTTACAATATGCAATAAAAACACGTAAGTTTTACCTTGATTAGCTTTTCTTTATACTGTATTTGGGTATTTGTAATGCATCACCTATTATGTATTTTCACGTACAGCACTGAAGAATCAGTAACCAGATTCACACGGACTTAAATTTATGTAATGTGCATATGCAGCTCCTAGATCGGAGTGGAGGATTTATAAGCTAAGCTTAATTAAGTATTTAAGTAATTATTTATGGATTCAATAATTTATTTAAATTATGATTTAATAATAATTTCTTTGAGAATTATGATTTTGAGAGAAAATTGTGACAGGAAATGATACGCCATGATCTCAGCGATTTCAAGAAATAAGTACGAAAGCAAATAATAATTTAAAAAAAAAAAACGCAAAATTATTTCTCTGTATTTCAAAAACGGAATACGCAAGAACATTTTTAGTCCTAGAAATTAGGACTGAAAATGGATCGCATGAAATTTTAATAACCGAATAAAGTTCAGTTCTATCTATCGCTAAATTACACTAAAACATCATAACAATAAAGCGTGAAATAGGCTCATACTTTTTAATAATAAGTTACGGGATCCGCCTATTTATGAAATTATAAACTGAAAACATAATCCTGTTCCCGCGCTGAGACTTACTGGCGAAGTTATCTATTCGTCGCTTCCTGTCACACTAACTTATTTTATAATGACTAATAATTTCGTGTTTGTTTGTTTGTTTCTCAGAGAATTGAAAATTAATTTTAAAATAGATTATGAAACTAGAAAAGAAATGCTGAGCAGCAATTCAAACGGTTCCTATAATAAAACACCAAATTTGTTTTATTGTGTAGGGTTTCGAGGAAGGAATTCTGTGTAGTAGCCAAGAAATTCTGCAACTCATCGAAAGACAATCAAGTAGGAATATGCTTGTTACGTAATTGTATACAGTACACTGATATAAAGAAATTAGAAAATGATTGCACTGAATAATTTTTTTGTAGAATGGGGAAAACAATAGGCTGGGTTAGCAACAGACGTAATTTGATGCTTAATAGTAATATAATAGTAATATAAGTTATAAGAAACAGACTGCGGTAAGAATTAAATCACAAGTGTAATTAACATGACACCTTCCTATAAATTTTGCCTTTTCAGTTGGAAATCTAAAAGTTATTGGTGTCATCCTCCTCTTTGTTTATTAATAAATAGATACTAAAAATGTCACGAAGTATATTATTCCTCGTGTTGCTTGCGAGTTCTTTGTCTAACAGTGCACCCAATTGTGCACCCGGTTTGCGTTCATCTAAGTGTTGAACGCAAAACGAAAAAATTACGATCATATATGAAGCCAAACTTAATGGCAGACACAGGTATATGTTCATATTTAATACCTCATTAGATGATAAAACACAACTGTTGGAATACCGGAATATTACTATTACTTCATTTATTTATTGTATTATAATCTGCTTTTCCAAATTCTTCATCGATAGAGAAGAATGCAAAGTAGTCAAAACATCCTGAAGCTGAACTTATTGTGAAAGAAATACTGTAGTTGTAGCACCAACCAACTTGCTTAACGTAATGGGATTAGCCTGTAATTCACTTTAATTTATACACTAATCATGAGCAGTGTAACAGGAGTTACAATGCTGACGGAAAATAATGCTGAAATTACGTATAATTGTGTAAATAGTGCGTCTAATATTCTAGAAGGAAAAAGCATCATCTCTCAAAAGCTCTCATGATTATGAGACACTATTTGAGTGCTTGATGCTTCTCATTTTGCATTCTAAATAAGCTCACCTTTTATAGCATGGTATCTAAGTTGGTAAAATCCATTTTATTGATTATGTTGATTTTTCCCATTGAATATGAAAACTGCATAACGTATGGATGTTTTAAAAAGATTTTTCTGTATGAATAAACTTAGAAGCACCTTGTGTGGTATATAGCACGAAGATATAAGAATATAAGAACTAGTCACAGTATGGTTTTTCTTGTGGTTATATCATTTTTGTTCTAGGTGTTTATCAGAATTGTCCAGACGCCCCCCTCGTATACGTTATAGTGGAATTGAGATATAATGACACTGCTATCACCGCATAATACCAGTTTGTTTGTACTTACTCTTCGTTAGGAGAGATATTCACTGCGAAAATATTATAAAAATGAATTACTCTCATTCGTTAGAATTGTGGCTATTTAAGGATGCGGAGAGAAAACCAGGAAGTGGAAAGAAGAGACATTCTAGAAAAAGGAAGGTTTGCTGTTCGAAGTGATTATCAAAAGCGCGATGTTAAGACAATTTAATTGAAATATCAGAGGAATGTTCGTACTTTACCGTTATTGAATACTACTCTACTCTACTCTACTTTACTCTACAATGTCCATGATATTGTCTAGTAATCTACAGTATGCAATAACTTCAAAACTATCGTCGTCCCCCCTCCCATCCCATAAAGACTAAACACATGCCGAAGCACCTATAAGCAGAAAAACAAGCTGTGTCGGAAATATAAATAGCGGAATACTAATTTGTTTCGGATGGCTCGAAGGTCAACTTAACGGCTCAGCTGGGATTCAGCATCAAGTGTAGATTCCTTCTTCCACTTAGCAGGAGTTCCATTACAAGTCAAGATGACACTTCCTTGTAGGACAAGCCTGGACAAATCTACTCTCAAGCCTGGAAAGAATACTCATAGGTGATAGATGCATTAAGCATCCATCACCTATGAGTGTTCTTGCCATTGACAATTGAAAAGCATTTGAACGACCTTACATTTTAGAATTGCTTTGCACCATATCATAAAAAAGTAACGAAAAAGTTTTCTGGAGCTTTCAATGATTACTAATTAATGTTTGTTTATATGATTTATTTTCGCATTACCACAAATAATTTATCCTCTTCCTCCCTTAGCTTGAAAATAACACATGCACAGAAAGTATATCAGAAAGCTGCCTCTCTTAATCCTGCCTGAACTTAGTACGGGTGTTATGTAGAGTTTGATTTCATGCATAAATGAACTGCAGTAAAAGACGAAAACTGATCTTGTTATAAATATGAGTTTATTCCTATAATAAATAACAGAAAACCAGTTTATTTCTGATGTACATAAATGGGATCAGTGCGTAATATTATTTATTTTTTTTTACTTCATTTATGCCACACTGTTAAGTAGCTTTTTGAGGTCATTACTTGAGTCCGAGAACATTTAAATGAAAAATGCACAATAAAAGATAAATCAGTGTGAATTATACATTTTTATAATATATGCATCTCCTTGAAAGTAGTTCAATACGAGGGTGGTCTGAAAACTTTTCGGTCTAACAATGAAAAAACGAATTTATAATTTCAAAATTATTTTTATTTTTCAATATCCTAATCTCCCTTAAGACTAATACATTTATTCTAGCGATTCTCTAGCGCAATTATCACGTCCCTGTAGTCGTTATCAATAAGATCTGCAAAATATCCCTCTACAGCTGCAATCACCTCTTGATTCGAAGAAAAACGCCAGCAAGAAAGAGTTAGTTTTGAGAAGAGATAGAAGTCAGGGGGAGCCAAATCTGGGGAATAGGGTGGATGTCCAAACAATTCATAGTGCAGATCACTTAATTTTTCCATTGCTAAAACACCTTTGTGGGGAGGTGCATCGTCCTGATGAAAGGTGATTTTTTTCTACTGCAAACCGGGCCTTTTCTCACGAATGTTTTCGTCTAATCTGGTTAAAAAATTGGAAAAATATTCCTTGGTTATTGTTTTACCCTTTTCAAGATAATTAATAAAATAAATGCCTTTATCATCCCAAAACGCCAATGACGTGACCTTTCTGCTGATGGAACCGACACTGTCTTCTTTGGCGCTGAACAACCGGCTTCTGTTCACTGTTTTGACTGCTGTTTGGATTCTGGTGTGTAATGGTGAATCAAAATCTCATCCATAGTAATAAATCGACGCACAAAATCAGTTTTATTCTTATTAAAACGCTCCACACACTGTTCAAAGATTTCCATGTGAGTGCGTTTTTGATCTACTGTGAGCAAGCGTGGCACCCATCTTGCGCAAAGCTTTTTCATATGCAATTCTTCATGCAAAATATATCCCACATGTTCTTTTGAAATGCCTATAGTCTCGGCAATTTCATGCACTTTGACTCGTCGGTCATCCAATACCATATCGTGTACTTTGTTGCACTTTTTGGATGTCCTTCACGTGGATCATCTTCAAGGCTGGTACGGCCACGTTTAAACTTGGCAGCCCATTTTTTAATTGTAGAAAACGAAGGAGAAGAGTGCTCATAGACTATTATGAATTTCGAATGAATTTCTTTTGGCGTTAAACTTTCTTTTACAAAGAATTTTGTAACCGCCGCACGATACTCAATTTTATCCATTTCAAGGGATTCAGACACTTTCGCTTCAGACAGCTGTATAAAATAAACTTCTTGATAGAATGACTTGCAGTTTCACATAGATGTTTATGACAGATATACCAACTTAGAAAAAAATCTTGCCTTTGGTGTTGTCATCTATGGTCGAGACCGAGAACTTTTAACACCAGCCTCGTATTTTGAATATTTTCTAAATGTTGTTTCTTTGTTATGAATAAATCAAGACCAATCCTTCAAACTTACGCAAATAAAAAATTGCGCATATTAGTCATATGCATTTTACACACACACACACACACACACACACACACACACACACACACACACACACATATATATATAGACAGAGAAAGAGAGAGATTTATAGACTAAATACTATTAATGAAAGCAAACGGTTTGATTTGACAAAAACATATATAAGATTACAATTTGTGTTACAGGAGCCGTTGGAGGAATTGTCTTTCTATGCAGAGCAGCATCCAGAGGAAGTAAAGAAAGCCATAATGAATGAGAGTATCAGAGTTATAAAATGTAGTAATCCTGCTATCGGAGATAATTCGTAAGTATCTTTCCTTATAATAAATAAGCCAAATAATAGCTGCATGATAAGCAATATATGTAACTCTAATACTATTACCGCTATTCACAGTATCGATGAAATGCTCATGCTTATTTATATATTTATTTGTGCCAAAAATCATGAAAATGTCATTAATTTGATGTACAATTTTTCCCTGAGATGTCTATAAGGGAACTCGAGCAAGTACGTATTCTAGCCATGAGGTCTTTTAGTGAAGATAGATCAATTTTATGCAGAGTCCAATTATTTTGGATTTACAGTCGAAGCAGCGAAGGCCATGAGGCTAATGTCTTAGGCTATTAACTGCGTGTGTCTTTTGTAGCCGAGCTGCCTGTTCTCCGAAATGAAAAACATTTCCGAATTAAAAATCTACTGCATCTGTAAGAGACCGGTTCTTCTCGTCCTAGAAAAGATTAGAACTGCTCTTAGCACACACATATCGTTAAATGTGTACAAGGAAAACACAATGTGAAAGAGGTATCATGTATTATGCACCGGTCGTGAGATTTATGCTGAAAGGACAAGTTTCTCAATGCTTCTATTTTTCTGGCTGGTAAATGTACAGTAGACGGATTGCCATGCAATTGTTCATTACAGTTACAGCTGCTTATATCATCAACCGCAGTGAAATCAAAATCGATTACGTATGTCAGAAGAAAAAAAAAGAAAAAAAATCAGACTTTGCAAACGGCAGTACACAATTAGGGCAACATCATCACTTAATACTAGGGTCCTAATGATTGTATAAGCTTATCTCAGCTATTCCAAGAATTCACAATTAAAGCTTTAATTGCTTGTATAATACTCCCACTTCACTCTTCGAGAAAAAATAAATAAATAAGCGAGAGAATGTTCTACTTTACTCCGACTTGAATAGGAATAGTGATTTTCTATGAACGACACCGAAGTTTCTCCTTGTTTTCATAATTTTTTGGTTCTTTTAAATATACTGAAGAATTTCTAAAATTCAAGAAACATGCTTATAAAATGTTTCTTTTGTTTTCACAGACTGTGTTATACGAAGACCACTATGAAGGGACCCTTCAATTTACCTCACCATTGCATAACTGTGAATGCTGTTGCCGAAGATGAAGAACATCGCAGTATGATGTACGATAAAGGTAAAAATTCACTTCAAAACCTGATTTGTTAAACTACAATAATAAATTATCACATACAAAGAATGACTAAACGACACACAGAATTTACTGAATATATATGGCTCGACAAATTATGCAAAACCCTTCTCGTCACACAATAAATATACGCGTCCAGAACCCCTCCCTCTCCCCATTGTTTCAATGATATGTCTTAATAAGTTAGTAAGACTTATCATTGAAACAATGACATGTCTTACTGATAAACTGATCAGTTAGTAAGACACTGACCATAAACTAATCAGTGGTGTGCCATCCTTGTTTCTTAAAGTTAAAGGCTTCGTTTAAAAAGTTATTTTTCTTAAATAAATATTTAATACTTGCCATATGACAAAATCTATATGGCAAGAGTA
The DNA here is from genome assembly GCF_054136105.1 of Typopeltis vanoorti. Classification (NCBI taxonomy): domain Eukaryota; kingdom Metazoa; phylum Arthropoda; class Arachnida; order Uropygi; family Thelyphonidae; genus Typopeltis; species Typopeltis vanoorti. The sequence continues at coordinate 86,493,286 of NC_143550.1, forward strand.
TTTGTCGCTCCCTGTAATAGCTGATAAGCCCTGAAATAAAAATGGTATCTTTCCCAATGTGATACTTGAACTACGTGAAGTAACAGTCGTCAGCCAGAGCGGATCATATGGTTTTGTTTAAAATATAGACTGTGTCGTGCCTTAAATAGTCCACTTTATCCTTTAAAAAAAAAAAAACGATGCACTAAGATCAAAAATGAGATAATCGGATTACGGCGAAAGTAACAGCTAATATGTGGTTGTTGTCGTTGTAATTGGAATTTTGACCAATGTATACATATATTGTGTGTCAGAAGCAAAGTGGCTGTCACTATGATGAACAAGTGTTGCTTCTTATTGTTTTTGACACACAAAGAAAAAACATTACACATACGCACGATCGCGCGTGTTTGTGTGTGCAATATATATTTAGTAGCATTGTAAATCATTGCACACTTTTATTAATATAAGTCCTTATGTTTATTCGTTCCGTTTAAATATGCAGTTATAGAAGTCGCCATTAACCTCCACAAAGATGAATACTTTAATATCAAGGACTCGCACTTAGTCTTCATGGCATTCCATAATCCCAGAATAAAGAGTAATCCTTTTGAAGATGGATTTGGAATGGAATCCAATCTACAATACAAATTCTTCTTACAAGAGGTATGAAGTAAATATTATTAAATTTTTTTCAACTCCGTTATATAGTACAATCTTCATGCTTTCAAGTTATTGTCGTAATAACTAAATCAAAATAAGCGCACAAACTCTCTCTCTCTCTCTCTCTCTCTCTCTCTCTCTCCTTCTTCTTCTTCTTTTTTCTTTCTTTATTTCTTTCTTTCCTTAAGAGTCTCTTAAAGCATAAAATGCTTGGACGATAACAGTTATTTATGGTACACCGTGCTACAAGGTAAAATTTCATTTAACATTTTTTAAATTAATACTTGTTTTAATTCTTTAAGTATTGCAATAATGTTATGTTTCATTTTTTAGAAACGCGGCTGTAACATTTTAATACAAAAAAATTTGGTCTTCGGTTATCCCCTTTATGGGAAATATTATTACATCATTTTAATGCAACTTCCTGATTATTATATTATTGTATTTTTTTAAAAAACAAATGATAATTTTTATTGTCCTGTTAACGTTAGCTAGTGGCGCTTTTTTTTTTTTTTTTTTGAAAATAATTCTTTAATTGTGATTTTATATTGTGTTGCATTTTCAATGTACTGAGGATGACTATGATAAGTAGGCAAAAATTTTACACCTAATAAATTACGTAAGTTTAAGTTTTCCATGTTACTTTTTTTCTATTTATGTCAACTTCAGTACCGATATTAAAGCAGTTGTTCCTTTTCTGTAATTGGCAATATAATTACTAAATATAATTAATAAAATGATATATAATATAATTACATATAATTTTATTAATATCAATATAATTAATCAATATAATTAATAAAGTGTAATATTAAATATTACACTTTATTTTATGACAAAAAAGTCATGTAACTACTTTTTATTCCTTCCCCTTCCCTTTTCACTAATTCTTTTGGATTTTGTGTTTTATATTTTTTTCTTATGTTGCAATTTTTGAGATTACCAGAAATTACCAGACTTTAATATACATCTTTATCGTCACGAACTGTTGTGTCACTTAGACAACTTCTTGTTAAGAATATTATAATATATTATTGATCATGATCATTTTTCTCTGCAATCTATATGAATCTTCTTTCAAAAACAATAATGTTATTTTTAATGTATAAAACGATAAGAAAGCTCACAGCTTGTAGCCATTTTGATTTAAATGTTATTCTTCACATTTGCTGTGGCGAATAACATTAAAATCAAAAAAGCTTTAATGTAATGTCGTATGTTTTAATTCCATGATATTCTTCCATTATTAAAAGTGTAAGTCTAAATATACGTATATTATTATTATTATTATTATTATTATAATTTTATTCACATAATTGATACACAGTCAAAACAAGATATCACATAAACAAAAATATGACTGGTGATTCAGAACAATCAGATTCTACCCAGGAATCTAAGAATAGTCCGTCAGGTAACGTCGTAAAATATGGAGTGTTCCAAGTAATGCTGTTTTTTGTAGTTCATATGGGGTCACTTCATTGATTTTTAATTGCTGTAAGTAGTTGCACAGCTTCTTTGACGTTGCACCAAGTGCACCGATAACTATTGTGATGACTTTGGTGTGTTTAAGCCACAGTCGGCCAACTTCGATTGCCAGATCTCGATATTTATTATTTTTTTCCAGTTCTTTGTTGTTGATGTTATTATCAGTGGGTATTGCAATATCGATAATCCAAACCTGTTGATGTTCGATAATTGTGATGTCAGGTCTATTGTGTTCCAAATGCCGATCGGTTTGTATTCTAAAGTCCCAGAGAATTTTTGCTGTTTCGTTTTCCAATATAGTCTCTACTGTATGCTGCCACCAGTTATCAGAAGTAGGAAAGCCATATTTTTTGCAGACATATCAATGAATTATTTTGGCCACTTGATCATGGCGGTATTTATAGTCAGTTTGAGCTATTTTGCTGCAGATACTGATTAGATGTTCTACAGTCTCATCTTTCTGATCACATAATCTGCATTTGCTGTTATTATTGATGTTGAAAATTTTTGCTTTGATTGCATTAGTTTGTAATGCCTGTTCTTGAGTTGCTAGAATAAATCCTTCTGTTTCTTTTTTAATGTATCCGTGTTGTAGCCATTGCCATGTCTTGTTCACGTCAATTTTGTCCTCAGTATCTCGAAGAAATTGACCATGCAAGGGTTCATTTTTCCAGCGCACATATCAGATATTTTGTTGTTCCTTTTTGTAATCGGATTTGTTTCCTGTTGCTTTTAGAAGGCCCTCTTGTGCAATTTCTTGACGCATTGGCTCAGAGCTATTATCGATGTAATTTCTTAAAACCAATTTCTTCTTCTTCCGGAGTCTGTCTCACTTGCAGCAGACCCCGTCCACCTATTCTCCTCGGTACGTACAACCGGTCAACATCACTTCGTGTATGTAATGCATGACGCATAGGTATTAGTTTTCTAATTTTGCGGTCTAGTTTGTGCAGATCTTCTTTTGTCCAATTTATTATGCTAGCTGTGTATCTGATCACTGGTGTAGTCCAAGAATTCATTGCTCTAATTGTGTTTAATCCATTTAGTTTTGTTTTCAAAATATTTCTAACTCTTTTGATGTATTCTGATGCTGCCTGTTGTTTAACTTTCGAGTGGAGAATATCATTGGCTTCTAATATTCCTAGGTATTTATAGTGTTCGTCAGCTGAAATTGCTTTTATATATTTCTCTTGATCAAAATTAAAATTGATAGTGTCATTAATAGATAAAATTGCGCATTTATCTAAACCAAATTCCATTCTGATATCCTGACTGAAAATACGAACTGTGTTCAATAAAGAATCTATTTGCTGGGCCGATTTTCCACATTGCTTCAAGTCATTCAAGTCATACAACTGATGGGAAATTTTAATACTACATTTAGGAATTTCATATCCAAGTTTTGTTTTCTTCAGAATCATAGACAAAGGTATGAAAGAAATGTTGAAGGGCAATGGTGACAAGGAATCGCCTTGGAAAATTCCACGTTTAATGCTGATATCTCCAAATCCTTCATTATTCACTATTAATGTTGTTTTCCATGATTTCACAGCAATAGCCAGAAACGAACATATGTTTTTGCATAATTCCAAATGTTTTTAGTGATTTTAGGATCCAGGAGTGTGGGAGGGAATCGAATGCTTTCTTGTAATCTATCCATGCCATGTTTAAATTAGTTTTTCGTCTTTTTGAGTTTCTGAGAATCATTTTATTAATAAGGATCTGGTCTTTTGTTCCTCTAGATTTTTGAAAGTTATTATTATTATTATTAAAATCAGCATTAACGCACTAACTGACAGACAACACAATTTGATGAAAGAGACATTCTCACTCCGTCAAGAACTTGATTCTCTAAAACTACAATACTAACGTTTAAATCAGCAACAACGTAAAGAAGATCTTGTCATAAACGTTCTTCCTGAAACTGCACTTACAGAAAACCTCCAGACGTAGTTTTAAAATTAGACCATGCAATTGATATCCCCCCCCCTTACAGCTTAACGACATTCACAGAGTAAATCGGATTCCTAGGAAGAGCAAAAAACAAGGCTTACCATGACCTGCACCAGTCATAGTGTGTCTTACAAACAAGTCCACAAGAAAGAATCTCATAAAAGCCAGTAGACAGAAAAAAAAAAAAAAAACAGTTGCCAAGGACTTGAACGCATTGCAAGAAAATACACGAATCTTCCTATCCGAATATTTAACACCATTCAACCAGAATCTGTTGTACCAAGCAAGAAAAGCAAAAACAGAAACAAATTATCCATTTTTATGGATCCGAGATTCCAAGATATTCTTGACGAAGTCACAAACTTCAAAACCGATACACTTAAATGCTCAAAAGACATAGAAAGGCTGCCACAATGAAAAAAAAAAAGTCTCCTAATTAGTTCAAAAAGAGAAGACCACAACAAAAAATAAATGTGAACCATCAAGACAGATGCAATAACACCAGAATATATCCGCAATTTCACTTTGATCAGACTTTTCAGTCATTCATTCGACCTCTCAAACATCAGCCTACTTCCAACACAGCAATCAAATCAATAAAAAATATCTAACCGGTGTCATCCTCAGATAAGCTTAGTAAAAAGCTTCGAGGATGCAAGCTGAGACATTACATCTCAACAGATCAACAAAAAGTAAAAAAAATTACATTGAAGTGCTGTAGTTACAGCGCAAAAATATATTAAAAGCAAAAATTGTAAAATATAACATATTCTTATGCTATAAATGCTGTTCATGCTATAAATCTTATTCAATTGCAAACTATAAATTACCATCTATATTAAATATTATTAACACATTATACAAAAAAAGAAAATTGGTATGAAATTCAATGTTAAAAAAAAACTAGAACAACATGTTTTGTAAATGCATAATATGCAGTCATAATTTTAATAATAAAAAATCATTGAATTTAAAAAAAATACTATTATTGTTATTATATGTATGTAATTTTTAAATTTTGTAATTTCTATAATTTCATAATATAATTATGATATATATGCAAGATATAATAAAGTGCTTAAAAATTAATAATAATAATAATAATAATAATAATAATAATAATAATAATAATAATAATAACAAAGTGTAACTCTTTAACCATATATAATTTGGTAACAAGTTACGAGATATTATTTGTGAAGATTGCCATCGGATAGACATATCGATGCTAAGTGATATTTTCTATAAATCATACTTGAGTATAGCATACTCACTTCTCTGGATACAGAAAGTCTACATATATGCCGTTTACAGCATGTAATAATAATTTAATAAGTTCTTTGACTATAAAATTTATGATCGAAGAATTTCATTATAATTATAATATTTATGATTTACAATAAAATGCACCTCAGCCTTTTTATATATATATTTTATATCTTACATATATTTTTTCTGTTACGCTTAATCTCTCTGTTCTTTAACCTACTAATATTTTATTCAGACACGTAAACACTTGCTGGAAGCACCATATCCCACAAATTGTACCAACTACATCAAGCACCGAAAAGCTAAAGGATACGGGCCAGTTTCATATGAGGTAATGTTTTTTTTCTCTTGCATAAATTATTCTACAAATAAATCATAATAAAAGGAAAATAACAAAATTTTTGTTCCGTTTATTCTTTATTTTCAATGTTTAAAATTCTTAGTTTGTTTATTTCTTTTCTTCGTTATTGTATTCACGTGTTGGTTATTTGATAAGTATATCTACGCTCAAAGTATTGGTTGTTCATATTTAACATCTCCTAATTACATACCAACGCAGTCTAATCAAGTCCTGGTCAAAAGTACTGTAACATCCTTAACTTCCAGAAATGCTTAGATGTATGTCAAATTAATAATCCTTATTTAATATAATCCAATTTATTTAGCATCACTGTAACCCAGTTGGATAGTTTGAAAAAAAAAAGGGGGGGGGAGGCACTCCATTACCAAAAAAAAAAAAAAATTTGCATTCTGCCATATAAACTTATATAAATGCCGAAATAATATCAACATCTCAAATATTAGTTTACTAAAGTGGCACTAAAATTCTTAAAATAAATAATAGAATACTACTAAAAGTGTGTCACATAATATTTATAATTTATTTTCTTGAAATGGTGTAGCCTTTTATATCGTAAACCCACAATAATGTTTGTAAGTATCAAGTAGAATAACCGCAGAGAAAATGTTGATCTATCTTACTGGGAAAAAAATTGAAATATATAAAGAAGAATTTTATTTTTATATTATAAACTTATTTTTGCTATCAGACCGTCATTGTTTCTTTCAAAACAGAACTGCATGCAACAGTGTGCAAGTACCTTTATCGCCATCATACAAAAAAACAACAAGTGCAACAACAAGAATGAAACCTGCTCAGAAAATATCACTTCTGCAGGTAAGGTTAATCAGTAGTGAATTCCAGGATGAAAAGTATAATTAATATCATATTTCTTGCATTTACTTAACTATAAAAATTGTATTTCTTTCCGTTATAGAAGATGGAAATAGGCTTCGAAATTTTTGAAGTAAAATCCAACTGAGATGGTGCTTCCTTTCCTAAACGTCTTTGGAGATAAGACATTCTTGAAATATTTTTCTGGTATTTAACTGCAAAGAAAGATGCCCAATATATTTATTTATTTATTTTGACTGGTTTCGTGAAATGTTTTCTTTCGCTTCATCAGAAAATAACATGAATAAATTAAAAAACTAGAAAGCGAGTAAAAACCAGTTAACACCTCTAGTGAAATTATAATAGTTATAATTTTGAACTCCTTTAAACAACGGAAAGCGTGCATTCACTGTTACACTGCCTGCTGGTTCATTGGTTGCTATATTCTACTGATAGATACAAGCGTGTCGTGATGGATTACGGAAGACCAAACTTGATGTAAAATCATCTCTTGATTTTTGTTACGCTGAGCATGCTTCATAATTTCAGCTGATTCTTTGAATGTTTTTGAGTAAAAACAGTAATTTATGTGCAGCATTCCAGTTTGCTACCATTCTAGCTGATGTGTTGTTTCTGCTATATGTGCTGCTGGCCCTGATTTGTGCTTTCTTTCATTCTCAACGTCTTTGAAGTGTTCTTATCGGCGTATCTCACCGGATCTGCCAGTCTGTCCTATGTAGTATAAACCATCATTACAAATGATTCACAGCAATCCACAAACAAGCAGTCAGCGTAACAGCGAATACCCTCTTTCCATTGTTTAAACGAGTTCAAATATTTCACTAGCGATGTTAACTGTTTCTTATTCACTTTCTAGTTGTTGTTGTTTTTTAATCCATTCATGTTATCTCCTGATGAAGCGAAACAAAGCATTCCTCGAAACCAGTCGAAATAATAATAATAATAATAATAATAATAATAATAATAATAATAATAATAATAATAATAATAATAATAATAACTTTCTGTTTGTCATCTTTGTTTGTGATCAAATGCCCGAGAGATAGTTCATGTTTCGTGACTCTCACGAATACTTCCTTTCAAGACCCTAACCATAGATTTTTTTCAGAATTGTGCAATTTACTATAGATTAACAGATATTATTGTTTCTAATATTTTAACGAGTAAAATGGAGCAAATAAAATATCACAGACCATTTCATCGTAGCACATGATTTTCTGAGATAAAATAATGTTTATTGACGACTGTTGATGCATTATAAGACTGCTGAGTTTGTTGTTTGTTTTAAATTATATAACTACAGATGTTCTCTAGAAAATAATGTTATGGGTAGGCTGTTTTACATTGCAGATGATTTAGAGTAGAAATAAACGAAAGAGATGACCAGCTGATAAGGCGTGTCTAGGATTTTAAAATCTGATATTGATGGATTGCTCTTGAACATATTTTACGAAGAATAGTGGTGGTCTTATAAATAAATATATTTTTAAAACATCTTGTCGTATACTCTTAGATTTTTCACATCGTCATTGTTTTGTTATTTTTATTGTTCAAAATTATGATAATAATAATAAATATTATAGAACAGCAAATCAATAGGCCTGAATTGTTGTTCTAATGTGGAACTTTCACTAAGGTAGCTAATAGGTCCATGAATTGTCGACTAGCACTTCTTAATGACGTAAATATAAATCACAAAAAAGCATTAGATTTTTGTGCGGAAACTGGTGATCAGCTTCGAATATTGAAGTAATAATTAACATCTTCTTGAAGGAAATAAAAAAAAAAAAAGAAACGATTGGATACATCCTGTAACACCAACTGTGCTACCCTTTAGTAAAGCGTGCACAGTAATAGGATATTGGAACCCGTTTTGCAACTGCGGGAGCTTCTGCAGGTACAACATACAAGCGACAGATGGGAGAGAAAGCTTTTTAACTTTCTAATATCTGGTTAAGCAGAATAACGTACCGTGTGGGTTCCGGGAATAGCAAATCTCAAGTAAATTTTCTAATTTCAGTACATTAATCAGAATTAAACTTACTTGTTATGATTTGCTTGGAAAAAATAAATAACATTTCAACTGCACGAACCTTAGCATATATCTAAATATTTACAACCGTTAAATTCGTTAGAGAGAAAGAATGGAAGAATACTCGGAGAAATAACATGCAACAAATATAACATATATATATATATATATATATATATATATAATTTAAATCAATACTTCACTGGATATTAAAATTCAGTTCTGCTTAATTTAAGTATTTGCAATTTTATAATCATTAGAGTTTTCCATCGGAAGAGAAGAGTATACCAGATGTGTTAATAACTGCAGACCAGACTGTGTGTAAGTAATAATTTTAAATCTGCTCTTACTGTATCCGGTATATTTATTAAAGTATTAATTTCTATTATTTTTCCTCTTTACGCTTATCAAGAACATCAGTGTGTTATATATCCTCCAAGAAAATGCTTTCTTTCTCTTGAAACTTACTAATAATAACTTGCAATTGAATAAAGTGACACATGAATCTCAAGTAATAATTGACAATTGTTTGAATCGGATATGTGAATAAAGGGATTCAGATAAAGAGAAGTAAATGCAAATTCTAGAAATAACAGAAAAAAGGCATTGAGTAGAGAGGGTTAAAGAATTAAAGTACAGATAAAATAAATAAGGAATGAAACTACCCATAACTTAAGAGAAATATCGTTGGAATGGATTGTGCTTCTCTTGATAAGTCAATCAAAAAGAGCTGTGTTGCGTTATGTTATAAATCATAATGATATGATATTACATGCCGTCCTATCACTTGATTCGATTCGCTTTTACGATTTAAAAAAGAAAAAGAAAAAAGAAAAGAAAACATTTTCCAGAAGAGGGAAGTTAGAAATAAGCACATTTGGAATTGCCAGAAGGTACAAAGCATGTCACGCTTAATAAAATGTATGTTTTGTTTTGTTTTTTTCTGTCACTCGGAATCTCAGTTTGATTTTGTGATATACGTTTATCCTCAGATCTCGACATTACATCCACGAAATGCGAGAAGGTTTACTGACCAGACAAGAGGTAAGTAACCTGAATTATATCATGCATCCTATAATTTAAAATAAATATAAATTTCACTCCGTTTTTCGAGTATTATATGCTTGGTGTCAGAATCTTCAATCATAAATATAAAAATATTAATATTTATAATATAAAGAGTAATATAAAGAGAGAGCCTGTGTAGCTCACTGGAAGTGGCGTGTGCATCCGAAGCGCTAAGCCCCCTGAAGAGAGATGACTTAAGTTCAATTATAGTTGGGAAACTGACTGGGGAAACCTTTTCGTGCCCTAGTTAGTTGAGCTCGGGGACGAGCAAGCGAGTGTTTCCTCCGAAAACTCGTTTTTTTGTCTCGTAAACTCAAGCCGACCCTAGAATCCACACTATTTTTTCACATAGAAAATATAGTTAGGATTAGGGACCACGAATTAGACGGGACTTGTATATAATTAGTGAAAGTTTTGCCAGATATCTCTAATTACCTACTGGTGGAGATTGAACTGTCCCCTCAGTCTCCAAAGATAAGGCAAAAATTTTGTGCGTGCGCTCTCTCGCGCCGCATACCGGCCACTGAATTAGAAACTTTTATTTAATACTGTGTTGGATCTCCTTCAGCCCGAATTATAGCATGTATTAGGTATGGCATAGAGCAAGGTATTGGATTGTATGTACTTTTTCGACATACAAGGAGTGCATACTGGCTCAGATTTGACAGAAGAGGACTTTGCTCCCGGATCTGTTTTTTAACATGTTCCATATATTCTCAATGGGGTTCAGATTAGGGCTTTGTGGTAGGCATGAAAGATGATGGCAGTCACTGTTCTGCTGAACCAGTACTGAACAATTCTTGCGTGACTGACAGTAGCATAGTCATCCGGAAAAAACCGTCACCTGCTGTATTAAAAAGTCAACATTGCAGGAGGGATTTCACTTGCAAGAATGTTCAGATATTCCTTAGAACACAGTCGACCTTCCAACAGTATCAAGGGACCCATTCTGTACCAACAGAACATGACACCACCTCCAGAACTTTAGGATGTGTTTACAAGGCAAACTGGATTCATTGCTTCATAGGACTGCTGTAAACCTCTCTTCCTACAGAAGAGAGGTTTACAGCAGTCGTGCGGTCCGCAACTGGTCGGGCCGCACGACGTTTTTTCGAATCATCCACTTTCTAGTAACGATGTTCCTAAACCACCATAGACGAACTTTCCGATTCTCCACAGAAATCAGTGGTTTCCCTTTAGGCATTTGGCTGTCAATATCCTCTTCAATTCCCTGCGCATAGTTTGGTGAGAGATATGGGTCTGGAACAGCCTTCATTAAATACTTCGATCATTTGCTGCACACAGGAAGTTCTGTTTGTCTGCACAAGTCTTCTCAGACGAGGATCTCGTTCCTGACAGACTGTCTTAGGACCACAGTTACTACTCTTAAGCAAGCAAATGTCTCTTATTTTTTCTGATTAAACACCCGGGATATCTCGCTTTAAAAAAAAAAAACCAGTGAGCCCGTTATCGAACTCCGAATGATCCAATTGTGATCAACAATATTGATGATTACTGATCAGCAGCATTCTTAAAGGAACACCTTATCACCGACTGTGATGAACAATCCTTCAGACATGTCATTCTGTTTTGAGAATGCTGTGTACAGAATTCATTTTCTGGTCGACGAAAACGGTGGCCACACTGTTTCAAGTCATTCGTATCCAGGTCATGTTTTGCATGTGTAAACTCAATGTGCTCGAGTTATGCAGCAAATTTGTGACAACACTTACGGTCCGTTAACTGTAATACCTTAATTTCTGTGCTAAAATAAATTTATATTAAATGTTTTATTGTTGTGTTATCATAAATACAACACATAAAGATAATCTTTCATTTCAGTTTAGTCTTTGTTATTCATTTGTCTGTCCATTTAATGCTTTTACATACAGCGCCATATTCCGCCTATCAGCGACTTTTCGAACTTTGTTTCACAGAATCTTTATTTTAATGTCTTGATTAATCTCTCTACCAAATCTGGTGACATTCGAGTTGTTAGATCAAGCTACGTAAGAGTCTGAATACGGGTAGCTTAATTATGACCATCCTGTATACACACACAATGAAATCCACTGCAAACCTGACATTGTTTCAGACATTTAGCGTTACAATGTTACAGGTTATGGAGTTATAGTAGAATAGTTATGGACCGTGAAATGGCACCTGTTGTTTACCGTGCTCTTATCCGAGGATACCTTTTAAAAATAATTTAAAGCTTTGGGCCAACTATCTGTAACTGGCTAAAAATGGAGTATGAATGTCCCCACCAGTTTTCAAAAATAATGAGCTAAACCAATTCTTACTGACTTCGGGAAATAAAGCCATTAGCAAATCCCTGCTAACGTCTTTTATACCCAAAAGAGAATTGGTAAAACTCCTTTATCCCTAACTAGCTTTTTGAAGGCAGGTCATCAACACATCACCAACCTTCAAGATTTCAGTGAGTGTGAGCCCAATTTATCAATTAGAGAGTATAACCAATCGACTCCATTATGTGGTACTAAACCTGAGAAGCAGGTTAAAAACCGGAGTTTCAGAAGAGAAACATTAATTACGGTGCTAAAGAACGAAAGTTAGGAACCGACCGATAACAAAAAGTTTCTCGATCTACAGTAGAACCCATAACGGTTTTTTTTCATCTAACGACCTAGCACTACAGATGCAAATACAAATATTATTTCCACAGATGCAAATGCTATTTCCACAAGGCTACAGAGACATCCATATTTATTAATTTATTTGTTTAGCTTGTGTTGTTCGTTTTTGAAAGGTCATCTTTATATTATAATTAAAAAAAAAAAAACGCTTTTCTTGCTGTGGGATTTCATCACCCCCCCCCAACTGTTTCTTTTTCTAGCCAGTTTACTTATTGCCTAGTTTGAACAGTCTGCAACAGATTCGGCAACATTAGCTGGCTCTTTATCGATGTGTCCTTACCAGAATCTGCAAACACCAATCATGTATACAGAATTCCAGGAAATAATGAGAGGTTTAGAGCAAAAAGGCAATTCTGGAAATTCTAAAATGCTAGAGTGTAATCTCGGATTCAAGATCTGTAAATTTAAAGAGCTTTTTCCTACATAATGGCTAAAGCGAACACAAGCGCAGAAAATGCTCTTCCGATTCGTTCGTACAATCATCGACTCGTTTCGATGATTGTACCAATGGATACAGTTATTTTGTCCTTTAAGAAAAGATTTCTAATTGCATAGCGATGGGACCTTGCGATTAGTGCACTGATATTCTGCAAATAACCACAAACTGCATCCAAACCTTTCCGTTTCATTAGATCTTTACTCCGCATGCCAAGAATTTCTCAAGGGTGGCGAAAGCGTGTTATAGTTGACATCAGATGCAAGTGCAATATCATATACAATTGGCCAAACTAGCTAAAATTAGAAAATACATGGAAAGGATTCAGCAGATTATCAGTCGTAGCTGAAGGAAATCATCTCTTGATTCACGTTATCGATAAGTGTCATGATGTCTCGTGATAAACGAAAATATACATCCCCCCTCTTCTGTAAGCTATCCTTGTAAGAAAATAAGTCGTCGACCATTCATCAGCGTTAACAGTCTTTATTTAAACTCAATTTGGCCATTCACGTCAGACCTTTAAAATATGAAAAATAGTTTCTCCAACCAGTGAAGAAAACAGTGTATTACCCTCGCTACTAGTCTGGTCAGGTGTTGTCAGATGTTTTTCATTCATTTTTTTTTAATGTAACTTTCAGTTGAGGATTGTTTCTCTGTTTTTATTAATCTTGTTTTTAACATCTTTTCATAATTCGGAAATTTTGGTGTAGAGACCAAACATGGGCTTTATCAAGCCACTTTCGGCCTCCAATTGAAGGGGTGGAGAGTCAGTGGTCTTACACCGGCCAATAAATTTTATTGACCGGTGTTTTAAGAATTGACGGAATTTTAAGACCGGCCAATGAACTTTATCCCCCAATTTTTAGGTAGGGAATAAATTTCATTGAGACTCTTATGGGAATGGAAAGAGGGGAAAAGAATTCCGTTGCATAAAGGAGGTTCCAAAACAAATTATTCACCAATTATTTCAGGAGTGGTGGTCAAAGTATTGAAGAGTTGCTTAAAGAGAAAATTCAGGAATATGTTAATAGGAATGGGATACTCTATGAGGGATACCATGGTTTTTGTTAAGGGTAAGTAATGCTTCAGTAACTTACTTTTTATAATAAAATGACAGCTAAGTTGGATAGAGGTGAAGGCAAGCGGTGATAGCGTTTAACAGGATACCTCATGGAATTTTAATACACTGCTTGGAAAGAAGTCAACAGATACCCCAATGGGCAAGGTGCATCATTCCATGTAACGATTCACGAATTTGTAGCAAGTATAAATTGGAAGAAATGGATTCTCCCTAGTCAGTGCAACTGCATCCAGATGAAATGGCTGCAAAAAGGGAGCTGACGAGTTTGAAAGGGGCACTGTGATAGGGTGTCATATTGCAGGCCTATCTGTTCGGTAAACCGTTGATAAACGGCCATTTCAGGTCAACAATCAATGATACCATACTGAAATGGAAGCGCAGAGAATCAATTGCAAGTGATACTCGCTGCGGACAACCCACCACGCTCACAGAACGTGACCGTAGCGTGCTACGAAGAATAATACGCTTTTTACGTATTATTCGTCGGCCCACACATTAAATGCAGAGTTCCAGGCATGTATTGGAACCAAATCTGCACGAAAACATTCAATACAGAGGCTCACTACATGTGTTTCTATGGTAGGACCGCAATATGCAAGCCCAACATTACCCGAACTAACATGCAATCCCCCACATTACCCAAACCAGCATGTAAGCCACCATTACGTTGAACCAACATGCAGTCGGCTACAGTAGTGCAAAGAACGTGTAGAGTGGGACGTGGGAGCTTGGAAAGCTGTATTATTTAGCGACGAATCACGCTACACCTGCTAGGGTACAGATGGATGGGTGAGGGTGTGGTGAATGCCCGGTGACCATTTCTTACCAGAGTGCATAACTCCAAGTATGAAATTCGGAGGTGGCAGTTTGATGGTATTGTCCTATTTCCCGTTTGGCCTAGTACTTCTGTTTGTAGCACCATGAACATGGAGCTCCAAGAGGTATCTGAACGTTCTGGGTAATCCAATACTTCCTACTTTGTGACGTTCCTACGGAACTAACCAATGCACTATGTCATAAGGCTGCTTCTGTAACTGCATGTTTCATGGAGATGAACGTCACGACACTTGACTGACCTCCACAAAACCTTGATTTCAATCCTATTGAACATCCGTGGGATGAGCTAGAGCGTCGGGTAAAGTAAAGGGGCATCTACTCCACAATAGTCTAGGACTTCATTACATGCTTTCAGGAAGAATTGTCTAAAATTGCAGCATTGGCAACAAAAGGAGGTCCTACCTCTTATTATGGTGAGCGCCATGTCCGTTTCTTCCTCACACTATTGTGTCCTTTGGCTTCTTTCCAGCAGTGTATATATATTACAGAAATAGATACGAACATGAGTCTGGTGATGTAGAAAGAGGATAGTTGATGAAGAGATATCAGACGGTATCTTATTCAGGAGCAGAGTCCAATAGAAGATCTGTGATTAGTGGCGTGCCACTGTATTTGGGCCACTGCTATTTAATTTGTACATTAATGATATAGGAAATGATCTGAGGGGGCATAGTTCACTTGTTTGTAGGTGATACAAAATTTGGTAATGGAATAACCAATAAAGATAATTTAAATAGGGCTGGCAAAGCAGAACGGATGTCAATTTAATCACGTTAAATTGACATGTGGTTATGCATCGTAGAGTGAAAAGATTATCAGCTGTGTACTATATTAATGGAACTGTACTCAAGAAGTTGATGAATCTAAGGATTTGGTGTTGTTGGACAGGGAGTTGAAGCTCATAGGGTATTTTGCAAAAGTAACTAAAACAGCTCATAGGATTACCTGACTATTGAAGAAAACCTTTACATGCAGAGATAAGCAGGTTATTCTCTTTATAAGGCTTTGATAAGCCTTATCTGGATTATTGCGCAGGGATCTGGTCAACTGGGTTTCTTAGAAATGTTGAAGTGGAATGGAATTAGGTGGGGAGAATGATGCTACATATGAGAGATTGGATATTTGTGCTTTATTGGTTAATCGGAGGTAAAAGGAGAATATGATAGAGACATATAAATTGCTTAGGAAAGTTTATAGAAATGATGTACAGGAAATATTTTAGTACTGAATAATGTTAGGAAAACTAGGCGGTCATCCATGGAAAGTAAGTAAGAATGTCGTTAGCAAGGGCTTAAGCACTAGGATTTTTTTTTCTTAGAAAGTAGTAAATGTGTGAATGGATAGACAGTTGTGAGTGTTTTGAATGAGTTCAAAGCAAAATAGGACAAGTCTTGTAAAAGTATTGATGGTTATTTTTGATGCAATGGACCTCCCGCAATGAGTTAATGGACTGCATGGAGGTGTCCATATGTAATAATAATAATAATATTATTTTTTTTAATTTTTTCTTTAAACATTTTATTATGTCTCAGTATAAGTTACATACAATAATAATATTTACAGTATTTACAATAAGGATTATACAGAATTTTTTTTTATGTCTCAGATGAATTGCATACATAGTTGCTGTAGTAATTATATATATATATAATATTTATAACGCATTACAAGTAAGTATAACAGATACTTGCAAGTTAGTAATTTTCTTCCTCGAAGCTTAGCAGAGCTTATCTGAGGAAGATAATAGATGACAGAGGGTGGTGGTTTCATGGTTGTGTTCCTATACTGGTCACAAGCCAGGTGTTGATTTTACTGTTTGTTGGTACGTGCTTGAAAGACTTCGACTGCTATTACAATTTAACTTTTTTTTTTGTGCAAATAGGGTTGGATTTAGACATGGTGTGTTTGTTTCTTTGTGTTCTTGTAGTGATAGTTTTTGAATGGGGGGGTTGTCATAGGTTTGTGTGCGTATATGTGTGGTGGGGGAGAGAGAGAAACAGGAATTGCTCTAATTTTCATTCTCGCTATAATATTTATATAGTGCTTTCATCTCTCTGTATGTTCCTAGGTTTCTGTTGTCGAACGGCAGTTTGTTTATCATGTCAGGTACGTAGAAGTTTCGGGTGGCTTTGCCGTGGTGATTGTTGTACTTATATGTTATGTAGTTTGTTGACTGTGGTCTTGTTATTTGATATGTTGTTCTGGTTACTCTATATGTTGGGCTGTAGTGGTGTTTTAACATGACTGTGTAGTGGCGTAAGTGTTTCACCTTAAATATTTTGTGTTTTGTCTGTGCTTCCTGCATAAGAGTGGGTTGTTCTCAGAATATCAGTTTTATCATTTTATCTTGCAGCCATTGTAGCCTGTTAAGTCTGTAGTCTGGCCAGAATGCGTATGATGTGATTGCATATCTTAAAATGTTTTCACATAATGTTTTATAGATTAGTATTTTTATGTGGGTTGGGGCAATGTCTTTTAATCTCTATAGTTTGCTTGCTATTATCCTAAGCTTGGTATGTAGATAGTTTGTATGGCTATTTCAACTTTGAGCAGCATCGAAGTGAAGTCCAAGGTAGCGTGTTGTTTTCACTTGTGTGATGGTTGTGATTTTAGTTTCTGCACTTTGTGTATAGGAGGATGAATGTTTGATAGTGAGATATTTAGTTTCTATGGGCAGGGTTTGGGGGTTTTTGAATATCATTAGCTTTGTTTTTCCAGGGTTTATATATATGCCGTTTTCGGTTAACCAGTTAGTGATTTGATTGATGTCGTGTTGCATATTTTTGTAAGCGATATTTGCATTGTTGTGAATGGATACTATGGCAGTGTCATCTGCATGCTGGAAGCTTTTATATTAATATCTAAATTATTAATAATAATAATAATAATAATAATAATAATAATAATAATAATAATAATAATAATAATAATAATAATAATGTTACGATTAAAATCAGAAAGTACCGATTTGTGAAAATGTGATGGAAAATTTATTCCAATTAATTTGATACGATTATTTCATATTCTCAGATTATACAAATAATTTTTAAGTAATAATTTATATAAATGCGGTAAATGTCAAACACATTTGGTTACACTTCTTTTTTACAGGCTAAATGTTTACTTCAAAAGGATTACTTCAAGACTCAGTAAGTATGTCCATATAATTTGTGAATTTTTGCTTACATTAAACTTAAATCGTTTTCCCTTTCTTTTCTTGTGTGTGTGTGTGTGTGTGTGTGTGTGTGTGTGTGTGTGTGTGTGTGTGTGTGTGTGTGTGTGTGTGTGTGTGTGTGTGTGTGTGTGTGTGTGTGTGTGTGTGTGTGTGTGTGTGTGTGTGTGTGTGTGTGTGTGTGTGTGTGTGTGTGTGTGTGTGTGTGTGTGTGTGTGTGTGTGTGTGTGTGTGTGTGTGTGTGTGTGTGTGTGTGTGTGTGTGTGTGACTCTTATCTGATGAGTTTTCTAGAATCAGAAATAAATTTTCAGTTAATATTTCAGTTCCAGATCTAATGTCATAAAAAGATGTCAAAAAAAAAGTTCGCAGCTTTTCCTCCATTATTCTGCATTCCAATATCAGAGTAATAACTTGGCCATGCAATTAGTATATTAAACATGAACTCAAGTCAAAAGACATCGTTATTTGATTTATTTGCCAGAATATTCTGATATCATAATCCGAATTTAGTATTGCTATTATTATCAGAAACCTTCAGTGAATCGTAGACTAATCGAGAGAAACTATGCATCACCAACACCAGCTGCCATACCTTCCCTTAAACTCACTCACGCCAGTACGACTTCAACATGTATTCTGTTCTATGCATTCGCTTTTTTCGGTGAGAGAAAAATCTAGTTCTTTACCCTTTCTTAACTGTGCACAAATTCATCTTCTACAAATGCGACTTTGTTCTCTCCCCACCTTTCATATTACGAAAACGTTCAACCGTTATCTGGTAGCATAGAAATTAACTCTGTAACATATCACTCCTTTTTCTGATTACAGTGACTGTAGTCTACATACTCTTAATCTGCTTTCATAATCTACGTTATATAATATAATATCGATATCTTCTTTGTAACTCTTCTTTGCACCGACACCACAGCTTCTTCTTCACCTTGGAACTCAGGAGACAAATCTGGACACAGTAGTTCAGGCATTGTCGCACTTAAGGCTTTGTAAAGAGGCAAAATGACCTCCTCATCCTTACATATCAGTCTTCACTTCAGCATCATAGTTATCTTCTGAGTTGTTTTCAGTCTTTGCAATGTGACCTTTGAAATGTATCTTTTTATCCACCGAAACTCCTAGAATCACCATGTTCTTCGATCAGAATCCCTCCAATATAATATCCCTGTTGGAAATTTCAGAGTGCATAACTTACACTTGATATTTACAGGAAAAAAAATAGCAATCTTAATTTGCTGAGTGCACCGCTATATTCTCAGAAGACCCACTGAAATTTCACAGATGATAAATGAATTGAAGAGTGCAAATAAACTGTTGGGAGTTGTAATGAATTTTACAAAAACAAAAATCGTGACTAAGAGTTCAAAATTTCTCTTGGGTAAATGGCATCAAAATTGAATATATGCCCGAGTATTACCTATCTGTGACAAATAATATCCCTCTACAATAAACAAGACCTAGAAATACAATCCGGAATAACAACTAAAGCTAATTACTGAAAATTGGGCTAGTGGACGAAGAGTGCTTCATCTCTCTCTTAAAAAGAAAGCTGTTGGATTCCATTATATTATGCAAATTGTTCTACGATGACGAAATTTGGTCTTTCACAAAATAAAGGGAATGGGGAATAATAAGAGGAAAAACACAGCATTCTAACGAGCAATAGCGAGAAGTAGGCTTGGAATTAAAAACAAATAAATAAACAATATGAAAAAATGAGACATTAGGCAATTTGCAAAAATCACTGATATTATTCAAAAAAGATAAACAGTTAAAGTGGAATTTCTGGTTACGCCTGAATGAAACACAATGGTCCATACTACACTTGGATTTTCAGAAAAAGCAAACGAGATTCATAGGAAGACAAGATGAAGTGAAGATGTGAGAGCCTAGGAATTGCAGGAAGCAAGATGTAGATGGTCCTCAAGACAAAATAGTGCAGAAATCTGTGAGATGTCTTTGTTCAGCAGTGGGATTTTAGCTGAATATACAGGCATCCCCACTTATTCGCCAGATTAGGAACCAGAGCACCGGCGAAAACCGAAAATCGACAAAAAGTGGAATCTATCCTTTATTTAGCTGGAAAATGCATTTTGGCCGCCGAAAAACGTAAATAACACACTATATATCACTTGGGAATGCGTGCGAAAGCTAAACTAATACAGCAGGATATACAAAAGTACAGCAAAATGAACAAAAGGTTATCATTACATATTTTGATTCTTGCGAGTCGATTGAGAGAACGTGTGGCGTGTGGAAGGTCGGCGAAACATGCCGAAAGAACGAACTAAGTGGCGAGTAAAACGAGCATGGTTATATTTGAAAGGGACTAAAGAGCGAAACGACGAAAAGCGAGGGACTACTGTATTTTATTTATTTTATATAATACATTTTTCTTGTCTTTTAAATAAAACACAGGTCCCTCGCCTTTACTTATTTTTATATAATGTACATTTTTTGTCTTTGAAAAAAATACAGTAGTCCCTCGCTTTTATTTATTTATTACTTAAATTCTGCACCACGGCATAAAATACTGCAGGGTAAGGATGTTAGTAGTGCATGGGATATAGTTAAGGATCATCTAGATTCTAGAGGAAGCAGTATTAAATTGTATACATAGGATAAGGAGGGTTAATCGGGTAGGAGTTAGATGTATGAGTAATATCATTAAGCACGAGCTGAAGAAGAAGAAGAAAATGCTGTGGAACGTATATAAACAGGAAAATGACCAGCAAACGCATGAACAGTACAAGGCTCGGGCAGGAAAAGTGACCATCATGTCATGGAAGGAAAAATCAGATTATGAGAAGAACTTAGCCGAGCAGGCCAAAGGAAATCCCAAAACGTTCTTTCGTTATGTGTCAAGAAAGAGGAAGATTAACTATGGTAGATTAACCTTAATGAGTGATGATGGTCACGAGGAGACAGAAGCGGATAAAATAGTTGTGTTACTGAGTGACTACTTTGCAAGCATATATCTTCCTAGTGAAGTTACTGTTTTAATCTATGTGACAGATATTAATGTGGGAACAGAGGTGGATGAATTGGAGGTAGGATATTGTAGAATCTCAATATAAATACAGCTGTGGGATTAGATGGGATATCAGCTAGGGTTTTGCGAAAATGTGTAAGGGAACTAGGAACTATTACTAAGTTCCCTTAGTAATACCTTTGACTAAGTTGTTTAATTTAAGTCTCAGCTCTGCTAGAGTTCCAAGGGAGTGAAAAGAGGGCAAAATAATTTCCTTGCATAATGGAGGTTCTAAGACTACAGTAGCAAATTATAGAGCAAACAGGATCTCCGGCGTGGTCGTAAAAGTACTAGACAAATTGGTAAAAAAAGAGAATTGAAGAATGGACAGATAAAAATATGATACTGTATTAGGGTCAACATGGTTTTGTGAAGGGCCGGTCATGTCTTAGTAATTTACTAACTTTTTATAATAGGGTAACAGCTGAGTTGGATAAAGGAAATGGCTACACGATGATTCCGCCGGATTTTGCAAAGGCATTTGACCGAATGCCACATGGAACACTGTTACACAATTTGGAACAAATGGGGATGGACATGACACTGGTTAAGTGGATGAGAGGGGGGGGGCTGCTAGATAGATATCAAATAGCGGTATATGGAGGGGCAGAATCGAGGCGAAAACAGGTGGCTAGTGATGTGCCAAAGGTTCAGTGCTTTGACCATTGCTGTTTAATTTGTACATAAATAATATAAGAAATAATCTGAAAGGAAATATTCAGTTGTTTGCTGATGATGCGAAATTAGGTACAGTAATAGTTAATCAATGTGATGTGGAGAAAAAGTCTCTTTATATATGTTATTTTTTTTTATTTATTATTATTATTTTTGTTTTGTTCAGTTATATTTTAATTTACTTCTATAACACGTTATTACTGCACGCATATTGAGATCCATTGTAATCATGTGCCCTAACTGTATGTTATTCCTAGTATTGATTGAATTACTGTACTGAGGATGTCCCAAGATATTTGGGATAAAATATTTACGTATTAAAACTTATCACTGTGGTTAGGACGTGTGTTTTTTAGTGATGAATTCACCACAGGTTTCATTGTATAAAAATGTAAAGTTATGCATTTTGGTATAAATAGATTAAAGCTGTGCATCACATTGATGGCACTGTACTCCAGAAATAGATGAAGCTAGAGATTTAGGAGATATATTGCTAAGGTAACCCATAAGATTACTTGGATATTGAAGAATACGTTAACAAGCAGAGATAAGGAAGTTGTTATTACACTTTATAAGGCCTTGATACGCCTACATCTGAATTACTGTGCTCAAGTCTGGTGTCCTGGATTTCTTGGGCATTAGGAAGCAGTGGAGAGGATTCAGAGGTGAGTGACTACGATGGTGAGTGGCCTTTGGAATGTTCCCTATGAGGATAGATTGAAGGTGTGTAGATTGCAGAAGTTGGTTGATAGGAGAAAAAGAGGGGATATGATAGAAACATTTAAGTTGCTTAAAATAATTTATTATTATTATTATTATTACGACACCTCCAGGGAGTTCAAAGACTCATCGAGGGAGGTCACCCACTCTACAGCTGTCTCCACCACTCAACTCACTAACTACAACGAACTGCAACTACTATCATCATCTGTATCAACGCCATCTACCGCCCACTACCACAACTAGTATTTTCACAAACAATCCAAACATCCATGCCCACGGCGGGATTCGAACCCGCAGCCTTTTGGCCCTGGAGCGGATACACTAACCACTTGGCCAAGCAGACCGGGTTTTTCAGGATAGATTTATAGGATAGATGCAGGGGAAATGTTTCAGCACTTGGCTAGAGAACCAGAACAAGTCGTCATCCCTGGAAGTTGAATAAAGGTGTGGTCAGTACAAAAACGCACTTTCGTTTTGGCATTGTTAAGGACTTAACCCTTTCTGCCCTAGTGATTCCAATTGGAATCACTAACTGTCTTGGCTTTCGTAGACCATATTACGTGGCAAATTATTCCAATTGGTATCGTACGTCGTAGTTTCATTTCTTTAATATAACAACAGGTATGTATTATACGTATAAATCTTACGAATATCGGTTTTTATGACTTAGTAGAATAATATGCATATATTGGATTGTAGAGTATAAGCTCAGAAGTTGAATATTTGCTGCCAGAATATAATGATGCTATATGGAATCAGTCGGTCAGAATTCCTATTCTGAAATGTATTTTTCATCAAAATACTTGATATTCTTGTTTTTTAGACCTAAAGACAAAATAAATAGAAAGAAAACTTTTTTTCACTTGGAAAAAAAAAAATCAGATCAGAAAGCGTTAAGGAAAGAAATAAAATTTAATTTACCTTTGTATAATTAATAAAGAAAATTAATTTACCTTTAATTATATATTTTATGTATTAACCAAATATCGCACATTCGAAAAAGGCGAGATATTATTTTTTAATAATTGTTGAAATTACATCCACGTACTGTACTGATACCGCAGCCCACAATGTCCAAATAAGAGCGGTTTGAAAATAAGCAAATGCAATATATCTGTACAGAATTATAAATAAAATGTTTATGCTAAATAAAAAACGGCCAATGAATGGGACCGTCGCCGCCGTGAACTGTAAACACAATTAATTTCCTCGAATTGCCATTTTTATGGCTTACAAACAATTTAAGTTGGATTACTCGAAAAGAATATTGAAAATTATAATTGCTTAACATATTTATAATTTTATCTTTTCATTAAAATGCGGGACATTAGGCTGTCCCTACAAGCACAATTACGGGACAGTAAAATTCGACGTAAAATACGGGACAGTCCCTGTTACGGAACGTCTGGCAAGCCTAGTTATGAATAATAATTTATGATTGACCAATATTAAATTATATTTACAGTTTTTATTAAAAACGAGACAAATTTGAGATTTTTATTAAACGACAGGACGGCCGGGAAATACATATTAAAAAAAAAAAAAAAAAAAAACGGTACGTATGGTCAGCCTATTCTTATATGCAGTACTTGCAAAATGAATTGAATAGGCAGGAATTATGGCCATGGGAAAAATCAGTTCAGTGTTAGTAAATGTAAAGTTATGCACTTTGGTGTGATTAGATTATCCACTGCCGTATTATATTGGTGGGATTATGCTAGAAGAAACTGATCCGGCGATGGAGCTTAGAGTTTTAATAGATAGGAAGGTGAAGTTCAAAGGCCATGTAACAAATATTTCAAGTACAACTCGAAGAGTAATTGAAATGATGAAACCAACCCCGACACATAAAGATAAGTACGTTATTTTACCTCTTTACAAGGTCTTGATAAGTTCTCACTTGGACTACTGCATGCAGGTCTGGTCTGAAGTGAGTCATGGTGATTCTGGTAGTGGAGAAAGTGCAAAGGAGAGTGTTAATAAATGATATCAGAATTGTTGAATAATGATTATGAAGAGACAATTGGGGAATTTGTGGACTGAAGACAGGAGAAGGGGGGATATGATTGAAACTTAGAAAATTCTCAAAGGAAGTTTGTAAGTCTCGTAGATGGAATTTTTCATTTTATGGAGGATGAGAAATGGATGACAGGGCAACCTGAAAGTTGAAAATGAATGCGTCCAGAAGGCGTGAAAGCAAGATTTCTCTCATAGAATGGTGCATAATTGAAATAGACTGTTGGGTGCTGTTTGTGCAAGTAGTGTGAGTGAATTCAAGAAAAATTATGAAAGCTGGCACCAGTAATATGTGACCTCCGTCGATGAGTCCAGGACTCCCTGGAGGTCTCTCATAATAATAATAAATAATAATATAAATTGGGTTACAGTATATTTTAGTTATCCTAGTTTTGCAGTTTTGGCCTATCAATGAAGTTACACACCATTCATTTCATATTATGACTTAATCCAGTTCATATTTTATTCCGTAGGACATTTCACGGGAAAATGCTAATTCGATAAATAAATAAAAGGCCCTTCCATGGCATTACATAGAGAAGCTTTTATTTTAACCCTTTTAAGAACAAAACGTTTGTCGGTCAACTGTCTAACCTATTCCTGGCATTTTATCAATAGCTAATATCAAAGAATTCGTTTCACCTTGGAAATGAGGTTACTAGCAAGCTACCGCCATTTTCCAATGCGTTAATCACGGACCTTGGTTTATCTAGAGAGTAGACTTTCTCTCTCTCTCTCTCTCTCTCTCTCTCTATATATATATATATATATATATATATATATATATATAGAGAGAGAGAGAGAGAGAGAGAGAGAGAGAGAGAGAGAGAGAGTCTACTCTGCTCATAGTGCATCACAGCAACTTAGCATAACAAACCAAAAAGGAGTTTTAAGAATGTAGCAATGGTAAATAATCACCATGTAATCAAGAGATGTATCCAAAAGTGCAAATCACCCAGATTTTTAGCAACTGAGATAATAATATAAATCAACATGCCTCACATGTTAGCAAAACTTACCACATTATCTGCTTTCTCAAAGAAGACAGATCAAGTCAGTTCTTAAACCAAATCAAATCACATAAACCACACAATCAATATCTGTCGTGGAGTCCAATGGGAAAGAAATCCAAAGCAGTCCAAGTACACACATCTGAAATTCGAACGACTCTTCTGTTATACACAATACTCTCTGAATCTAAATAAAAATAACTGCATGCCTCTTCATCCGATATTTCAATATATACAGCATACACTAAATTCAGAATTAAAGCAGAACTAAGTCAAGTTCCGAAAGTGAGTAGTCAGAAAATCAATTAATAGAGTTGTCACTTGCTATATTAATATTAAGATTAGTTTACGAACAAAAAATGCATATATTTATATTTTACTGAAAATATTCATCTCTTTCTCTTTTTTTTTTTTCCGCAGCTGTTTTGATTTAAAGATATTTTTGGTCCTTGAAAATCTGGAACTAACTGAATATTCCTATAAACCGAAATATGAGGTAAGCAAATATAAAAAAAAAAGTTTAAAAGCATAGGTAGAACTTGGGAAAAACACTCATTCTCAAAATTGATGCATAACTTTCTAAGTCAATATAAATGCTCTCAGGTCCTCAAGGTAATAATTCTGTTCATAAATTTATAGAAAAATTCGTTATTAAAAAAAATGATATAATCAAGTAGGAGAAATATGGAAGAAGTCACTAGAAACTTCATTTCCCTGCTGAAATATTAATGTGACAAGAATTCAAATAGTAGGTTAACATGATTTACATGGTCTAGCCAGTGGAAATACGAAAGAAATATTCTCTTTATACCAAAGTATTTCAATATAAAACATATAAGTACAAATCATGATCCATTTTCAAAAAATAAAATAAAATAATAAATAATAAGGATATTATTGCAGATATTCATTAAAAGAATAAATCCTCTAATGGCGTTTTTAACTAGATGAAGTTATTTTTTATCGGTAACTTCTAGAAATCAAGAGGAAGCCATTTTAATCAAACATGGGAACGGCAAAATGTGTATGATACATATACCTAGTGCCGGATTTACGTATAAGCTAAAAAAGCTACAGCTTAGGGCCTCGCAATCTGCCAGGGACTCAAATAAAAAAACAAAAAGACCAGCTGATGTAATTTAAAACAGTAAGGGGCCTCTGGGTTTTGTATAGCTTAGGGCCTCAGCAAGGCTAAATCCGACCCTGCATATACCTGTACTAAAACTAACTTTAGTTTCAGTAATGATAACGAATAGTGTGTGTGCTAAAGTATTATAATTCAGTTATTCTTATTTTTATTTATTTATTTTTAATATCCACGATTCCTAACAGTACTAATTAAATTAGACTTATAAAATTTTGGTATCAATTTTGAGCAATTTTAAATAAAATGAGAAATAGAAATAATCAACATGTTTATTGCAACACATACGGATATATTTCATAATAAATAATTAAATTTTATAGTTTACAAGCTTTACGCATGCAGATAAAAATAAGAAAAGTCATAATGAAAGGTTCAAGTAGAATTTCAATAGTTCTATAATAAATATTTAATTTTATTTCATTCTTTGTTTAGGTAATTCATGAAATGACTATTATTCTAAACTTAGTTATTCTACAGAATAGCTAAGTAGTATTGAAGCACATGGCAAATAAATATTGGTGACAAAATATTAAATAACCGTTATATTTCTAAATTTCTAAAATAAAGAAATCGATTTTCACTTTCATAAGTCTGAGATGGATACAAATAAAGAACGCAAGAGTAAAAATCATTGATTGTGCACAAGGAATTACAGAGTCAAGGTAAAGCAAAAAAAGAAAAACCTTGATGATAAAAAGAAGATGACCTCCAGGCCTAAGGATGCTATTTTAGATGTTGATGAGACTTAATTTGCACAAGGGATTACAGAGTCAACGTTTAGCAGTGCAGAGGACTGTAGCGAATGTACACAAAATTTGACAAATGGAGTAACTGTTAGTGTATCTCTTTTTTTTCTCATCCACCAGTACTCAATGATATGGCGTTTAGAAACAACGTTGCTATGCTTGTTTAATGTATGCCTCAAGCTTTCAGAAAAACATGTGGTATAGTTCGCACACCATTTGTAGATCCCTTCTTGGCATTTTGCCAAGAATTCATTTCATTCAGCATGAATCGACTATTCTTTGCCAAGAATAGTCAATTCATGCTGAATGAAATGTTGGTCTTGGCGACATGCGAAATCACGCATGTCGCCAAGACCAACATGCGAAATCACGTGCTTTCTTGTCTGTCGCTGTACTAGTACTAGCTTGATTTTTGTTGTTCCTTTTTTGCATTTTTTTATTATTAATTTGTATGATGGATCCAGTACAGTCAACAAGTGCTATTGTTACACGTTTCAATAGCTCTTGCAAAAGAATATTGAATAATGTGCTGACATTCTGCGAAAAAGAATCTTCAGAAGGCCGCCTTCTTGTTCCCCTTTCTCAAGTCATAAAACGTGCAAGTGCAATTGCGGGCGTATCGGGGGGTGGACTGTTAAAAGAATTCGTAGGTAATCAAAAGGTGAAGATAAGCCAAAATTTAAATCTCCTAAAAAAAACGTCAGAGAAAGAAAACCATCTAAACCGTAGCTTTGAATGATTTTGATGTAGACGTTATAAGAAGAACTATTCACGAATTTTACGTGGTCTAGAAAAGAGTGCCAACTGTTCCGAAATTGATTCCTGTGCTTAAAGAAAAAATTAATTTTCTTTGGAAAAGAGAAACTTTAAGGAAAATACTTCATGAAATCGAATTTTGTTTTAAAAAGCCCAGAATAAAAGGAACAAAGTGACATTTATTGACATATATCATGGAACGAAGTGACATTGTTTTATGTAGAACACAGTATTTGAGAGCAATAAGACGTTTCAGGGAGGAGAAAAGACCGATTGTGTATCTAGATGAAACTTGGATTGATAGAATTAAACTTATGGAAAATGTTGGCAGCCTAAAGAAGAATGTGGAGTGCTACAAACCGGAAATGCCTCGTGGCGCATAATAATTTTGTGTGCTGGTGGAGAAATGAGTTTTTAGTGAAATCAAACTTACTATACAAAGCCAATTCAACTATTGGAGATTACCATGGGCAAATGAATTCTACGATCCTCGAAAAGTGGGCAGAAGATAAATGGATTCCAAACCTTCCTAAAAATGCTCTTGTTATAATTGATAACGCTTCATATCACTCTATTCGATTAAACAAAGTTCCAAATTGGTCTAATAAGAAGCAAGTTCTTATGGATTGGCTCTCTGCAAATAACATTTCTCATTCCCCAGATATGCGAAAAATTGAATTGCTTAATTTGGTCAAAAGAAACTCGCCCACAACTAAACTATTTAAATTCGACACGATGCTCAAAGAGCATGGATTTCTAGCTTTGAGGCTACTACCATATCATTGCGATATTAATGCTATTGAGTATGTTTGGGCAGAAGTGAAAAGTTTCATTCGCCATCACAACGTAACTGGGGATATTGACATGTCGAAACTTTTTAAGCTTTCAGAACAGGCGATTGAAAGTATTACAATTCAAAACTGGGGAAAATATTGCTCTCATGTCACCTCATTTGAAAATATATATTGGGATAGAGACGGAATTATCGAAAAATTGTGCAAACCTTTGGTGATCAGTTTAAGTGAAAGTGATGGCGATTCGGACACCGATTCAGATGACTCTGAAGATTAAAAGAATTTGACAATGGTATTTTTTCTAACATTTTTTTTTGCATGCTATTGAGAGTCACAACAAGTCATAAATAATTAATCAGTTTAGGACATTAAAGTGTCTCAGTTCTCTCAACTATAAATTTAGAATATCTAAGTTCATTTGAAATAATTTCTGTTTTTCTGTATAATTCTTTTTATTTTATAGAAAACTTTCTTAAAAATAAACTTAGTTACATTTTTGTTTTATGCTATAGCTTTTTTAATTTTATTAACACTCTACGTACATTTTTCCAACTGTTATACAAGTTACACTTTAAAAACAGCAATGTTCGTAAAAGAAAAGCTAAATTTTCCGACCTATAATAATAAACAAACTCATCCCAGAAGACAGACTGATAACCCTATTATCGGAATGGATTCTCCTTTTTCTGACATGCGCAGAAGTGTCGAGTGACCTCTAATCGGTGGGTGAACTATATTAAGGAGGATTTATATATATGTGGGAAATGTAAACTAATTGAAGAAATGATATGTGAAAACATAAGCCAGAATGTGCAGGTAACTGATTCTGTGATGAGAGAAGAACGGAAGTGCGGTAATGAGATTTTAGGGAGATTTAGGGCGCTCTGGAGCTCACCCGCAGATGATGCAAAGTGAGGTTGGGGAGTTGGATAAGAGAGTGGAAAGAATGAAATTGGTAGAGATGGATGGATAGAGAAAGGTTAAGGTGATGGGTAAGGAAGAAAATAATAATAGGGGATTCAAATATTCGTAAAATAAATACCGGAGATGTCTTTAAAGAATGTTGGCCGGGAGGTACGGTAGAGTGTGTAACTAGAGCTGTAAAGAGAGGTGATAGTTTAGATGAAATGATTTTAATGGTTGGGACGAATGATTTGGAAAATCGTGTGGCAAGTGATTTAAGGGAGATGTTAGAGATTGCTAGATTTAAGAGTAAGAGTGTTAAAATTGTCAGTGTGCTGCCCAGATATGATAGTCTCTCGACTATCATAATGAGAAGAAAGGCATTGATGATGAATGAAATGTTAGCTAGGATATGTAGATATATGGGAGGAGTTTGATGGAAGAAAAGAATTATATGCCGAAAATGGTCTGAATTTCAATAAGTAGGAGTAAGGGGAGTAAGCTTTTACAGAAGATACTGTTTAATGAACATATGGGGTTATAGACCAGGGAATCGAGAGTTATTAGAAGGGGGGAGGGTGCGAGGATGGTTGTCGGAAATGATGACAGGAAAGTAGAGTTAGCTATAAATAGTACTAAGGTCAATAATAACTGTGATATGGGGAATCATTATACTCAGAATTTTAACGGAATTCAGAGTGGGCTAATTCGCACACCGTGTGATTATCGGGGGAAAGGAGAATTGCAGTTTATGTATATCAATGCCCGAAATATTCGGAATAAGTGTGATGCATTTTTGTCATTACTTAGTTCTACATGGCCATAAATTATAGGAGATAGTGAGACTTGGTTAACTAAGAATGATTTAGCCATAGAGATTGAATGTAAGGGATATAGTATCTTCAGACACTTCTACAAAAATGGTAGAAGTGCCTGAAGGTGACATGCATGTAGAGGGATAGCTCATTTCAGGCTGTTTGGTGTGAGATAGAAATCAAAAGGATTAAATATGTAATTGGTTGCTGCTATAATCCAAGAGGTATAAGGGGAACTGTGGATGATATGCGTTGGCAAATTAGTAAGATGAGTGGAGGACGTGTAATTATTATGGACGATTTTAACTATGGGGACATAGATTGGGAGAAGGAATGGTCTCAAGGAACAAAGGAATTGGAGTTTATACAATTGTTAAGAGATAACTACCTGAGACAGGAAGGGACAAGAGATTTGAGAGTGTTAGATCTGTTCATAGCATCGGAGAACATATCAGTAAGTAATTTAAATACACTGTCTCCACTCGGGGAAATGATCATGTGGTCTTGACTTGGGAGATTGTATTATGTGCTGAATATTCTGTTAAGAAGGGTTATATGTGGAATTACAAGGCTGGTGATTATGACAAGCTGAGAAGTCGGCGTTCAAAAATGCTATGGCATGAGAATTTTAAGGGGCGAGATGTTGATAGTGCATGGGAGATTATAAAGGAGTATTTAACGAAAGCTGTATCTGACTGTATTCCCAAAGTCAGGAAGAGGAATCAGGTAGGAATAAGATTGAAGGATGAATAATATTATTAAGCGAGAGTTTCAGATAAAGAGAAAGTTGTGGTATAAGTATTAAGAAAAGGTGATGAGTATTCCCATGAGCAGTACTAGATACAGGCAATAAGAGTAACCTGCATAGTAAGGAATGCCAAAGCTAATTATGAGAAGAAGCTAGCTGATGAGTCAAAAATAAATCCAAAGGAGTTCTTTCGCTGTGTGGCAAGTAAAAGGAGGAATAACTTTGGAGGGATGACTTTAAAATGTGTTGATGGTAAGGAAATTACAGAAGCTAATCAAATACTTGAGTTGCTTAGTGATCATTTTGCAAACGTGTACCGTCTGGATTGTGATATTGCAGTGCTGGACGTGTCATTGACTGATGAGAGTCTAGTGATAGAAGAATTTGAGGTGCTTAGTATATTACAGAATCTTAATGCTAACACTGCCATTGGGTTAGATGGCATATCGGTCCATGTTTTAAAAGAATGTACATGAAAATTAGCACCTCCTCTAACTTGGCTGTTTAATTTAAGCCTCAGTTCTGGTAAAGTCCCAATTGAGTGGAAAATTATTCCACTACATAAGGAAGGGGGGGGGGTTCCAGGACTGAGGTAGCAAATTATAGACCAATCAGTATATTGGGAGTAGTTAAGGTTCTGGTGAAATTGATAAAAATTAGAATTCAGAACTGGGTAGACAGCAATATGATACTTTTTGGCAACATGGTGTTGTGAAGGGTAGATCCTGCCTTAGTGATTTGCTCACTTTCTATAATGAAGTAACAATAGAGTTGGATAAAGGAAATCCTTTTTTAGTAATCCTGTTGAACTTTGCAAAAGCATTTTAAAAGATTCTGCATGGAACTCTGTTGCATAAATTGGAGCAAATGGGTATGGATCCGAGGCTAGTGATTTGGATTAGAGGGTGGCTAGTGGATAGATATCAAAGAGTGGTTTATGGTCGAGCGGAGTCCAGTACAAGGCAGATGCTAGTGGTGTGCCTCAGGGCTCAGTGCTTGGTCCTCTATTATTTAATTTGAACATCAATGATATTGGGAATACTTTGAAAGGAGATATCCACTTGTTTCCTGATGATATAAAACTGGGAAGAGAGATACTTAATTCAGATGATGTGGATATCTTGTAGGATGACTTAAATAGACTGATGGTTTGTGCTAAACTAAATGGCTACCAGTTTAATGTGGCCAAGCGTAAGGTGATGCACTTCGGAAGGATGAGATCACATGCTGTTTAGTTATTGATGGAATTGAACTGCAGGAAGTTGATGAGGCTAGGGACTTGGGAGTTATTGTGGACAGAGAACTTAAGTTTCGAGGGCATATTGCAGAGGTTGCCAAAATTTGACATCAGATTACATGGTTATTGAAGAACACACTGACAAGCAGGGATAAGAAAGTGATTGTCCCACTTTATAAAGCATTAATAAGGCCTCATTTGGACTATTGTGCACAGATCTGGTCACCTGGATTTCTTGGTGATGTGGAAATGGTGGAGAGGATTCAGAGGCTGGTTACAAAAATTGTTGCAGGCCTGTGGGATATCTCCTATGAGGATAGATTAAAGGTCTGTGGGCTTCAAACACTAGTTTATAGACGTAGGAGAGGAGATATTATAGAGGCATATAAATTAAAAAGGGTTTCATAGGATTGATATTGATAACCTTTTTAAGACCAGTGCAGGAAGAGAGAGAACAAGAGGTTATCCCAAGAGATTGTGTAAGTGTGTGGTTAACAAGGGTGTTAGGACTCGATTTTTTGCTTGGAGGGTTGTAAATGGATGGAATGCGTTGCCAGAGGTGGTTGTGAATGCTACATCTGTGAATGAGTTTAAGGGGAAGTATGAATTTAATTTAACTCTATTAATAATGTAAATAGAGTGAAAAGGCATTTGTTCACTTATTTGCACATGATAAACTATAATTGAATTTCGAACGGCACATGCTTCTTTTCACACAAAAACATCATCTTGTCTTATATTCACACTTTTCAAAATATCCTGACCTGGCACTACAGATTCTTGAAAAAAGGACTTTTTCTGACGCCAAATTGTAACATTATATATAATTAATATTATTGATGTTATTTATTAATTATTATATATATATATATATATATATATTCATATAGTATATATATACATCATCTGAATATATATATATATATTCAGATGATATATATATATATATATATATATATATATCTGGCAAAATGTAACTTCCATTCTCAACAGACAAGCAAACATAATTTATGAATATAATAAAACTAAACTGATTAAAAAATATATATTATTGTCAGACAAAATACGAAATCTAATAATCAACGTTTCATTGAAAAAATATGTCAATAAATCCAAGCATGTCTTGTCTATGGTGAAATGGAACAAGTCGTTCTCAGCAAGGGCCTTAACTTTTGCAGTCTGCATCGGAAAGTACCAAAAGAAATTTGTTAGCAAAAGTTAAACGAGTTACATCCATCTCTTTTCTCCACAAGAATCATCACTGCATCGGTTTAAATCAGCACTTGCCATAAATGCAGCGAAACTTCCTGGGAATAATCTTTCACCTTTAGAACGAGATGCTCTCAATAAGCTTAAAAACAAATCTGATATAATGATCTTACCTGCAGACAAAGGATATGCTATGGTTATACTTGACTCAAATAATTATGACTATAAAGTCAGGCAGCTTCTTAACACTGACATTTACTCCATTATAGTTCATGACTCTATTAGAGCTCCAAAATCTCCACAATAACCTTTTGAAAACAACTTACGAGTGTCACAGAGAAACCAGACTAGCTCTCTGCATCCTCTTTCTCCATGTCTATATGGGATACCTAAATTTCATAAAGTAGACACACCTCAACATACATTAGTTGAAGAAAGAGATTCTCTGACATATCTTCTTGCCAAATTATTAATGAACCTGACAGGACAATCAACATCCTTTTTTAAAAAAAACTCCAAACATCAGCAATATTATCCTTGATGAACATGACATTTTAGGAATCTTAATGTACTTAATTTGTTTACCAACGTTTTTGCTGATGATCTACGTGCACTGCTACTGTATGATACAACAGAGAGAAAAATCTGGGAGTCTGGAAACAGCATTAGATCCTAAAGATCTAAATATTCACCAAAGTATTAACTTCTCTGAGTGATAAATCCTAAGGAGATTATGGTAGTCCTCAAATACCCGATTTCTCCTGGATACAAATATAAAAATAAAAATAAACAAACAAAACTGTGCTCTAGCCATGGGCAGTCCTCTTTCGCCAGTTTTAGCAAATCTTTATACGGAAAAATTCGAAAGCAAGGATACCATTACAAACCAAAATTATGGAAAAGGTACGCTGATGATATATTCTTAGTCTGGAACCATGGAATACCTTCACTTCTGATTTTTTTTCATGAGTACCTGAATCACAAACATCCTAACAAAAGATTCACCCATGAATTAGAATCTAATGGTTCAGTCCCCTTTCTGAACCATCTACTAAGGGATCAAGTAAATTAGTATTTATATTTTTCGAAAGCCTGCACCTACTGGCAGATATCTACATGACTCGTCCCATCATTATAGACCTCAAAAATTTGGTATTAGTTCCACACTAGGAGTAAGATCCCACTGAGAACGATGACCTAGCCTCAACATTTAAGAAAACTTTCCTTCAAAATGGCTAAAATGACTACATCTCCAGACTGCTCAACTCACATGAGACCAGAGAAATTTCTAATGAAGAAGAAAACAGAAGATTCGTCACAATCACATATATTAGTTCTATTTCCATAAAACTAATAAAAAATACTTAAGGAATATAAAATCAAAGTAGTATTTACCCACTTTATCGAGATGAGATAACAACTCCGATCCACAAAACTTTGACATAGACCACTTCAAAATCAGGGTGTTTATCGGCATATGGTTCAATTGCTCATCTTACTATTAACACCCAAAAAATCGATTGAACAACGGATTGAAGAACATGTTCGAGTTATTGAATATCATACAAGTGAAGCCTCAGCTTTGTCATCACACTTGCTCTCTTCAACTGACCAACAAGATGCTTCAAAATGAAACTTCAAGTTTTTTTGGGATAAATTCGGTCTCTTGCCGGCCTGGATGGTCGAGTGATTAGCATATCTGCTCTCCAGCCAAAAGCCTGCAGGTTCAACTCCCTTTGTGGGCACGAATTTTTGTGTTATCTGTGAAAATACTAGTAATGGTGGTGTCGGTAGATGGCGTTGATGTAGATGATGATGATGGTAGTTGCAGTTGGTGGAGACAAAGAGTTGTAGAGTAGGCGCCCAACCCTTGATAAGTCTTTGGACTCTGGAGGTATCACATAATAATAATAATAAAATCAGAACTATTACATCTTTGCTATGATACAACAGAGAGAAAACTCTGGGAGTCTAGAAACAGCATTAGATCCTAAAGATCTAAACATTCACCAAAGTATTGTCTGAGTGCATCCGAGCCTTCATTAATCAAACACGTTCACGTGAATGCGTAAACACACAGAATGTTCTGAAGAATTAGAAATATTTAAAAAATAATATGTCTTTTCTATACCTGTATAAAAGTTGTCACCTTTGGTAGTCTTTACTGTTTTGACTAACACCTGAAGAAATCCTGTGCAATTAGGATGAAATGTTGTGTTGTCAATTAAAATAAATGTCATTAACTTATTCAGGTGTTCTGCCTTATAAACTTTAGTCAAATATTCATGTACTGGCAAAGTCTACATACTTATGTGTGTATATGTATGTGTGTGTATGTATATATATATACACATACATACATATACACACATACATAAGTATGTAGACTTTGCCAGTACATGAATATTTGACTAAAGTTTATAAGTTTATATGTGTGTATATGTATGTATGTATGTATGTATGTATATATATATATATATATATATATATATATATATATATATATATATATATATATATATATATATATATATATATATATATATATATATATATATACACACACACACACACACACATACATACACACATTATCTACCAATAATTGTCCGGACACTTTAGCAAAATTACCACCAGCAGGCAAACCCTAATATTGGGTATGCCCACCTTTTGGCTTTGATCACCTCCTGCACCCTTAGAGGGAGGCTTTCCACCAATGTGCAGCCGATATCAGGTGGAATTTGTCTCCGTTTCTCCATCAAAACATCACTGAGTTCAGCGACAGATCGAGGAAGTGCTGCTCTGGACCTCAATTGCTGTTTCAATTCATCTCACAGGTGTTTGATAGGCACCTGTGGTTGAGGTCAGGAGTCGGTGCAGGCCAGGGCAATCGTTTGATACGCATCTCTTCACACCATTCCATAACAGCTCCAGTTTTGTGGCATGGGGCACTGTCATCTTGATAGCAACACTGGTACGTTCCATAAAAACTTCACTATTTAGGCAGTGCCTGAATATCCAGGAAGGTTCTGAGCTTCCTTCATGGAACCATGGACAACGACCAGTGGTCTCCCTTGAAATCAACTGAATGCACTCCACACCATTACTCCTCCGCCACCAAACTTTATTGTGGGTACAACACACTATAGTAACAAGCGTTCACCAGACTGCCTCTACGTTTACACCCTGCCATTAGACTGGAAACAGATGAACCTCGATTCATCGCCCTAGAGTACGGTTTTCCACTGGTCAGTTGTTCAGTTCACACTAATCATTTATTCAAACCATTATTCTATTCACTGCCAGCATAGAATTAACAGTAAGTTTTTGAGACTGAATATTCAAGATGTCAAAACTCTTAATGAAAAATCAATTATTGAATATATTTATGAATGTTCTAAAGATTTAAAGGGAACATTGAGTTTATATTATTTATTTTTTACTTCCAGGATATAGAAGTCTTTAGCTACATTGGGGGCTATATTGGTATTTGGCTTGGAATATCTCTCGTTGCTGTCTGTGATTTCCTAGAATTAATAACAGTGCTATTTATACAAGTGTGCAGAAAGTCCAAAGGG
The DNA here is from genome assembly GCF_054136105.1 of Typopeltis vanoorti. NCBI lineage: Eukaryota > Metazoa > Arthropoda > Arachnida > Uropygi > Thelyphonidae > Typopeltis > Typopeltis vanoorti. The sequence goes on from NC_143550.1 coordinate 86,530,520, forward strand.
CACAAATTTAAGTAATGTTACAATGCATTTTCAAAACGTCAAGTTTAAAAATGACAACTCTTAAAATGGCATGTAACTATTAAATAATTATTGTGAAGTATAAATCATTGTTCAATAAACTTAATTTATAATAAAAGGTGGCCCATAAGTCATGGAAAAATCCATAGAAAAGGCCCATCTATGTCAAGCAGAAAATGGTAGGCATTTACGTGATGTGGTTTTTCATAACTAATAAAAATAAGTAATAAATAAATAAAAAAATCTGGTGATGTTAAAAAGTTTAACAGTTGTTTCACAAAGACAGACACTTTCTGCAACATGTTTCCTGATTTATGGAACACCCTGTATATGTAATTTCTGCAAATTAACGAGAACCATGGAAACAATCATAAAATAAAATATCCATTTTACAATAGCATTCTTCCTCAGTCACATCATTACCACAGCAAACAAATTGTCTTTAACTTATACTTTTAAATAGCTTATTATTTGTAACAATAATATATATAACATGCAACACTGCATAATACTATAACAGTAATTTTTTATCGTTTCGAATCATTTTTCTGAATATGTCACTTTTTAAAAATGGACCAGTTAAAGCCAAATCTGAGACAAAGTTTAGTGGAGACCCTAAAAATCAAATGCCATTTAAATTCCATTCAACCATTCCAGAACAAAACAGCCTAGTTGGCCGAGTGGTTAGTGTACTCGCTCTCCAACCAACAGGCTGAGGATTTGTATCCGGGCAGGAATGTTTGTGATTGCCTTTAGGTGGGAGATAAATTTCATTTCACAGCATGAGAACACTGTCCCACTTACCGGAGACCTGAAGTGGCTTGAAAAAAATTTCATGTTTGGTCTCTAGAGCAGGGTTTCCAGACTATATAAAAAATTAAAAATACAAAAAAATACATATAAAATTGATTACAAAAAAAAATCTATAGCCCACAAATGGTATGAAACCTATAGTATGGTATGGACATATTGGTTTGCAAAAAACTTTCGATGGTGGGAGCAGCATAAAAAAAAAAGTTCTCTTGCAAAAAAAAAAATGGAAGGACCGAAAAAAAATTATCAAGACAGAACAGTCATCATTTTGCAAAATTTTACAAATAAAAGTGGCCAAAATTTAAGCTGCACTGAGATAGCTTAACAAATCTTCACAAAGTTTTTTTTTTTTTTTTTTTGGAAAGATCCCAAATTTTAATAACATCAATACAGCCAAAGAATATGAATGACATACATATGGCAGGCAGACAAAACAGATCTAATGGGCTATGCATATTGCAAAATGTGCCTAAAAAGAATACCTGCTAAGAAGAAGATATAATTAATTCACGTATTTTCAGTTTAGAATTAAATTCTGCAGTGTCATAGCTTCTCATTAAAAACGGAACAACCGTGATAATTAAAATCTGTAGGATAAATATACCTTCTATTTTTGTACATATATATACACACACAAATAGTAAGGAAATAAGTCGACTTTCACTTCAAACTAGTAAGAAGGAACGAGATTACAGTGACTTTTCTTCATGGTTACAAGAAATGAGCTGAGGAAAGGGCCTGTTAATACTTTGGTGAATATTTAGATCTTTATGATCTAATGCTGCTTCCAGAATCCCAGATTGTTCTCTCTGTTGTATCATAACAAAGGTGTAATAGTTCCGATTCTATTATTATTATTACGTGACACCTCCAGGAAGTCCAAAGACTCATCAAGGGAGGGCATCTACTCTACAACTCTGTCTCCACCAACTGTAACGAACTGCAATTACCACCATCATCTACACCAGTGTTGCTCAACAGGGTGGCGTACTCCCCACATGGGGTAATTTTAATATTTTGAGGGGCAATTAGAAATTGATGTTGCATTCGTCACCTCATCACTGATATACTCAAAACACTCACCATTGTCGGCGAGGGGGACATCAAAATCTTTGAGGCGTTGAGGTGGGGCATGATCCAAAAAATTGGGAAATACTGATCTACACCAATACCCCGTTTGGTGACAAGGGTTAAAGAATAGTCCCAATGTAGCCCATGCATGTCGTAAAAGGTGACTAAAATGGGTACCCAGTACCCGGGGGGTATAGCCGGGTTCCTTCTTGTAAGGTTGGGCGCAGGGCTAACAACCCTGTCCTGTAAAAACTCATTTGTTAAGAAAGTTAAAAGGAAAATTAGCCAGACGGGCTTTGCGGGACAACAGAAAAAGGATTATGAATATTGGTTTGGAATCTGGAATGTCTTGAGCCTGAACAGACCAGGAACATTGAAGAGAGTGTGAGAGGAATTACAGAGATATAGAGTGCAGATAACAGCATTGCAGGAGGTGAGATGGAATGGAAGTGGCATATTTGATACCACAACACATGCTATTTTTTACAGTGGAGGAGATCAAAAAGCCTTTGGCACCGCATTTTTGGTTAATAAAAAATGGAAACACTTGGTTCTTCATTTTAGACCAGTAAATGAACGACTTTGTGTACTGAGAATAAAGTTTAAGATATTGAATATTTCACTTATATGTGCACACTCACCAACTGAGGACTCTTGTGAAGAAGACAAGATAAATTTCTATGAATTATTGGAGAAGATACATGATCAGGTACGAAACATGATGTAAAAATGGTTCTAGGAGACATGAATGCCAAAATAGGAAAGGAAGAGACCTTCCGCCCAACAATTGGAAAAGATAGTGCACATGAAGAAAGTAATGAAAATGGCATGAGACTAATTGATTTTGCAAGTAGCAAAAATATGATCATATGTACAACCTGTTTTCCACATAAAACAGTACATAAAGTTACCTGGAGATCGGCTGATGGAATGACGGAAAATCAGATCGATCATATGCTGATCGATAGACGACATGCGACAGATATCATTGATGTAAGAAGTTTTAGAGGAGCGGATTGTGATACGGATCATTACTTGTTAAGAATTAAATATAAACAAAGAATAAAAATTAATAAAGTAGGTAGAGGAAAGAGAACACCAAGATATGATGTCCAAAAATTAAAAGATGGAAAAACCAGACAAAAATATATTGAAAGATTGAGAGAAGAAATAAATGAAGAAAATGAGGATGAACATATACAGTAAATAATATGACAATAGATAAAAAATGAGAAGGGATCAAGAATAAAATTACTAAAGTGGCTGAAGAAGTCCTGGGATTCAAAAATAATGATAAAAGAAATGAATGGTATGATTCGGAATGTAGAAAATGTGTTGAAGACAGAAATACAGCTCGTCTAAAGATGCTTGGACGAAAATCTCGAACAAATGAGAATGAATATAGAGAAAAACGAAAACAAGCCAAAAAGATGTGTAGAAGAAAGAAACATGAATGGGAAAAGGCAAGGCTAAATGAAATTGAGATTTTGAAGAATAGAGGACAAATTAAGAAAATGTATAATAAGATAAAGGAAATTAAAGGCGGATTTCAACCCAGAACAACTTTCTGCAGAGACCATGAGGGAAACTTGCTCAGTGTAAAGGAGGACATTTTGAAAAGGTGGGCAGAATATATTGAAGATCTTCTTCAGGACAAAACAAGCTTGGAAAATAACGTTCCAGAAGAAGACGAGTTTAACGAACCCCTGGCAAGTATGGGAAAAGCTGAGACAGAGGAAGCACCAGAATTAAACGAGGTGGAATTAGCCCTAAAGAGAATGAAAAATAATAAAGCATCTGGTAAAGATGGAATACCACTTGAGCTATTAAAATACGGTGGGCAATCACTATTAATCAAAATACATAAGTGTTTGTCAGAGGTATGTGAAACTGAATCTATGCTTATTGAATGGGACACTGCTATTATCGTTCCTATACATAAGAAAAATGACAAATCTCTGTGCCAAAATTATAGAGGAATATCACTGTTAGCAGTAATTTACAAAATATTTGCAAGGGTACTGGCAACTAGATTGGAACCCTTTATAGAAAGAACACTGGGTGACTACCAATGTGGCTTTAGGTATGATAGATCAACAGCAGACCAGATCTTTACAGTACGTACAATAATGGAGAAATGCTACGAGTTCAATATCAAGCTGCACCATTTGTTTGTGGACTTTAAACAAGCCTATGATAACATCAATAGAGATAAGCTATTTAAAGTCATGAAGGAATTCCAAATTCCACCTAAACTGATAAGATTAGTTAAAATGACACTCAGAAATACCATGGGTAGAGTGCAAATGCAGGGCGAACTCACACCTGAGTTCAGGATTACCAAAGGATTACGACAAGGAGATCAACTATCAACAATGCTTTTCAACCTATGCCTTGAAAGGGAAATACGAAATGTAATTATAAACAGAGCTGGAACTATTATGAATAGAAGTCTACAGCTTTTGGCTTTTGCGGATGATGTGGACTGTATTGCAAGGACTGAGAGAAGCCTTAGAGAAGGTTATAGACAAATGAAAGAGGAGGTAAGGAAAATGGGACTACAAACAAACGAAACTAAAACAAAATACTTAATTGTTGCCAGAGATAAACAAAAATTGGGAAATAGCCCAATTTTCAATGTGAAACTTTCTCAAAACTTGAGAAAGTTTCACAGTAGATGAAGAAATCTTTGAACGAGTCCAGCAGTTCAAATATTTGGGTTCAGTAATAACAGAAAGTAATGATATGTCAGTTGAAATTATCTATAGAATAGATGCTGCAAATAGAACTTATTATAGTATTCAGCCATTATTAAAATCTAATTTGATTTCGATAAAAAGTAAAATCCATCTATATAAAGTAATCCTCAAACCTGTGCTTTTGTATGGCTGCGAAACATGGACAATGATTCAGAGAGATCAAAACCGATGACAAATTTGGGAACGAACGGTATTAAGAAAGATCTTTGGCCCAATTAATGAGAATGGACTTTGGAGAGTGAGGAATAACAAATAGAAATTCAATGAAGTGAATATTATTACTGAAATAAAGGTGAGAAGACTGAGATGGCTAGGACATGTTCATCGAATGGGGGATGATAGAGCCGTAAAAAAGGTCTTCATGTCTGGACCAGGTGGATCTAGGCCCAGAGGACGACAAAAAAGGAGATGGCTTGACGATGTGGAGGATGATTTAAAGAAAATGAGAGTAAAAAACTGGAGGAGCAAGGCACAGAATCGTGAAGAATGGAAGGCTATCCTGAGACAGGCCCAGGTCCTAAATGGACTGTAATGCCAAGGAGTAGTAGTAGTAGTAGATCTACGCCAATGCCATCTATCGCCCGCCACCATCACTAGTATTTTCACAGACAATCACAAAAATCCATGCAGAAGGAATACCATGATCGCTTAAAACTATCAACCTGGTGTATGCAACATTGAGCTCATTGCTACTCTTCACTCAATGAAGGAACTCAGGTGTATGAGCAGGACGAGGAGGTATTCGAACTGTGGAGCAAACTGAATAAGAATTCAGTAATAAGGACTGATGGGGATATCAGCATGAATGCTAGAAAAGTGTTCAGCTGAACTGGATATTCCTTTGACTAGGTTATATATAATTGAGTTCTCAGAGCAAGAAAGGTTCCACAGGAGCAGAAAGAATGCATGGTGGTGCAAAGACTGATGTATCTAACTACTGACAGACAACATACAGC